>NC_139221.1:312193938-312790526 GCF_055691185.1 Crinia signifera
GAATCGCGGGAGGGGGGGTCGCGGAGGGTGCCGCGAATTGCAGGAGGGGGGGTCGTGGAGGGTGCCGCGAATTGCAGGAGGGGGGGTCGCGGGAGGTGCCGCGAATTGCAGGAGGGGGGGTTGTGGGTGGGTGGATGCTGCGAATCGCGGGAGGGGAGGCATTGCAGAGAATCGCGGGAGGGGGGTCGCGGGGTGGGTTGCCGCAAATTTGGGAGGGGGGGGTTTGCTGGGGGTGGGTGCCGCGAATCGCGGGAGAGCGGGGTTCATGGGGGTTCCGGTGGGGGGTTGCCGCGAATTGCGGGAGGGGGGGGTCGCGGGGGGGTGCCGGGGTGCCGCGAATCGCCGGAGGGGGGGTTGCGGGGGGTGTGGCGCGAATCGCCACAAGAAAAAAATCAACACAGAAAGGTCAACACATGTAAATGTTGACATAAGTGTGGCACTTCATTGGTGTCCATGTCGACACATGAGAATGAATATGAAAATATTCAAAAAATGACAAAAAAACTTCAAAAACTCATGTCAACCTTTTTCATTGTCGACCATAGCCATGTCAGTGTTTTCCATGTGCAATTTAATTCTGGAGCTGCCGCGAATCACGGGGGGGTGCCGCGAATTGCGGGAGGGGGGGTCGCAGGGTTGGGTGCCGCGAATCGCAGGAGGGCGGGGTTCACAGGGGTTCCGGTGGGGGGTTGCCGCGAATTGCGGGAGGTCACGGGGGGTGCCGCGAATCGCGGGAGGGGGGGTTGCGGGGGGGTGTGACGCGAATCGCCACAAGAAAAAATCAACACAGAAAGGTCAACACATGTAAATGTTGACATAAGTGTGCCATTGGTGTCCATGTCGACACATGACAATAATTATGAAAAAATTAAAAAAATTAAAAATAAATCTTCAAAAACTCATGTCAACCTTTTTCATTGTCGACCATAGCCATGTCAGTGTTTTGCATGTGCCATTTAATCCTGGGGCTGCTGCGAATTGCGGGGGGGGGGGGGGTGCCGCGAATCGCGGGAGGGGGGTCGCAGGGGGGGTGCCGCCAATCGTGCAAGGGGGGGGTCGCGAGGGGGTTCTTTTTGCCGCGAATCGCGGGAGGGAGGTCGCGGGGGGGTGTTTTTTCCTCGAATCGGGGGGGGGGTCACGGGGGAGGGTTTGCCGCGATTCGCGGGAGGGGGGGGGGTCGCGGGGTGGTGGTTATGCCGCGAATTGCGGGAGGGGTCGTGGGGGGGTTCTTTTTGCAGCGAATCGCGGGAGGGGGGGTCGCGGGGGTGTTTTTGCTGCGAATCGCGGTAGGGGGGGTCGCGGGGGAGCGGGTGTTTTTGCCGCGAATCGCGGGAGGGGGGGGGGCGCGCGGGGGGGGAGGTTTTGCCGCAAATCGCGGGAGGGGGGCGCTCACCTGGTGGCTGTGGAGTAGCAGTGCTGGGCAACATGGGAAGGCAGTGGGTGTCTGGCACTGTCTGTGGGCTCACTGGGCTGGTTCTCTGTCACATACCTCCCAACATGACCCTCTCCAGGAGGGACACAATGCTCTGTTTCTAGACTTCCCCTTAATGTATGATTGCCATCACCTGTTTTAAACAGGTTAATTTCTCAGAAAGGTGTTCAGCACAGATGAAGGCAATCACACATTAAGAGGAAAGTCCAGGAACAGAGCGTTGTAGACACAGACACCCACTTTGAGTGACAGATGTAGCCAAATATATAGGAGATCAATGGGCCCCCAAGCCACTGACACTGTAAGTGGGGGACTGGGCTATGATGAAGCGTTTCAGTGTGGATCCCATAATTTCCCACCCACCTTTGCTCAGGAAGTGGGCAGATGCGGGAGAAGTGGGCAGCAGCTGATGGGGTGCGCCAGCTGGGGGCCAGCTACTAGAGACTTGCTTACCTTTCCGAGCAGCCGGTTATACCACCTGATATTTGAAAGCCTCTTGGCCGTTCTGTAAGGGTAGGCAAGTATGCATACAGATAGGGCAGGCCTTATGCTTGCTGGCGAATCGCCAGCAGCATGCTGCTGGCGATCCGCCAGCAACACGGCGCGCCATCTGACTGAGACGCGCGTGCGTCCCCCACGCACGTGCGTCTCAGTATCCGGGCGGCCGGCGGGCGAGGCGGACGCAATACTGTCCGCCTCCCGCTCGAGGGGGGCTGGGGGGACCCGAGGAGGCTGTGGGGGGGTGCGGGCGCCCGGTGTGGGCACCGGGCGACCGTCGGAAGGGGACGGCAGCACCGTCGGAAGGGGACGCGCGCGCACCTCGTGCGCGCGCGTCCCCTTCCGACACACAGATGGCGCGGGAGCAGGGAATGGTGAATGGCGTCGCCATCGCCATCCCCTGCAAAGATGAGCCCGGCCCCATCTGTATACAGTATACCCGTCCTCAAACACCATTCCAGTGCTTTTTTTCACAGATAATAATTATATTATATAACACCCGTAGCCCAGCACAGGCAGCTGAAGCCCTTTCCACACAGAACAGTGTCCTAATGGCATCTGATGCAGCTAAACAAGCTGGGACTGCAGTTATATAGGGATCGATTCATCATCAGTGATGTCACAAAACCATCAATCTAGGACAGCTAGTCATGTGACCGTGAGCACTTCGGTCATTTACCAATAGATAAACAATTTATCTGCCACCACAACGGAATATATCCTAGCCCTTGTGCTCTTCAAACAAAATATCAATATTTCACACTTAATTACACATCGCTATGTATCATGTGTCAGTGTTAGTGTGGATATGTGAGTTCACAAATGAGATTGAAGATGCTGACATTGATCTTGTGGAGGTATCTGACCATGGACGGAAGGCTCTCATGGACAGACTATAACCACCTTTGCAACCTCGGGAACTTACTGTAGACCAACACTATCTATCGGGGCTATTACCACTGCTGTTGGAAGTAGAGGGACCATAGGATGAATGGAGATATCTGCTGGGGTCCCTCTATAATATACACTGAGGGGGATACTTGCAATTGCCCTAGTCCTGAGACCTTTTATCCCCATTCCAGCTTAGCTCTGGGTACAAGGTGCCCCTTATATGTAGGGGTGGCATGCCACCCCCTTTTGAGTCATAGGCCTAAATGGATACTCCCCTGTGGATTTCACCCATAGATTTGACGGTATTTGGAGAAGACAGTGGAGCACTTGTTCTTGCCTGTTATATAACCTCAAAAAGTAAATGATGTATTGAACCTCCGGATGAGTCCACAACAAGATAAGCAAGTACTGTATGACAGAAGGGTGTTGTGTGTGCAGGTAGGAGAATGATAACACAATTGTATTCAGAGTGATTGACAGGGCGACCTGTTGGACAAGTTTCCAGATTCTTGACTTTGTAACAACAACAGCCCCACAGTATATACTGACGTCCTGTAGAATGTAACTGCAAAATGACACCGGAGGAGGCTGATAAAAACAGTCCTGCTCTTCCTTCCATAGCACCAAGCTGCTACCGTAGTACAATCTAGGAGGTCTGAAGGCCAGATTGCATCCATAGATCCTCATCTCCGTGATGGCACCACATCCATCCACACATGTTGCACCAGCCTAGGGATGGCCATCGTTGCCATAGCCATCGATGGTTGCCATCGATGGCAATTCTGCAACTGGCCATCGATAGTGCTAAACTATGCAATGGATGACCATTGATATTTTTACATATCGATGGTCATCCATTGTCTTTGATTGGCCTGTGGGCCAATCAAAACAGGGGGGGCGGAGCTTTGCGGGTGTCAGTGGCGGAGCTATGCTCTCCCCCATCGATGGCTATGGTTCTCCCCCATCGATTGCAAAAGTATTCGACATTGGCCATGAACCATCGATGATTTGGAATCATCGATGGTCAATGGCCATCCCTACACCAGCCCTGTTCTTGGTCCAGGAGAGCCACCCCCCGCATCCCCGCATTACATACACCGCCGCCTACCTCCCCCTCCCAATTACATATGCCCCTCCGCCAGCACCTCCCCCCCGGGCTGCCACCGCTGCCAGCAATCCCCCCCCCCCCCACACCCCCGGCTGCCACCAGCAAACCCCCCCACCCGGGCTGCTACAATATTTTTTTTCCAGGGCTGGACTACAGTCCCAACCCGCCCCCTGGCACCTGTCCTTGGGCACTGGGAAATGACAGAGCTTGGACTGCTGCATATGGTGCCTCTGTGCCAGGCAGCATCCACTAGAGGTGTGTGAGTGGTGTCGCAGTGCAGTGCGCAGGGCTGTCGGGGCTGTAACATCACTGCACCACCTTGCAGAGTTCCATAAATGACACTCTGCAGCACGTGGCCCTACTACAGAGCCTGCAGCCCGTGGTGCACTGGGCATACCGCTGCTGTGATACCGCTAATTAGAGAAAACGCAGTGGAATGCAGGCAGAAAGCTGCCGCCCAGAAAGAAAGAAAAAATGCCCCACGCCAAATCGCTAATGCATCGCAAATAGCCATCTATACGCAGAACCGATTGCAAAACATCACAGAATTTTTTACATCTGCGCCAGTTTACGGCTTCAACTAATCAGCTCAAGAATCAGGCTGGAAGCGGTCATCGCTAATGTCAGCGACCCAACCGAAAACTGATCCGACACGGCTGCGTTTTCACAAACACTCCCAGAAAACACCACGGTTCCGCCCCCAAACGCTGGCTTCTTGCCAATCAAACTGCTGCTTCTGTGCGAACGAATGGTTTTCTGCAAATTGTTCCCACGCATGCCCAATGTGGACACTGCTCAGGTGCAGTTGTTCCATAATCCAATGGATTGGGAGTTACCTGCTTATCTATCCATGCTGAATTATAGCCTATTTTCTGTTTTCTCAGAATGATTGTGCATATTATATGCTATACTAACTGGCTCAGTACAACTCAGCCTCAGCTACTATGAACAAGCTGATTATAGGCTAAATGGAGTTATTATAAGGAATTCTGCTGTAGAGAAGGACTTGGGGGTCATCATACATGATAAATTGGGTAATAGTGCACACTGCTCAAGTGCAGCAGCAAAAGCAAACCGGACACTGGGATGCATTAAAAGGGGAATGGATTCAAGGGATGACAATGTGATAGTGCCTCTTTACATTGGTGAGACCACACTTGGAATATTGGGTGAGATTTAATAGGATGAGAGATTCAGAAAGTGAGAAATTTGGTAAGGAATCTCCAGGTTTTTTTTAAAGCGGCAATCATTTCCACTGCAAAATCAAACTGGTTTTGCAGTGTAAATGATTGCTGCTTTAAAAAAACTGGAGATTTCTTACCAAATCTCTCACTTTCTGAATCTCTCATCCTATTAAATCTCACCCATTGTGTTCAGTTCTGGGCACCACACCTTAAAAAGGACATAAATTAATTGGAACAGCTACATAGAAGGGCGACTAAGCTAGTAAAAGGTCTTGACTCACTAGAATACAAAGATAGGTTAACCAGGCTGAATATGTTCTCACTGGAGAAACGGAGGGTGAGAGGTGATATGATTAGTATGTTCAAATACAGGATTGGGAATCAAATGGAACTGGGAGATGATTGGTCAGTAACAGGCCTATACTTAGGACACGCGGGCATGTACTGAGGCTGGAGGAAAAGAAATTCCGTACTGAATTAAGAAGAGGATTCGTCACCGTTAGAGCAGTAACATTCTGGAACTCATTGCCGGTGGGGGTGGTTACAGCAACTACTGTTAATGAATTTAAATCAAAACTGGATACATTTTTGGCCACTAAGGGAATCCTATAGATATGACTTACTCAAGTCAGGAGTTACAAGTCAGATACAGTATGTTATGTTTTTCATCCTTGCTGGCGGGTCGCCAGAACGTACGCGCTGGCGACCCGCCAGCAGCCTCGCCAGCGAGAAAACTGAGACGCGCGTGCGTCTCACGCGCACGCGCGTCTCAGTCTCCGTCGCTAGCGCGACGGAAACCCTGTCCGTCTCCGCCTCAGGGAGACGGACAGGGTTAGGGGGGGTTAGTGGGGGGTGCGGGCAGTCGGCGGGGACCCGGGGAAACGTATGGAAGCGCCGTCGGAAGGGGACGCGCGCGCCTCTCGTGCGCGCGCGTCCCCTTCTCACGATCGCCATGGCGCTGGCGGGGGATGGCGGCTGGCGACGCCAGCGCCATCCCCTGCAAAGATGGGAAAAGACCCATCTGTAGGTTGAACTCGATGGAGTAATGTCTTTTTTCAGCCTTAATTACTATGTTACTAGGGGCATAAATCAAATTCAGATGCATCTGAGGCACCTTACTTCCTTCCCCGAAGGCCAGAATCTGTCGGAACATCCATATGTCCATATGGCTGCATGTGGAAGCCTGTCAGACCACTGGTTTTACATGTACACCTGAACCTGGCTGTCATCATCATCAGTACTTGCACCTATTCCATGCATGGCCGGGACCGAGAGATCCGTCTGCCACTGCACTTGCATACCACATAGAATCAGGCCCATGGTGTCTACAGAACATAACAATTTAGCCCATTTACTGCCGTGATTACAACACATTACATCTGAAGCATGTGTGTTTTGTGTGGGATGCCAGTTAAAATAAAATCATATCATTAATTCAATCTACACCTCAGCTGATCTTAACAATAAGCTCAGACTGGCAATTAGAGTTCCCAGGAGTTCACCGATCACACAATGCCGTATTGTGTTGTTATGTTTCAAAATCATTATTACCATATTTCCCCGTAAACACGTTGTGTAACGTACGGCCTACATTACGGGATCAGGAAAAGGTGAATGTTTAAGATATAGACGATGCATGTCAAATATATTTCTCAGTGTTACTCTTCCAGTCAGTGCTATAGCCAGCTATCAACAAATAAATATATTTGCTTTCAGATTACGTCAATAATTACCCCATAAATTTAATTTATACCCTTACACATATACTACAGAAACAGTGTACAGCAACACAGCCAGACCTCATTGACTGCCATACAGTACACAGAGCCTCCAGTGGCCACCATACAGTACAAAGAGCCTCCAGCGACTGTCATACAGTACACAGAGCCTCCAGTGACTGCCACACAGTACACAGAGCCTCCAGTGACTGCCAAACAGTACACAGAGCCTCCAGTGGCCACCATTCAGAACACATAGAAGAATAGTGACCAGTGTTCCCTCTAAGCTGTGCGCACGTGCGCGCGCACACAACTCGACGAGCGTGCGCACAGACATTATAACAGAGCGCACAAAGCAGCAGTGGTCCCTTTTTGTAGTTCTGGACTAAATTATTGTGTGTTTCACCCATTAAATACATTGTTTGCTGTGTTTTGAATGTTTAAATGTTTAATATAATTTTGAAGTAAAGTTAACACAAATGCTGAATGTCATTTTCCAGTTATATATAAGTGACGCACAAAATTTTTAATTTCTTTCCAAAGTTGCACAGCCCAAATCTTTTGCCGCACACAGCCTTCGTAAAATTAGAGGAAACATTGCTAGTGACCACCATATAGTACAGAGAGCCTCCAGCGACTGCCATACTGTACAGAGAGCCTCCAGTGGTCGCTATACAGTACACATAGAAGCCTAATGACCCATACAGTACATGGCCTTCATTGACTGCCGTAAAACACACAGAGCCTCCAATGACCACCATACAGTATACACAGCATCCTAGTGATCATCATAAAGTACAGAGCCTCCAGTGACCACCATACAGTACAGAGAGTCTCCAGGGACTGCCATACAGTACACAGAGCCTCCAGTGACTGCCATACAGCATACACAGCATTGCAATGACCACCATACAGAACACTTGAAATCCTAGTGCCCACCATACAGTACAGAGAATCCAGTGACTGCCATAAAGTACACACAGCATTGACGTGGCCACCATACAGTACACTTGGCATCCTAGTGACCACCATTCATTACAGAGCTCCAGTGACTGCCATACAGTACACAAAGACCCAAGTGACCGCCATACATTACATACAGCAACCTAGTGACCACCATACAGTACAGAGCCTCCAGAGACCACCATACAGTACACAGAGCTTCCAGTGGCCACCATACAATACACACAGCATTGTAATGATCTCCATACAGAACACTTGGCATCCTATTGGCCACCATACAGTACAAAGCCTCCAGTGACCACCATACAGTACAGAGCCTCCAGTGACCACCATACAGCTCAGAGCCTCCAGTGACCACTATACAGTACACACAGCATTGCAGTGACCACCATACAGTACACAGAGCTTCCAGTGGCCACCATACAATACACACAGCATTGTAATGATCTCTGTACAGAACACTTGGCATCCTATTGGCCACCATACAGTACAGAGCCTCCAGTGACCACTATACAGTACACACAGCATTGCAGTGACCACCATACCGTACACTTGGCATCCTAGTGACTACCATACAGTACAGAGATTTCAGTGACCACCATACAGTATACACAGCATTAGAGTGGCCACAATACAGTACAAAGGCAATGCACAGAGACAAATCCTATGACTACCAAACAATACAAAGCATTTTTTTTGACAGCCAAATAATACAGATTTTTTTGAGACAGTCATAAATTGCTACATGGAACAGTTTTGGGGTCACCATTCCATATGGAGAGCATATATGTGACCAACACATAACATCTCCTGAAAATTCATTAATTACTGTATTTCAGCATCATTGTAATAACCTATTCGACATAAATATATTTTTTAAGTAATTAACTCCCTCATATGAATCATTAATTCCTCCCACCACCATAAATTAATTCATATTATTCAACTCCCTCATTACCTCACTCAGTCTACTTAAAAAAAAAAAGTCTTTGCCTTAATTAACCAAAATAGAAATATTAACTCCTTTATCTTAACTCTTCTAAATAGTTAATTCATTAACTCCTTCATCCTCATTATAAAGCCTACTTAAAACGTACCCCCGATTAATAGCACCCCCCTTCCAAACAACATCAACCCCTTCCTGCCACAACCCTCCTCTATCCAGCATCTCCTCTCTCACCAGCTCCTACCCCTCTTCTCACCACTGCCCCACTCCTCTCATCAGCACTGTCATGGGGACGAGAGCCATGAGATTGCTCCTCCTCCAATCATCAAGCATCTCCACTGTCATTCAGGATGTGTTATGCGGGCAGAGCCAATAGCAGTGTACTAATGCAGTATAGTCGCTTGTTGAAGTTGTTGAGAACGATCACTCCCCCTGACCCCCCCTTAGCAGAGAAGTGGTTAATCCATGCACACAGCATCTATTCAGAGAGGCAGAAGGGCTGGGGGCATGGCCATCAGCTCACACAGAACTGGCTATGCTCCCAAAGTGATGGAGAGTGAGGGCATGGCCTGTGGTGTAGCCTCCCCATGAGGCCACACCCATCCAGCATAGACCACACCCCTATTGCTCTATATGTCGGGAGGTAAGTGGGTGTCCGAATGTATAACCAGACAGGCAAAGAAACAGACCATTGAAATATATATGTGTTGAGGCAAGATGTATGAGGAGATTGAGGACACACCTGTATGTCAGGATTTGCCTACTTTGGCTGCCCTCTCTGGGAGGCAGGACAAAAAAAGGGGTGGAGCTATGATGGAAACATGACACTTGAGGGTGTGATCAGCATGATTGTGTCATTGTGGACACACACCCCGACGTGCAATGCTTGTACTACAGGCATTGCACAGTGGGGGCGGGGTTATGATGAAGTGATTCACATAATTTGATCCCCATTTGATCCCCATGGAAATGGGCAAGAGATGCCAGAGGGGTGCGGGAAGTCTGCCTGGGGCCGGGGCCTGGGAGTCTCTGCCAGTGGGACCTGCACATGACAGTGCTGCTGTGTGGGTAGAGGAGCATGAGCCATCATGGTAGGAAGGAGCCCCCTGCGCAGCGAGCATGTAATGCCCCCTTGGGCAACAGGAATGAAAACCCCTCCCATCCCCTGGGCAATGAGCGTGTAATCAACCCATGGCAACAAGCATGCAATCCTCCCCTGGCAACAAACATGAAACCCCCTGTGCCACCAAGCACGAAACTCCTGGCATCGAGCATGCAGCTCCTAGCAACTAGCATGTAGGGAAGCGGCACTTATGTGACATAATATGTAATAGGCATTATGGTGTGTGACATACAGTAATATGTAATGAGCATTATGGCATGAAGTATAATAATCTATCTGCAGTGTGCACCCATTTTTTCTCTACTGTCCCCCCCCCCTTTTTTCTTCTCATATACTAATATATTAGAGAAGGGTAGCACCACCTCTCTTTTTCAAATATACAAATTAATCAATATCTAAAGAAATAGGGTATAGAATATCTAAGAGATAGCAGATACAACGTATAAAGGCGAACATAAGGACCTTTCAGTGTGGAATAAAATCCTTTTTCCCCCTCCCTCCACCCTCATTGAGTATAATAAGTAATGGGCATTATGGTGTGGGGCATATTGTAAAGTGGGCAGTACGGTGTGGGACATAATGTGTAATGGTCATTACCATGTGGGGCATAATGTGTAATGGACATTACGGTGTGTGGTATAATGTGTAAGATTCATTATGGTGTGTGGCATAATGTGACTATGCCCCTATTGTCATGTAACCACTCGTCTAGTTTCATATGACCACGCCCCCTCATGACACATGGTCACGCCCATGTGTATACATATAGTACCACTAAGAAATAATTTCTACTTGCGCCACTGCCTGTGCCACCAGTGCCTCATGCGTCCCAACCAGTGGTGACTACAGAGGAGGGGCTGCAGTGCAGTCCAAATTTTAAATAGGGCAGATGAAAAACTGTCAATGAGTCCTGGGGGGGCCATGTTTGCAACAGCTGGGGTGGCAGTTGGCGCGGCTCCCTTATTTGAATTTGGACCACTACTGCTCCTAACTATCCTGATTTTGGCAGCAGAGCCACTATTTGAAGACCCTGTTCTGGCTCTGAAGTTAGGGAAGCATATCCCATTCCCTGCTACCCTGAGGCTCCCCTGAGTCCTTCACAGAGCAGCGAGCAGATGTTCTACAGCCACATGTGAGGCAAGTACAGACAGCGGAGGAGGTGCAGACTGGGTAACATGGAGTGTGAGAGAGACCAGCGGGTCAGGACCTGTCCCTCTCACCCTCCTTATACCAAATTCTCAGCGAACATCAATTGTGTAATGACATATCTACCAGCGGCACCGAGCTCCGTCCCCTTGCTGCGTCGGCATCACATCCATCGTACGTTACATCAGGGAGGAGGAATCACCTGGCAGCAGCTGGAGCACAGAATATAAATCCTCAGCTCCATAAGTTTCTATCTGCCCCCAGAGCATAGCTGCCAACATGGTAATACAGATTGCAGGGATACAGTGCTGCTAGGACAAGGACAATACTGTGCAGTTGTCCTTACAGATTCTGAAACTGCGGCCACATAATACAGAGCAATGATGTGCTGCCGTCCGTGTGACAGAGGAGGGGAATACTGAGGATGGTGCACACAGTAGTAGTACACAGACAATATGGTGGAGATTACAGAGGACTAGCAGACGGGTTGGGATCATTTGGTCTACAGCATGATGGTCGACAGTCATTAGGTCGACACCATTAGGTCGACATGGGAAAAGGCCGACATGGGTCTAGGTCGACATGGGTATAGGTCGACATGGGAAAAGGTCGACATATTTGTAGGTCGAAAGGCCATTAGTTCGACAGGTCGTTAGTTCGACAGGTCATTAGTTCGACAATGTTTAGGTTGACAGTCAAAAGGTCGACATGGGTTTTTTTCACTGTTTTTTACCTGAATGTCAACACAGTTGACATGGACACAGTTTAAAGTGCACCGCATCCCCTCGCTGCGCTCGCTATGCGTCGGCCTTTTCCCATGTCGACCTTTTCCCATGTCGACCTAATGGTGTCAACCTAATGACTGTCGTCCATCATGCTGTAGACCAAATGACCGCATCCCCTAGCAGACGCATCTCCGCGCAGCAGCGGTGCTCGTATATACCATGCCAGGGCTCCTCTGTCAGGGGTACGGGTCATTATGTCGACAGTGTCTAGGTCAACAGTCAAAAGGTCGACACATGAGAAATGTCGACATTCATTAGGTCGACGTGGTCAAAAGGTCGAAATAGAAAATGTCGACCTGGGGGAAAAGTCGACACAAGCTTAAAAAAATTGTTTCTATTTCGACATGGGTTGACATGGAACCCGCATAAGTGTACCACGTTACCTTGCATGGCTCGCTACGTTTGCCACGATGCCAGCATGGTGCCTAGATGCACTCTGTTATATTCTCCCTCTATGCTCACTGGGATGGTAAAGTATGAACAAGTCATGTCGACCTTTTTCCATGTTGACTTTTTGATCATGTCGACTAACGTATGCCAACCTTTTTCATCTACCTTTTGACTGTCAACCAATAGCGGTCGACATTTTGACCTAGACACTGTCGATGCAATAGAATCAGGCTGATTGAGGGCTGGAGCTGACATCGCAGACCCTCCCTTAAAACCCCTGGCCAAGCCTGCCTTTTTTTAAAGACACACCCAGAAAACGGAGGGTTACCACCTCCAAACGGCGGAATCCTGTCAGTCAAACTGCGAATTATTACAATATGCTGTTTATTTCTATGTGTGCTTGGTTTGTTTGAATCGGGCCATGTCTGTACAAAGATAAAGAGAGATAAACTACCAGCCAATCAACAGTACATTACACATATAAATAGCCCTGTACATCCCATGTGTATACTGCAATAGTAAATACCAACACAAGACATAAATAACACTGACTAGACAGTGTTCCTGGCGTCAGGACCAGCATAGTTATGGAACATGACTTCACCTGCAGTGATGTCATGACTTAAACTACAGTGATGTCAGCAGCTGCTCAGCAATGCAGAATACAGATCACCACCTGATGTGTGGACACAGGATCATCGCTCCTATTCGGAATAAACAAGGACATTTGTTAACATTTAATTGTAAATAGATAATCTGATTAAATTCTCGTTAACTCTATGAATAATTAAAATCTCTATTAATAATGAAGGTGAGGCGATTACCACTGCTCAGCGCAGAGAGGGAAAGTAGTCCCGAGGACGTCCAGCAGGGGGCGCCTGTGCAGAGCTCATTACTATCCCGACGGAAGGGGAAGAGCCTGCAGCAGCCAGTGCATAGCCTGACACAGAGAAGGGATTGTGTATTGTGGTGCATGGCAGTCGCAGGTCTCTTATCCCAGATCCCTGTGTGCTCCTGACCGTCCTCACCTTCCCTGCTTCCCAACTGCACCCTGGATCCGGACCATGCCCCCCGCTGAGCAGCAATGGATCTTGCCTTGGGGGGATCATGAGCTTTGGGGTCTTGTGAGTCTTTGAAAGCAGGTTGATCTGCGTTGCATGCAGGAGGATTGCTCTGGGGGTCGTCGCACAGCCCATCCCTGCCTTGGCTCTCTGTCTGTGACTAGGAGGAGAGAGATTTCCTAGAGAAATAACCACACAGGGGGTCTTCTGCTTCATCTACAGTGGGCTCTGCTCCTGGTGGATTCCCCCCCTCCCCTCCTCATCCTGAAAATGGAGGCTGTGATAGAGAAGGAGTGCAGTGCTCTGGGAGGTCTGTTCCAGACCATCATCAGTGACATGAAGGTAAGACTACAGGGGCATTTAACCCCATCACTGCTGCAGCAGTCACACCTGCCATTGCCTTTAATGATCCCACCAGGATAATGCCGATGACCAGTGCCTGGGGGTCTGCAATGGTGGTGCTGGTTGCAGGTAAGGGTGCATTGATCTGTGTGGGAATGAAGGCACATTGCCGGTGTCTGCCTTATTGTGTCTGTGCTTCTACAAATAACCAGCTGAGAAGACTGTTCCTGGGTGGTGTCTGGATATAGCAAAACAGGTGTCAGGATTGGGTGTTTGCATAGGGTTAGGGAATGTAGGGGTAGCTAACCCCCCCCCCTCCCCTTGCAGAGTAGCCCCTATGGACCTGCAATGCTGCAGCAGATTGCTGTTGCTATGAATGGGGAACTGATGGATACATTTAATAATGTTGCCTTTTGGTCTGTGCATGGTATTCTGCAACTTAAGTATCCATCTGAGGGCTGAGTGTATCTGTGCATTGTGTCTAGCAGTCTGACATCTGCCAATCATTGCTTATTAGGGAATCAGAAGCTGCTCTGTCATCCCACCAATCAGGACTTTCCCTCAGACCCCCTGTCTCCATGTATTGGGTGCAGGGCTGGGATCATGTTGCTATGGATTTGGACAGGGAGATTCTGCAATTTGCAGGGAACTTTATTTCTGGTTTCTTGCTGTCATTTATTCATTTTGGATTGTGCTTGTGGATTTTATTTTGTAGTTGTGTTGTTTACACACCGGCCAATGGCTGCATACAATACAATACACCACATTATATCATGTATGGTATTACACACCCACATACAGATCCCTCCCGTCACCTGTCACAGCGATCTGTGTTTTAGTTTTACAGAACATTCTTGTTATTTCTGTAACACTGTTTTGTTGTATTATTTTGTTTTGTATGTGCAGTGCACTCTTGCAGGTGTGATATGTGTACATAAGCGTGTTCTGAGACACACACATATATCATTTACATCTTCCCTCTGTATGAAATAATGCGCTCCCTACTGTAGACTATAACTGGGTCAGAGGAAAGGGGTCCTTGTATGACATCACCAGTCCTCCAGTGACAGCTCGTTTGCTGTTATTGGATCAGTAGGTTCTGTATTATTAGGATCTATGCTTGTAATTAAAAAAGTGTTCACTAAAGATATATAACTGCTGGTAATCTGTATTCGAAGTTCTATAGATTTTTCTTCCGGAAGGATAAGGCAACCTAAACATGCTGGGATTTGCAGTTCTACAAAAGTTGGGAGTGGTATAGCGGTCCGACAATCGGGATCCTGACGGTCAGTATGCCGACATTGGAATCCCCACTGCCGGTGCTCCGATGGGGGGGGCCAGCGCAAAGAAGCCCCTTGGGGGCTCGCTACAGGTTCTGTTCTCACTCTATGGGGGTCTAGGACCCCCACAAGGGAGAGAAGTCAGAATCCTGACTGACAGGGTCTATTGGGCATTTAAACAGTCGGGATTCCAACTGTCAGTTCTCCAACGTTGGAATCCCGACTGGCACTGCAAAACTTATGGAGCCTCATTGTAATGCAGTCCTTTCTTTTTCCATATAGTTGAATCTAACAATATTAATGATCATGACAAATCAGCTCCTAACTGCCATTTTTCAAACACAGTTGGGAGCAGATTGGCTGGACGTTTATTATTCTTTATCACCCTCGCGCTTCTCTCTTTTTAAGGCTTAATACATGTGACCCCGTGTGCCTTATCATGGAACCTCTCTGGGATTAGTAATATCCTATTATGTGCAAGTAGAGGTAAAAGACTCCTTATGCCGGAACTCATATAGAGTGGGGGAAATTTACTAAGATGGGATGTTGCCCGTAGCAACCAATTAGATTCTACTTATTTATTGAGCACCTTTTAGAATAATAGAATCTGGTTGCTAACGGTAACATCTCATCTTCAATAGAACGCCGATCTTAGAAAATTTACCTCAGTGTTTTCCCGCACTTTCCTGGAGTGTACACTTGACCTGCTTGTATCCGATAATGCCTCAGATTAACACATTTTTATAATTCTGCCCCCCACAAAAACTTGTAATGATGTAGCTAATTATTGACAGTGGGGTGACGATATTAATAGTATATGGGAAAGATGCCTTACACTACATTTCCATATTGTTGTGAAGTACAGTCATTCTCAAATCGTCTCTGCAATAGCCCCAATAATAATAATGACGAGTACAGTACGAGGTCTGAATTGATTGCAGGCGCTAATCAATTTAGTGCTATTAGCCAGGATCCAACCGCAGACAGCCAATCAGAATGGACTAGGTCAGCCATGTCTAAACTGTGGCCCTCCAGCTGTTGTGAAACTACACTATCCCAGCATGCCTTGCCATAGTTTTACCATTCCCTAATAGCAAAACTGTGGCAAGGCATGATGGGAGTTGTAGTTTCACAACAGCTGGAGGGCCATAGTTTGGACATGCCTGGACTAGGTAGTCCGGGAAGTATCGTGTGTGCCTTCATACCAAGATCCTGGTACCCGAGGCATCTGGGAAGAACTCCATGTATAACTATGCTGCGTTTACCCCAGCTGTGTCACCCCTGTCTGTCTGCCTCTCCTTTAGGATGTAAGCTCTCATGAGCAGGGCCCTCTCTCCTGCAGTTTTCTACCACCCAGTTTCCTCCAGATGTTGATGAACTACACATCCCAGCATGCCTTGCATCAGTTTCAGCATGGCCACATAGCAAAACTAATGCAAAGCTTCCTGGGATGTGTAGTTCATTAACATCTGGAGGGCCGGTGTTGCCCAGCCCTGGTGTAGGTGTTCCTGTGATTCTTGTTCGTGTTTAATAAAACACATATTCTGACTCACAATTGTTCATCGCTTTATTATTCCAACATCGATTGTAACGTTAGCACCACAATTAACATAAAGCACAATACACTCTCCCTGACAATATTTACATAGATAAGTACAATTTAAACATTACTGGGGATGGGCAAGCAGTGCCACCGCCTGGGGCCTTGAGCGTGGCACCACACAAGCTAGAAATCTGCCACCTGGACACTCCAGATGGTCGGGTACCCCCTGATCCTGGCTACAAGCTGACACGTGAAGCATCCTCCAGACACTCCAGGTGCTGAATTTATCCCTGCGGCATGCCGACACAGAGCTGCCTGGATTGGCCCCATCCTCTGAGTGGGAGTTCATGATGTCACATGTTGTGGTAAGAGGTGCCCTTTGTGAAGTAGCCAATAGGGGGTGAGCGGGTCCCCAGTGGCTCCCCCCCCCCCCCCCTCTCCTCCTGTTTGGCTGCTGCTGTGGGGCTCCGCCTACCTCTGCACCCGGAAGTGGAAGTACGGGGCTAGGGAGGAGGAGGTCACTGGTCTGGGCAGCACAGCAGGAGGCTGTCCATACACAAGTGAGGGGGGAGCTGGGATGGTCCATGTATTGCGGCAGGGGATGCGGTAAGAAGCCCATAGGTTACCTGGCGTGTGGCTCGTATTGCATACAAAAATGCGGTAAAAACCCGATAATGTGTTTTTTACCTCATTTTTGTGATAATGCATCCCGCCCTATGTACTAAGCTTTGGGGAGAGTAAAGCGATCGCTCAGCAACCAAATTGCTGAGTGTCCCGAATTCACCAGCAACCAGTGATGTAAATGAGACACTGCAGGGGGAAGCCACTGGTCGCAGACGCATGCTTCAGCGGCCATTGCAGGGCTGGTCCCAGCGACAGTCGCTATGGGAATAGCAGCACCATTGTCCCCTTGCGGGCTTGCTTCATTTGCCTCACTTTAGGCACCACCCTCCTGTGTCCACGCCACCATGTATTACCTTGAGTAAAGTTGTGACAAGCGAAGCCAGCCACCGAGCACGCAAAGGGGAGATGATGCTACGTAAGTTCCGTAAAGTAAGCGATGGCCTCAAAGATGAGGAAGTACCAAGTTTATTTTTTAGATATTTAGAAATATATTTAATTGAAAGAAGATTGAGGCCCAAATCTCTACTGCATGCAGCAAATCCTGTGGTTGGTGACAAAGCCCGGATCATCATGACCTGGGTCGGACTGTCCACACTGCACCGTGGTTGGTCCTGTGTCCAATCCATGTCATCCTTAGGTTCAATTATGTGGTGGGGGACAATATTTACTTCTGTTTGTCCATATATTTTATGATTGGCAGCCACAAGCTATGGTTTTCTCTATTTTACTGACTAAAAATGATCTGAAATGTACTAGAGCACTAAACCAAGGCAACCAAACTGCAAGTGTCTCAAGGCCCCCCAGGGTGCCACGGTACACAGTTTGGGAACCACTGCCCTACCCTTTCCCACTGCTGCAAACTGTAGTGGAGATATACACTGATAACACAGCCATCCCTGAGGCACAAGTGTGACTGCGGCTTGTTCACTGGATGATACAAGAGGAGGATAAATCTACAGTAACATTGTTAAAGCATCCCACCTTTTATTCTTACCAAATTTAGGTGCATCCCATTGCAGATGGTTAAAGAACCTCACTTTTATTAAACGTCAAACCTTATGATGGGCAGATACAGCGCACTTTGTGCAGGGCTGCCATCAGAAATTTTGGGGCCCAGGACTGACAAAATGTCCGAGCCCCCCCTCCTTCTCGAGACTCTCTTGTGTCTACTGGCCACAGTACTTGGCCTTTGTTTATGATAAATTATGCTTGACAGACTGCAGTCCTGGCAGCCCTCCCTGACGGCAGCCCTGACTGTTTGGTGTGGTCTCAGTGGCCACAAAATCGAAAACTGACCGAACACACGCTGCTTTAAGCGATTCATGTGCTTGTGTTATTTTTCCTTTTTTGTTCACGGAAAGTGTAATCGTTTCACTTTGGAGCAATTGATGAAGGCTGCACTTTACACGGGGAGTGAAAACTGCCCCTGTGACGCCAGCCTGGGAGGCCTCGTAATTAATTGTCAGTCTCTGTTTCCAGTCTGTTAGCTGCAGGGAGTTTTCAATTAAGGCTTCGTGTTTTTGTGACGGCCTCCGTATAATTACATTTGCACACACTGCTCTCTTTTTAGGAAGAATGATGGATTTCTGATTAATTGCGTTCTTTTTATGTCTCCTGCTATCTTCGTGATGCATGAGGCTGTTTAATATATGGAAGGTGTTCAGGAGTAACCCTCTAGCCTATAAGATACTTACAGATAATACACAATTCAACAAATATAATGTTGCTTTTCTAATTCCCCTTTTACGCCGAGGCAAAAACCAGGGATTTTGCCTCGTGGACCCGGGTCAGTGTCAGTGTAAAAGGGGTAGCTAAAAGAAACCACAGGTCCGTTTCCCCGGGAATCCTACCCTGGGGCAGTGTAAATGGGTCGTCAGACCTGGCTCCCCTTTACAGCGATGGGGGAGCCCAACCTCCAGACTGCAGCGTCCTGCGGTCAGTATGGGGGACGCACACACAGCCAGTACAGCAGACAGCAGCGGAGCCGGGAGGAGGTCAATGTATGCCTGTGTGCGGCATCCATTCACCTCGCAGAAGGGGGGGCGGGGCTAGTGGTGCACGGAGGCTGGGGGCAGTGCAGCAGCTTACCTTGGTGCTGGGCTTGCCCCCCGCATCGCGATTGATGGTCCCAGTGTTTGGAGTCGGCCCCGCAGTGTAAATGGGAAAAATCCCGGATCCGGCCTGGATTGGAACCGTGTTCCAAATACTGGGTCGGATCCGGGATTTTGGTGTAAAAGGGGTATTAATGTCAGTGCACAGCTTGTTTGTACTACATGGGGTGTATATATAATGAGGTGTTGAGATGTACTGCTTTGAACATTGGATCATTTGTCAAATTGACTGCCCCCTCCCCCCACACACACACATACACTACTACCCATGGAACAGGTAGTTTAAGAAGAACCTGGAGCAACATGAATCCACATCTGTGTGATTGGATAGTATAGTTAGTGCCGTATGTGTACAGTATTGATCTGTGTACATAGAATTATGTTTGTCATGCACTTACCCAGAACCCCTTGCTGCAGCGGATAACCGTTCTGCTTGTGTGATCATTAGGCCGGAACAGGCAATGCACAAATCATGTTCTGTAAATCAGCTCCGTTTCCTTGCTGTGGAACCTTACTACCCTGGAAGTCAGCATGCATTTGCTGTGAGTGACCATAAATTGTATTAACGGAGTGGAAACGGAAATCATCTGCTAGCTCTGAGGTGGATTTTTAGACTTTTTATATTTTGGAAAGAGTTTCTAATTTGAATTTTTTTTTTTTTTTTTTTTTTTTTTTTTTTTTTTAGTTTTTTCTTATATTTGTTTGGTTTAAACTATAGAATAATAGTTTTCCTCACACACTGAAGCACAGAGATGCTAATAAATATATATATATTTAAACATTTTCATTGTTATTAAAACCAAATCTTTGTTTCATCTTTCAGTGTAGTGATGGGCAAAACGTAGCCCAAAGGCTGCATATGCCCCCCTCACCTTCGCCCCATTATTTAGCACACAGGTCCTCAAAGTTGGACCCCACATAGTGCATGTCTTGCAGGTCTCCTCACAGAATCAAGTGAAATAATTAGCTCCACCTGTGGATCTTTTAAAATGTGTCAGTGAGTAATGTATGCACCTGTCCGTTGACCAGCTAAACATGCCCTGTGTGGGGTCCTGAGGACCGGGGTTGTTTCTAGTTCCTGGTTGCGGGGGAGAGCCTTATGTACTATCTTTTACACTAATGTGAGGTGTGAATGTTTTAGGATAAAGAGCACTAAGTTACATAAGGTCGGCCTTTGTTGAATGGGCACATGAAAGGCGTTACTGAAAGAGCGGTTGGGTCGCCTCCGGAGAAGGGTGTGTTTTTTTTTTTTATTGGTTGGGGGGAGTGGACTGCATTGTTGGATCCAGAAAACATGCAGAGTTGTTATGGGGTTGCGGTATCAAGCCGTGAAGTGGCCCAGTAGAGAATTTGCCGCTAGCAACCAATCCGCTTCTTCCTAGTATTTATCAAATACTTTCTTAAAAGGCTGCTTGCTATGGCCAACATCTTCACTGGTCCAATCTACACTTTTTTCACCCTTTGATACATCAACCCTAAATGTATTGTTTTACCTTATTTCAAAGATTACCAGTAATGAAAGTTATTGGTGTCATTCGGATCCTTGTAGTGCATCAATCTGCCCGATTTGCAACTTAGAACGCATAAAGAATCTCTAAGTGACTCTAGACACAAGCATGTGGGGACGCTTGTTTAACCTATAAGTTCCATCTTTTGTAGAGACATTTTTGTGAGTTACTTTAAATTTTTAGGTAGAAATCCATTTTTTTTTATTATTTTTTTAATCGTAATTTTATTTGGACTATAATGTTGACTTATCTATGTAAATACCTAATGACTTACAGGTAGGGTTTACTCACGCTACAGTGGGTGCTGCCTTATTCCCCACTGGGATAAAAGTGAAATCAGGCAGAGGCAGTCGACACTGCCCACGTATTACGTAAGAGATGTGGGTACCGCAGGCCTATATACATACATCTACAGTTCATTCTAGCATCCTGCACCTTTCAGAACCTGTGTTTTTTTTCTCTTTCCTGTCTTCTCGCACAGTGTGGTCTGTATAGAAGTGTTGATAAACAGACCAGACTGTGCTAGAATCAACACAGCAGACAGGAAAGGGGAACTGCATGGGTTTTGAAAGGTGCAGGGTGCTCGAATGAACACTAACATTTTGACTTATTTTTGTATAGCCACATTTGCGTACAGCAGAATTTAAGAACAATGCGCTTCAGTCTCCGTAATCCCCGGCATCGTCATCTGTGACATTTCCTGCTCCTGAAATACATGCATGACCATCAAGTTCTAGAATGTTTGTCACCTTCGGGGCTTGTGCACACCTGTACGATTTGTATATTTGTGTTTTTATTGACAAGAGCCGCAGAGGAGTGAATTTGTTGACGCCTTGAATTTGTCGCTATGTTTTTGCCCATGAGAAAAACTTGCCGGCTTGTTGCTGCAGACTGACTGTGAAGCGGACTAAGGGCCTCATTCAGCATGGCCTGCAAAATCGCTAATGGACAAAACCATGTGCACCTCCGGTGGGGCAGATGTAACCTGTGCAGAGAGAGAGTTACATTTGGGTGGGGTGTGTTCAAACTGAAATCTAAAGTGCAGTGTAAAATGAAAGCGGACACTATTTACCCTGCACAGAAGCAAAATAACTCTGCACCCAAATCTAACTCTCCCTGCACATGTTACATCTGCCCCTCCTGCAGCGCAGCTTGATTTTGTCTAATAAAGATGGAGTTTGCTGTTGCAAACCAACCTGAATCACCCCTTTAGTTGTAGCAATACTGTAGGTCACTCTATACAGATCAAAGACTAGTCTTAGCAGTGGGAGACTGACCAGCTACAAAGGGATTGGGGATGGATTAACGTGTTGGATGTATAAATAAACAAAAACACCGGTAAGCAGAAATGGCGTGTTAGTGCATCATAGGCTTTTCTATAAACACGTGTGTAAAGCAGTTCTTTGAAGGTGACTCCATTGCAGTTTGTGTGTCTTGCACCATTGTGAATGCCCTCTCTGAAAGGAACTGGTGTAATTAAATAGCAGTGTTATTGTGCTGGGGGTCACAGAGGTCGCTGTGGTTGTTTTAAGGTCCCCTGTAACAGATCTACAAGTCCTTCTGCTCCCAGGCGTATTCCTCTCGTCGTTCAGTTCCTACGTAACCATCGGTAACCTCTCTCTTCCTTTTATTATTTTATTTTTATCCATACAGACATTCTGGAAATGAGACATCCCTTCCGTTTTAGGTCCTCGTTAGAGGTTAATTTGTGGTTGTCATAACTTTTATAATAGGCGTATGTCTTTCCTGGTGTAACGACACTAGGGGCTAAACCTGGTCCTGACCTGGGTAGAGGACGGTGTAAATGGGAGCCGGGTCGGATAACCCGGTGTACCCATTTAGACGGACAACCTGCGTACCGCAGCGTCCGTCGGGGGGGGGGGGGGGACGGGACACAGACAGCCTGCGCTGCTGTCTGCTATACTCTGCAGACAGCAGCAGTAGAGGAGGTGAATGGATGCCTGTGTGCGGCATCCATTCACCTCCCGGACAAGGGCTGGGGGGTGCACGGGGGCATAACAGCAGATTACCTTAGTGCTGGGCTTGCCCCCAGCGCAGCGGTCGGGTTCCCGGCGGCGGCGATCGGCACTTGGAGGTGATGTCATCTCCAAGCGGCGGCTCAGGAACCGCCTGCGCCGGGAGGGTGGGGGGCGCCGGTGTAAAAGGGACTAAACGCCGGGCTTGAAGCTGTGTCCAAAAACCCGGGTGCATCCCAGCGTTTTTGTATAAAAGGGGTATTGGTAGCCTGCGTCAGGGACAGTAACAGGTAGGGAGTTTTTGAATAAGGTGCTACACCTGTCAAACCGTAATGCGGGGGTCCTAAGGGGAGATCAGGCAGGACAGAAACCGCCCATCTAGCAGAAGGGCAAGGGGGTTGTAGTTGGGGAATTTCAATTCAGCACAATGTGTGCTTCTTTTGGCTATATACAGTAGGGCCAACATTGCAGGTTTTCCCTCGCACCCCATACAAATTTGCAGGGCTCGCTGTCAGGGCTCGCTGTGCCAATCTGGAACAGTGCATCCCATCAAAAATACTGAATTCAGTTCCTGTCAATGAGTGTTGTAGCAGTTCTACAGCTTGGTTACTCCCCCTTGCTGTATATGTATTTTTTTATTTATTTTTTTATTTTATTATCTTTCTTGGTGTTCATTACAGTGTCCTGCACATTTGGAAACCCATGTAGTGCCTCTTTATAGCACACTCTGGTCTATATCTCAGCATTGAAATACAGACTGGAGCGCACCCCAGGCAGAAAGGAGGGTTTTGAAAGGTGCAGGGTGCTACAATGAACCCTATAGCTGTGCACACACACTTCGATTGTTCCCTGTTTTCGATTCGTTTTTGCTTATAGAAGCAAAATCAAATCCACATCGAATGGTTTTTAGGACACTTTCGATCTGCATTCGATTCGATGCGCGCTCCCGTTTTCTCAAAATCGAAAAGAAAAATAGACTGTGCAGCCAAGGAAATATCGAATTCGATCCAGTAAATTGAATGTGTACAATGAATGTAATACTAATTCGATATCGAAATTGATATCTAATGCAAAAGTACAGATCTAATGCCAAATTGAATGGGAAGATCTTATGCCAGATCTAATAGAACATCGAATCGAACATCGAATCTAAAGCAAAACGAAGTGTGTGTACAAAGCTTAAGGGACAGCTGTAATGACGCTCGAGTTCAGCGGCTGTGCGGAATGCCGGGTGAACTCAGACGTTTTTTAAAGCGGCAATTGCTTACGGTGCATTGTTTTGCCTTGTAAATGATTGCCCCATTTGAAAAAACGTCTACGTTTGGCCTGCCATCCCGCACAGCGGCCAAACTCGTGGCATCATTACATCCCGCCACATTTCTATTAAAGTAGCATAACCTGCAATATAATGTATTAAGCTTTATGTATTAAGATCTATTTATTTTCTTTTTCTTTATATCTGGTTAGTTGGCCACATGGACGATTTTGCCATCCCGCGGTTTCTGCGTACTTTCCGTCGTTAGCAGTTTTTAATCACTTTGTAGCACGCGAGTTCCTTCAGTCATTTAATGCCGCCGTTTAGCCGTCCTATCAGCTGCAGGCCGTTCATCTCCGCAGGATTTCATAAAAAAAGCATTAATCACATGTCTGAGTAATTTGATGGATATGGGGCAGAAAATGCCCTGTTAAATAACTCTGGTTTCCCTTTGGGTGTTTATTCCGGTGCAGCCTAACCGCTTGTGTGGCACTATCCCTGACTTTTCCGTGCAATCGCACGCAAAGTATGTACAGTCCCTTATCTGTGGGATAATGCACGCTACAGAGGAGAGGATCTGCCTTGCATCGGTTAGAAGGTATGTAAACCATACCCATACATGTTGTAGCTAGCCCCTGGCATTCTTTACGCCACACACCAGAACCGCGTTAGACACGTAGTAATATACATTGCACCCAGCGGTCGGTGGGACTTTTGTACTTGCCACGTACCGTCTTCCCCATCTGGAAGCGGTATGGCCTTACACCTCCCGTCCTCTCCTCACTCCCTTAATAGATATGCCACTGACAAATTTTAACAGTTGTGAAATATCCGGAATCTGGAAAACATTTCATGCTAAGTTTCCGAGGCCTGAAAACACTAGTGCAAAACTATAAACAAGAATAAATGTGTGGTAACATTAGTGTACGTGCTAGCACCCTGCACCTTTCCAGAGCTGTGTAGTTTTTTTTTTTGTCCCTACATGGGCTGTCTCAGTCTGTGTTTTTGGTGCTTCTTGTACAGTCTGGTCTGTGTTGACATACAGACCAGACTGTGCTAGACACACCGTTGCAGATAGCGGCACGCCAGGCATAAAAGAGGAACTACTAGCAGGAATGGCGGAAAGCCTAGGGATAGGTCACTCTAGGGTAGATGTATTATGCCTGGTGAAGAGACAAAGGGGATTATTCTGGTATTTTTGGTCCCTGGCGAATTTGCAATGGGGACCTATGTTTACGCTCTGCGCATGTGCACGACTGCTGTTCGGACGCTTTTGGTGACTTGCATGGTCGCCGTGGGTACGCCCTGCATTTCCTGGGCGTACCCACAAAAATGGTGGGTGCTCTCAGGAAACCGCTGGGCGTCCATATGCAGATGGGCACCTGCCTTCCAGGGGAGGGACATCTGATGTCACAGGACGTCAGCTGCCCCGTTCCCGGACCCAGACGCCGCAAGTCTAGGTCAATCCAGACTGACTTAGCTTTGCGGACAGGGTAAAAATCAATAGCTGGTTGGCGACCATCGCATGATTTCGGACCCGGACGCTACCCTGCGCATGGATGTATATTCAAAACATCCATTTGCAAAGTGGCGGTGATGTGCGGAGGGAGGGCGGCGTTGGCAGGCTCGCTAAGCAGCTTTTTTTTTTATTTTTATTTTTGCTGCTTAGCGAGTCAATCTGAATCACCCCAAAAGTGGAGATGAAGTAGAAGGTGATAACGCACCAGCCAATCAGCTATGTTCGAAACATGGCAGTTAGGAGTTAATTGGCTGGTGCGTTATCACCTTCTACTTTATCTCTTCACCAGGCTTAACCCTTTGAGTGCCAACGTTGCTGTGAGAGGTCCTATCCTCATAATATCCATTATAAATGCCAGCGCCGCTCACAGCAAAACTTAACTAAACTTCACTGAATGGACTCGGCCGTGTTTGTATTTATTTATACCAAAAGAACATTCGCTATGAGCGACGCTGGCATTTTTTAGCGGATATTTTGCGGATCTCTCTGCCCCTCTGTCCTCTATTTACTAAAATCCACATTGGTGTTCTCAGTGTAGCCAGTCAGCATTAAGGGCGCGTTTTCCATGAAACTACTCAGCCCGTGGCCGGCATACTGTGGGCCCGTTGCACTGAGCTTCAAAAGTGATAAAATGGAGAGTAACTAACAGCCAGCCAATCAGCTCCTGCCTGACATTTTTCAAACACAGCCTGTGATATGACAGGCAGTAGCTGATTGGCTGGCTGTTAGTCGCTCTCCATTTTATCACTTTTGAAGCTCAGTGCATCTGGCCCTGTGACTGGAACATCCTGATTTGTTACTAGTGTAGTGTTTGGAGCCTTGTGTACAGAATCTCTTTATCCAGAATGTTGCCAGAACCAGAAGTTATCACTTCTGTTCTGTGTTAAAAGGGTATATTCATACAGCAGTAAAAAGAGTGACGTTGCCCATGGCAACCAATCAGCTGCTACATATAATTTCATGGAATGCACTTAATAAATGTTACTTCACAGCTGATTGGTTGCCATGGGCAACGTCTTTACTGGCACACTTTTCCACTCCACTCATTGCACTGCTTCATGATTGGACCCCAAAGTCACACAAGTAGATATAGCCAACCTATAGCGTCAACAGGTGTGGCCTGTAATATCCAATCAGATTCTAGGCTACTAAATATATCTTGGCAAGAAACGGATTGCCACTTATCCTCTTGTAGAATGTCTTAATGATTTTGGATTATGACTTTCTTTTGTCAGAGCCCCCTCTGTGACAGGATATTACATCTAGCTGAGTAATATTCCGCATTGATGTAAAAAAAAACAACAGAATTTCCGACGGGCCACAAGCAAGGTTTTTGTTAGAAAAAGAACATTTTGTAAGAATTAAAATCGTTTTTTTGTGAGTCGAATTCCTATCATAGCATTTGTTTTGGTGTTTTTATTTTGCCTCCTGGCATCATAGGCCCTGTGATTGCAGCTATTGCTAAGGCGCTACCACGAGAAGATGATTTGTATTGATAAGTCCTTAGGACCTGATGGAGAATTTCACGATGCTTAGGTCGCCATGGAAACGACTTAGGCCGGCTCCCTGCAGAAGATGCCATAGTGTGTATATAAATAGCAGGTCATTTCCCCGGGATAGAAACCAATTATCAAATATTACTCAGCTATTAAATGTTGGGACAGCTACCCTGGTCGATGACCGCTCCAACAAATTAGCACAAGCAAGAAAACATTCCAAGCCCTATGTATTGATCTACTGTTGTGGTGCTTTCAATAGAAAGTGATGCACATTATGACAGATTAGACACACACACACACAGACACGCACACGCGCACGCGCACACACACACGCACACAATGTGCTTATTAAAAAAACTAAACATTGTGTGTTTGGTAAATATTAATCAGCATGTAATACAATTAATAAGCTATCCACTTGTGAGTTGGGGATTTCAGTACCAAATTGTCTTTTGTGTTTTGCACAATAGGTTTATTAAAATTAGATGAAAACCGAATAAATATATGTATTTGGTACATTGTTTCCATCGCCTACACCAAGAGTGGGGGGGGGCAGTCATTTTGTTGGCTCAACCTGTGTTCAGTCAGTTCCTTGGGAGACTGACTGAACAGTCAGTTTAGTATAGAAGAAAAAAAACGTAATTTAAAGTTTTTAGTGATAATACTAGTGTTTAGGAGTCCTCGTCCCCCTAGGTGAGCAGCTATTGTGCCTGCCATTATAGGATTTTATTCATTACTCTACTACCATCCTATGCTGTATAAGTGGGCCAATATGGCGGCTCCTGGTGTGGACACAGTGAAATTGGATAATATGGCCGCAGTGCTTTGTTCTCATCCCTGGCATGCACACAGGCGGCGCTGTGATCTCTTGACAAGTTGTGGAGCCTTTTGTGTGTTTCCATTTGCATGAAGGCTCAGACTGCCAACCATGCATTCACCTCCGACCTTACCACACCACACCGCAAGTCAAAGGGCAACACTGTACCAGGCTTGTATCTCATGTATGCTGGCAGGGAAAACTGCTGATGGCTGGGGTGTACGGTCACTAGCTCAACCACAGGAAGGTCAACATGCAGTTGGTGGACCACTAAAGGTCGACACACACTCAAAAGGTCGACATGGCTTTGTGTTGACGGGTCATTAGGTTGACACAAGCATTAGGTTGACAGTCAAAAGGTCGACATGGGTTTTTCCCAAAAAAAAAATTTTTTCAGCCGACATGTGCCGACAGGCGGTATTTCATGCCCTACCATCCCTTCTCATCCTTTACAACCTGGACCGTTGGGGTGCTTCATGGATCGCATTTGGGGACCCTCTGGTCTAAAAATTCAGTTTTGGCTGTAGATGAATCTGTTACAATAATCCCAAGCATGTCAAACCGGTGGCCCCTCCAGCTGTTGTGAAACTACAAGTCCCATCATGCCTTGCCACAGTTTTGCTATTAGGGAATGCTAAAACTATGGCAAGGCATGCTGGGATGTGTAGTTTCACAACAGCTGGAGCGTCACAGTTTGGACATGCCTGATTGAACCCAAAGGCATACTTACCTCTTGCTCATCAGATATCATTGTCTCCAATGGCCAAAATGGGGAATGTGGTGTTGGTGACCATCCTGCAATTTAAAGGCTCTGTGTTGTACCAAACAATAACTCTTGACCCTGATGAATGTTGTCCCCTGGGATTGCGCCTTATGTAAGGAGACAGAACTGTTTCAGACAACATGTATGAGAGGGTTAATAAAATAAACAAAGGAGTTACTTGCATAAGATTCCATGGTTGTGACTGTAGTAATCATTCCAGGCGTTCGGCCTCTGATTGGACACGGCTGTCCAAGTGCTGTCTGACACGTGCTGAGGCCACCTGTGGATCTAACCACAGCCAATACTTAACAGAACAACCGTTATATAAATAAGCATTTAAGCAGCTTGCTTGCATAACATTGTGCGTATTCTATGTAGAGTGTCATTATAGGGCCTGAATCATAACTGCCAGCCAATGCAATCGCTGCGTTATTTGTACTCAGCAATTGTACGGAAATATGCAAATATCAGAGCCACTAGGACGTGTAATGATAGTGTTCATTCAAGCACCCATGCAGTTCCTCTTCCCTGCCTGGGGTGTCGCTGTCTGCTGTAGTGCTGCTAGCACAGTGTGGTCTGTATATCATTGTGCGTATTCTATGTAGAGTGCCATTATAGGGCCTGAATCATAATTGCACGCCAGTGCAATTGCAGCGAGTATTTGTACGCAGCAATTGTGTGGAAATATGCAAATAGATCCGCTGGAACTTGTAATGAGACGCCCATCGTCGGCTGCGTAAATCTCTGCAGCATTCTAGGGTTAATTTGTTAGGAGCCAATTAGCTTAACAGTATATTTTTGTATTGTGGGAGGAAACCGGAGTACCCGGAGGAAACCCACGCAAGCACAGGGAGAATATACAAACTCTGCACAGTTAGAGTCATGGTGAGATAGGAACCCATGACCTCAGTGCTGTGAGGCAGTAATACTAACCATTACACTGTCTGTACTGTCCCGTTTGCTATCAGGATAGCCCCCCCAATAATTACCTAAAATGAATGGGGTAGAATTAATATATAATCTGAGCTTTTTGTTTGCAGAAGTACAATACTGTCTTTGTATAAATGGGTTCTTTGTAGCTTTGGTTCCATGATCCATTACTCAGTGCCTGCATCAATAACAGAGGCTGTATGCTGTTTATTTGCTACTTTGCAATGGTTTGAATGGGTTTATGCCAATAGTGTGTATTAAAAGGCTAATAATGCATTATAACAGCCGCGCAGACATTTCTGTTTCCATTCCAAGTTTCCTCCTCTTTGTCGGATTAATAATAAACTAAAAGATGTTCTGATTAAATACAGCTTGCAAACAAGAGTCTGTCCTTTCAGGCTGCACGCAGAGCGTATGCCAACATAAATGTGATAGTGGGAGTGTAATGCAAGGTCACGTCAGGCCTTCCTCTTACATCTGGTGATTCGTCTGCACCCCCCTCCCCCCTTCTGTCTATTAATTGTAATGGATTTAATTATGACTAAAAAAAGAGAGGAGACAAGCTGGTTAATCTTAGCTGGTTTAGCAAACAGACACGCATTAATGGGGAATGTTTAGCTGAAAGATTGGTGCTCAAGCCGCCTAATTGTCGCACAGCAAGACACATGTCTCTGATTGGTCATTAGGCACATGTTCTATGATTGGTCATTAGGCACATGTTCTATGATTGGTCATTAGGTACACATTCTCTGATTAGTCACCACAAAGGATTCTCTCTGTCCACAGAACCTGGGTGACCGAAATGGTTCCATATTGTGAGCCCGATGTCATCGGAATCATCCATATAAATAGGCTAATGTGATCATTGAAGTAGTAAAGTTTGTTGTAATTATTATTCTTTAGAAGGCATTACAGAGGGTACGCAGCACTTTAGAAGATACATATCCAGAATGAATGACTGGGGTTACAGAACGTTGCTAGACCCTAGGGCGTACTTGAGGTTTGTATCTTGATGTGAAACTGTCTTCCATAAAAAAAGGGTACTTTTTTCCTAGCACGGCGCCCGTCATGGTAGATCGCATACCTTAAGTTAAGGTAACTTGAGGTATGCGATTTTCTGTCAATTAAATGGCTTTATTGCCGGCAATGATAAAATCGCGTCCATCGCGTGCCATTATAATGGCATGTGATGCGATCAACGTGATTTTACATAGGGAACAATGGGAAATGGGCCAATGGGCCCAATTTTTGATTGTATATGCACCGTCATGGGTTTTAAGTATGTGAAATGTCCCCCCCCCCCATTGTTAACGCCACCCAACTATTGACGCCAACCCGAAGCGTGACGAGCACAGCGGTACGCATCCTCCGACCTTTTTCATACCCCCACTATCCACGTCGGCGTGGAGTTGATTTTATAAAGTGTGGTGAGCCACCAAGCCCGAAGCGTGGCGAGCGGACACGTATACCTGTGAAGTTATGCGCGTCCCCTCGCGGGGCTCACCACGCTTCAGGCTCGCTGCACTCGCCACACTTTATAAAATCAACTCCACGCCGATGTGGATAGTGGGGGTATGAAAAGGTCGGAGGACGCGTACCACCGCCCCTCACGGGCTCGGCACGCTTCGGGTTGGCGTTCATCGTGGGGTGGCGTTAACAATGGGGGGGCATTTCACCCATGAGGGGGGGTATACAATTAAAATTGGGGTTTTGGGGGATTTTTACATTGGGCCCAATGTAAAATTGGGTCTCAGGGACCATTTTACATTGATTCCAGTGTAAAAATCGCGTCCATCGCATGCGATTTGGTTGCATGCGATGCGATCGATGCAATTTTTTAGGTCCCAATGCTTGAGATCAAATTCACTGGCACCATGCTATGAAACAAGTAACAAAAAAGTACGTCCGCCGGAGCCATTGCAACGTCCTCAGCAACTGTGTACAAGGGATCTGTCGACAGTCAATAGATCCACCACTATTACTTATTTATTAACAGTTTCTTATATAGCGCAGCATATTCCGTTGTGCTTTACAGTAGGAGACGGTGATTCGACAAACTGGGTATTTACAGACAGTCAAAGGTATGAGGGCCCTGCTCGCAAGCTTACAATCTATAGGGAAATAGGAATTGATACACAAGGATATATATTCTTTAGTGCATAAAGTCCATAAGAATGCAGAGGTTCCTGGTATTCTGTATAATACGGTGACCCAGCAGTTTGGCCATGGGTCAGGAGGATGGAAAATGTAAAAAAAAGAGAGAGGATATGTGTGGCCTGTACAGTGGGTATGTGATTGGATAGGAACAGTATAACAAGGTTATGTGGCTGATTCTGGAATGTGATAGGCTGCCTGAAGAGGTGAGTTTTTCAGGGAACGCTTATAGGTTTGGAGGCTGGAAGGAGAGTCTACTTGTGTGTGGGAAGGGATTCCTCAGAGTGAGTGCAACCCGAAGAAAGTCCTGCAATCGGGAATGGGAGCGAGTAATGGATGAGAGACGTAGATCTTGTGAGGAGCGAATAGGTCAGGTTGGGGGGCAGGTCCTCATTTCTGCCACCAGGCCCCTGTGCCCTGACCCTAAAGGCCCCCATACACTAGGGTGACTTGTCCTTAGGACAAGTCGCCCCCGACTTCCCCCTGAGCTTCCCCGGCTGCTCCCCGGGGGAGCTTGATTAGATTGGCACTTGATGTGCCATTTTTTACATGTGATAAATCGTCTCGATTTATCACATGTAAAAAACCCGGGGAGCAGGGGGGGGGGGGGGGGCTGCTGGTGGGAGCAGGGGGGCTGGGTACGCTGCGGGGGACACAGACGCTGCGGGGGACACAGACGCTGCGGGGGACACAGGCGGCATAGAGCCGGGCAGAGGGAGCCGGGAGCTGTCAGTGCTAGAAAAAAAAGCCTACTGTATACAATGAATGGGCAGCCTGTGATTGGCTGAGCGCTCTCTCAGCCAATTGCTGACTGGCTGAGAGAGCGCTCAGCCAATCACAGGCCGCCCATTCATTGTATGGGCTTTTTTTTTTTTATTCAGTGCTGACAGCTCCCGGCTCCCCCCGCCCGGCTCTATGCCGCCTGTGTCCCTCGCAGCGTCCCCAGCCCCCCCTGCTCCCTCCACCGCCGCACCGCCCCACTAGGTCCCAAGTCGGGTGGTCGGACGTGCAGCAGGTCCGACCACCCGACGCAGATCCGATGCGCACGGGACCGCGCATCGGATCTGAGGGGACATCAAAACTAGCCGATTTTGCCCAGATCCGACTGATCTGGCCGAAATCGGACCAAAATCGGTTAGTGTATGTGTTCTATTACAGTGGGACCAAATCACATCATGGTAGCCCCACCCACCGCTGTGCAATGCCTGTAATACCGGCTTTGCATGGTGGAGGGCGTGGTGACTATGACACTATCGTGCTGGCCATGCCCCCAAGCAGCTTAAAACCCTCATAACTCCACCCACACCCCAGTTCTGTCTCGTCATGCCTGTGGCCCCGCCCCCAACCTTGATTTTTAATACACACTTGCATACACATATGCAGAATCTACACGTAACTAAGAAAATCAACACCCTGGGTGAGTCTATGGGCACACAGGCCACAGCAGTAGCGATGCGGGGTGCCATGTACATGATGGCAGCTGAAGGCCTATACCCGCTTCCTTAATTTGTCTGCTTTTTTTGCCGCCACTCCCATTACTTTCCCCAAGAGGTCCCTTCCTGTCAATATCTCTGTGTTTTAATCTCCCTGCAAGCGGCGTGAAGAAAAGGGTTACCACCTTTTTGTTGAGAGATTCCCAGACAGTGACCCGCCCCTTGACTCGCCTTATTTATTTTTTAACCTTTGCTTCAATTCTATTCTTGATTTTGCACACCGTAATGCCACTTACACGTTACATCACACATATAATGCCCATTACACATTATGCCACACGTAATGCCCATTACATTTTACGCCACACACCACAATGCCCATTACACATTATGCCAGGGCTCGGCAAAGTTTTTTTTAACTCTATGAACCAGGATGAAATTTACACTGTAATGTCACCAACACATTTTACATATTATACCACATGCCACACATCTGGACTCCGGACACCAGGCTTAATTACCCGACTGTCCGAAGTAATGCCAGATGGATGGTAACTCTAATGCAAAGGCACCTTGCAGCGTGCGCAGTGCGATGGCGGCTAATGCAGTCTGCCGATAATCGCTCAGTTGCATGAACATCGACATTGCCTACTAACATAAAGTAGGCCCATAGATATGGTTTACAAACATTACTGCCTTAGCTTCCGGAACACCCAGGTAATTAGAAGGCCTGCAGAACCCGTAGGAGCTGCTGTAGCCAGCGGGGAGGCGATTATGCTATACGTATCCCTCTGCTTACTGAATTTCTCACCTAACTGAATTTTCTAATTCCGGATGCTCTGCTGGCTGATGAACTAGATTGTGGGTAACACGGTGCATTTATACCACAGCTTGTGCCAGGTTACTACAATTCGCCTCAGTTTTAAAATAAAAATTGTGTTGCTGAAATGGGGATGTGTAAAATAATATGCTGGGTTCAGTTCCCTTTAATGGTTTAGATTAGTGGGAGACCCCACAAACGTCTTTTCTCCTACCTAGGCCAAACTAGACCCTTTCCTACCCCTTTATTGTCACTGACCGGTATCACCCCCCAACTCTACATCTCACCCAGCCCCCCTTCTATGACAGGACAAATCACATGAAGCTGTATCCCTCCACCCTTTTACTCGCCAACAGATCACACACTCCACTGTATCGCTATGCCAGCTGTCACAGGGGTTGTTCATTTACGTGACCCTTTCTACAAAATTCATGCATGTGTGTATTTTCTTTGTTGGCTTGCAGATTTTTTTATTGTATTGTAATTGCTTTATTTGTAAGCTTCGTTTCGCAGCCCTCATATAGAATTTGCATTGGCTGGCAAAATCTCTATTTATTTTAATATACTGAACCTGTCTCCTACACACCCGGGAAACGTCCAGTGTAGAATGAGCAATATTCAGCCTATGCTTTCACTCTGGACAAGTGATGCCTGTAATGTGACCAATATTATGTCAGGACTGCCTTGCCGTCATGGCTACTGTTTCAGCCTGCAAAATGCCCGCCTTCACTCTGGTCCCATGCTCTGTTTCTGGACTTCTCTGCCAGTGGCAGTTGCAGAAGTGGGGCTGCAGCACAGTCCAATATTCAAAAAGCGGTGACACCCTAAACATCACTGTCCTGGACTCACTGGCAGTTGATGTGACTCCCCCTCTTTGAACTTTGGACTGTGCTGGAGCCTCACTTCTGTAACTGCCACTGGCAGGGAAGTCCAGGAACAGAGCATTTTGTACCTAATGGAATGGGCCATGTTGGAGGGTATGTGGCCCTAGGCGAGGGGCATTAAAAGCCTCTCTTCATAGTATTCAGTAATGCAAAAAATATCTCCATGAAACCAGATTTGCTTTTTGGGGGAGTTATTTTTTTTTACAGACTCAAGTCCAGTTAAATATTTGTCAACCCCCCCCCCCCCCCCCTAAATTCCATTTCCCCCTTCCAGTTGCAGTGAATGCCCCTCTGTAACACTTAAGTGTGCACTCATAAACCAGCGAGCCTTATATCCTTGGTATTTGCACAGCTTGCCCTGCTCTTGTTGTGTTTTTCAGTTGGTTAAAATACATTTAGGAGGGAAGTTGTGTGGAAATAGCTTCTAATGTGAATCTTCCTCGCTCCCTCCATCTCCGCGCCTCAGTGTCCCATGACTGCCATGTTTACTGTGCTAAGTCGACTGTGTGGAGAAATGTGTGCGGCGGAGCGTAGTGAAATCGTGCGCACTGAACAAATGTTTAAAGACAGCCAGTCATTATAATTACTTGCCGAGCCAGCCTGTTAACAGGTTATGATATGGACGTGTTGTGTACATGCCGTAGAACTATTTCTACCCTGTCACAATTAGCAGGAGAATAACAGTAAACTGTAATGCAAATATCTGAACTCTTTTCTAAGTCATTCCTGTGTTTATGGCGTTTAAAAGCGTGCCCACGTCCTTCACTCGGCTGAGGCGGTCAATTCGTGGCCTGAAATAATGATCGAGTGTTGCCAAGTCTTAAAAGTTGTGCCATCATGGAGACAAAATGGCTGCCTTTGCTGTTCATGGTTTGATTGAATATCGCTGGATTCACCAGAGCACACTTATGCTGGGTACACACTGGACATTTTGCGGCACTGCTACTATTGTGAACTATAACGATATTGAGCATACACACTAGACGATATATCATTGATGATATTGCTATCGTGCATATCATTAACGATATATCGCTTAGTGTGTACACAGCATTCGGAATATTACTGCAGAAACATTACTTTATAAGGCAGGAATGTAATTGTTTTTTGGGTGAGCCATTTGGACTCCTATCAGGACTTTTAGATGGGTTTAGCAGCTCTAGACGGTGCTTTTGGGGCTCCACCGGTTTTGGCTACTTAAATAATTAAATTGCGCCATTTTGCACCCATTCATTACCGCCACTCTCAAAACAACTGAATTCCCTCCTTTGAGTCATTATTATGTCAGTCAACTTCAGATTTTGCACAATGCTGAAAATGGGTTTGGCTAGGATCTATTTCTATGGTGGGTCTATTTTAGCCTTACACAGCTAATGAAATATATGAAACATGCAATACAGAGAACGTTCTAATGACGTTGGTCGCTCAGGGGACTTGCTGGACTAAAGCATGGTTACGCCTATGTTAATGACCCACAGGCAATGCAAGAAGCGTTCTAATGAGCAATGTACAATACAGAGCATGTTCTGGAGAGCAATATACATAAATTATTGTTGGCTATAGACCCCAGATTTATGATGCCTTTCACTCCAGTCTGTTCACTCACTTGACTCTTTTGAAATGCGCTGCTTCTTGAGGGGGGAGGGGGGGATTAACCCACACTCCGCAAAATGTACTGCTAGGTTAATTAACCCTCGTATGTGTGTACACGGTTAGGCTAGTTGTGCTGTCAAATTCTTAGTTTCTAAGTGCTTCAGTGTTTTCTCTACCGTCCAATGGGATACTGGGATATACTATGGAGGATAGAGATCCTCATAGTATAACCCAGTATCCCATATGGACTATGAGAAAAGGATTTACCGGTAGGTACCCAAAATCCTATTTTCTCTACCGTCCAATGGGATACTGGGTTATACTATGAGGATCTCTATCCTCCATAGTATATCCCAGTATCCCATATGGACTACGAGAAAAGGATTTACCGGTAGGTACCCAAAATCCTATTTTCATAACCACACTAGGCGGATCCCAGGACTGTGATTGGTGAGCTCCAAATGTCCAATCACTGGACACTCTGCTGAGTTCAAGCTAAAGAAAGTGTACAATATGGTGGCAGGAGTATAAAGCTTGGTGAAGTGATAAAGTGGAAGGTGATAACGCACCAGCCAATCACCTCCTAACTGTCAAGTTACAGGCTGGGTTTGAAAATGACAGGAGCTGATTGGCTGACGCATTATCACCAGCCACTTTATCACTTCAACAGGCTTAATACTCCTGCCCCATTAGTTGAACTCCTGAAACCTGGGAGATTCGATCTCGAGCGGGACAGCCGCATTTCAAATATGGGGGTCTCCTAAAATATTTGGGAGAGTCTTCGGTGTTTTGGCCGTGTCACTAGTGCTGTGTCATCCTATGTAATCCATGCTTGGACTCCAAATTCTACTTTTCTTGTTTTCATTGTTTGTGTTATTTTCCGTGTTATGATCAGCCGGTGTTGGTTTTCTGTAGCGCTCTCTGACATTTAATCCCCGGAAAGAAGCGGGGCATCATTCAGCCGAAGATTATCCGCAGACTGAGTGATTCATGAGGTAGTTTGTGTCTATCAATGACACCTAGGCCACGCCGACTAAGCCTCTGGCAAGGGAGTTTTGTTGTTGTTTCCCCATGTGACATGTCAAACTGTTTTTGCTATTTTAGTTTTTGTTTTATTGTTCTACTTTAGTTGAGGCTTTCTTTTGGTAGTTGGACTAAGGGCCTTATTCTTGTTCACTCTTTCTGACAAAATCCTTCTTAGCTGGACAAAACCATGTGCACTGCAGGGGGGGGGGGGCAGATGTAACATGTGCAGAGAGAATTAGATTTGGGTGAGTTATTTTGTTTCTGTGCAGGGAAAATACTGGCTGCTTTATTTTTACACTGCAATATAGATCTCACTTTGAAGTAAAACCCCCACCCAAATCTAACTCTCTCTGCACAAGTTACATCTGCCCCACCTGCAGTGCACATGGTTTTGTCCATCTAAGAAGGATTTTGTCAGAAAGCGTGAACTAGAATAAGGCCCTGAATGTCTTTTTGGCTATCGGCGTTATATGCCTAAATGCATTCTGCCTGATATTTATACCACCCTTGCAGAATACGTTTTCATTATATAGTGTTCATTCTAGCACCCGCCATCTTTGAAAACCCATGCAGTTCCTCTTCCCTAGCTGGGGTGTCTCTATCCGCTGTGGTGTTTCTAACACAGGTTTGGTTTGCATATCGGTGCTGATCTACAGACCACACTGTGCTAGATGGCGGGTGCTAGAATGAACACTAATCGTGCCCATCGCATGATTACCAGCTAGCTACCAGTGCAAAAGGAAGGCACTTAGGGACTCAGAAGGGAAGCTAGCCTTACACCGGACACTGCATATTTGCTAGTGTCCATTCTACGAAGCACACACATCTGGGATACAGCTGGTGAAAGGTATAATACTCAGGCACATACAGCAGAGATAAATATTCGGAGCTGGTGCACATATTACACTACTTCCCGATCCTTACTGATCTTGTTCCGGCCCAAAGGGGGTAGGGCTCAGGAGCGTGCGTGCAGGAATACAGTGTGCCCATTGGTCAAAGCAATGTCATATCCCCCATCCTGTGCTGTTTAACATTGCCCAATGAATATTGAATTTACCCTGACAGTCTGTAAGGATTCAGTGCAGGACGGGGAAACTGCATTGATGTTTCTCTTGTGTCATCAGAGTGACCTGCGGGATTACACGGTAACCTTAAATAATGCTGTAACACAGGCATGTCCAAACTATGGCCCTCCAGCTGTTGTGAAACTACACATCCCAGTATGCCTTGCCAGAGTCTTCGCATTCCCTAATAGCAAAACTGTGGCAAGGCATGATGGGACTTGTAGTTTCACAACAGCTGGAGGGTCATAGTTTGGACATGCCTGCTGTAACACAATTGGACTTTTATTACGTTCAGGATTGTGGCAGTGATAATCTTAATTTGTTCTAAAGTATGAAGTCCGCACACTAGCATAAGCTGCCCTGTCCTGGTACCCCTGAAAATGAATATTTTCTATAGTGCTGTACATTTAATTATAATGATCGTGTGTGTGTGTGTGTCTGTGTTTTTTCACTGTATAGCTTTATTAAGTTACTGATGGAGTTACCTTTGACATGTGGAAAATTTGGGGAACTGCATGTCCCAGCGAGCCAAACAAGGAAGGGTCCATAGGAATATGTTCGGGAACACCGGGAAATGCTGATTTCAGGATATCTATTTCCAGGGCTAAAGTACATTTTGCGAAGTTCAGTTTATCTGCTGTAAAGATATCAAAGTCAAAAGTATAAACCAGAACTGTACTCTCACGTAGCCCGGTTGTGTCAGACAGAGCGCCCTTGTCCTGGCCTACGTGTAATAACGCGTTCTCACCCAGAACTGGCACGCAGCGACCTTTGAATTAACCCCGGTAATGATAATAAGGAACGCTAACGTCATAAAGATGCAAAGGTGAATCCCACTGAAAGATGAACATTTGATTTTTTTTTTCTTTTGTTTGAAGGTTAACATTATGAAAATATTTTTGGGGCAGTTGACACCCTACCATTGTACGGTTATCTTCTGCAATGGTTATACTAGAAGGGGCTTAGGAACTGCATTTGCCAAATATTGAAAAATGGGGACTGTCTCTAGAAAATGAGAACATTTAGGGCACTACGCAAATGATTTTTACCGTATAATAATGGAATGTTCATAACAATAAATAAATAACCAGATTGTGTCTTCCTTTCTTCTAGGGAAGTTACCCGGTTTGGGAAGATTTCATCAGCAAAGCGGGAAAACTCCAGTCTCAGCTCCGGTGAGTGGTGTTTGTGTGGTTATAGGTGTAACCAGGGCCGGATTAAGGGAGGGAAATCATCTTGGGACCCCACACATTAGGGCCCCCCCCCCACACTGTAGTTTTAATGTCCTTCGGTGGCTCAGCTGTTGAACTGTCCGTGAGTCGCCAGCTTGCGTGTGGTGCGGCTCGCACACGTGTGTCTCCCTTCAGAGGGGTGTCCCCATGCAAGGAACCCCTGCAACCAACTTGCTTTAGCTCCCCCGGTGGCCCTCGGCCATTTGAAATGGGGCGCTGGATTGTGAGCTAATCAGTGTGGCTGCCTGGCCGTGCCGGTCCAACCAATCAAATCCCAACTGTCATTTTTCAAACACATGACCAGAGCTGATTGGCTGGAGCACCATTTATCAAATGTAATGAGTTTTAAATAGCTAAAGCTCACTGATAAATTGGTCCTACAGCCTGTAAAACAAGATAGACTGATTGGTCAGTATTTTATCTCTCTCCAAGCTGTGATAAATATCCCCCAAGCCTGAAATAAACCTGTATTTAGCACAAGCTCATTTGTAAATATGACGCAAGTCGTTTCCGTACGGATCTATTTCCCCAGCCAGCAATCAGAATATCCCTGGCTGCAGTGTTTCTCAAATGACCGGCATTGAAGTCCTCTGACAGCTGGGAGCCTGGACAATTTGTCAATGAAAGCGCTAGCCGTCCCTCTCTGTAACTGGGTCGCTGCGAGGGGGGGGGGGGGGCCTGACGTCTTTCATGCGCAATTCTCCCCTCACAGCAACTCCACCGCTCCTTCAATAGATGGGCAGATCTGTCGTCATGGTAACGTTGGAGCTGGGGCGCGCCGACTGGTTTAGGCTAAGAAAGAGCAAAGAGGGAAGAATACCAAGATCCTGCCTGGCAATTCCTTCCCCACACTGCAGCTGTTGGACGAATGTATTTACATTTCTGCTTGGCAATAAGATTCAAGGCTTCTGTTCCTGTACTGCTAATAGGAACCGGGCATTGGATGGCTGTGCATAGATTTGCAGCGTGTGCCAACTGGAAGCGCTATTTAACCCCATGTAGAGCACTTGCAGACACAACTAGATTATCATGCTGCATACACAACAGTGAAACGCACGTAGAAAGAGAAAGTACCAGCGGATCGGCCCCTAACTGTCACCCTTTAAACATCGCCTGCAACGACGCTGATTAATAAAGATAAGAACTTGACTCTGTGCAAGTATAAGGTCCATATGTAATTGCCTGCAGTATATTACATAGTGCTTATATTATCTGTATATTGCTTTCCCGGTTCCTACACACTTAGGGGGTTATTCTCGTTCACTCTTTCTGATAAACTCCTTCTTAGATGGACAAAACCATGTGCGCTGCGGGGGGGCAGATGTAAAATGTGCAGAGAGAATTAGATTTGGGTGGGGTTTTACTTCAAAGTGAGATCTATATTGCAGTGTAAAAATAAAGCAGTCTGTAATTTCCCTGCACAGAAACAAAATAACTCACCCAAATCTAATTCTCTCTGCATACGGTACGACCATGTCAACATTCGGGACAAAAAAAAGTGAAAAACTCATGTCAACATTTTTGACTGTCAACCCAATGCTTGTGTCAACCCTGTCGACCTTAGCCATGTCAACCTATTTCAGCTGTCCTCCTAATCCCTGTCGAACATCTGTGACCAACCCAACGCTTGTCCACCTTAATAGGGTCTACCCATACCCAACAGAACACGATGCACATACAGTAATCATTTGTGATCAATGCGCTGTCATACAGCATATAGACTAGTATATAATAACATCAATGCAACCTGTGCAGTCTCCTCCATATTGTAATGAATCACAACGGAATGCATGTATCTCTTCTCCAGTACTTTTTGGAGATTTGCAGGTTTATTATGAAGAGACTATTGGCTCAAGAGCTTGCCATCTAATACCATATTTTTGCTTCCCTGTAGCACTACCGTGGTGGCTGCGGCTGCATTCCTGGATGCCTTCCAAAAAGTGGCTGACATGGCGACGAATACTCGGGGTAAGCACGTTTGTGATCTACAATTACAGCATGCCCATAAGGACCAGCGTGTTTCACCGCTTTCTCAGCTGAGCCTCGTATGTGGCAGACCGTGATGTGCGGCCATTGTGTTTGTAGTGCTTCAATCTAATATTTATTGAAAGTATATATGTTAGCAAGGCTGCCATTTTTGCAGATGGACAAAACTGCACTGCAGGTGGGGCAGATGTAACATGTGCAGAGAGAGTTAGATTTGGGTGGGTTCAAACTGAAATCTAATTGCAGTGTAAGAATAAAGCAGCCAGTATTTACCCTGCAAAGAAACAAAATAACTCGCCCAAATCTAACTCTCTCTGCACATGTTACATCTGCCCCACCTGTAGTGCAGCATGGTTTTGTCCATTCGCAAACCAAATGTGCTTTGCGAGTGAACCAGAATCACCGCCTGTGCCTCATTTTAGATTTCTGCCCCCAGTCGTCTGTATTATCCACATACATAACCGATGCAGGTCAGATTTATCTTCCTGATGAACTATGAATATGTAGAGCTGTAGTCGGTGTCCGCCTTGGTCTGCAAGTTTTATTTCTGTTTAACATATATTGGAATGGGAACTGACAGCGGCACCAGATTAATATCCCATTTACCTGTGTGACAGATTGCCTGTGGCATTCTGACCGTTGTAATATAGGAGTATCACACTCTGGAAGCCGTTCCCGGGGCTAGAGCAATGCCGTACTGCACACTGGTTCTCTGCTAAGCTCCTCTTCAGCACATACGTCCTCTCGGATAATGGAGGGAAGCAGCGAGTCTCGCACTGCAGTTGACTGCCTGATTTTAATTCATTTACTGAGCTGTTCGGTTGGTGTACTTCTACCGGAGACGGCTTGCTATTGTTAGTCATGTACGTGATTTCAACACAGCTTTATTGAGTGTGAGGCAACAATGTTCTATATAACAGATGTAACCTGGGTCGAAGCCGCAGTGTGAAATAGGTCAAACCCAAGATGTTGGTGTTTAATAACAGTTAGGAGCGGTTTGATTGTTTGTTTGGTACCTTTATTGTGATCTATTTTATCACTCTATAAGTCTTGGCACCTCTGCTCCTACATTATGTGCCATGTGACTGTGGTTGCCATGGTAATCCATGATGCTGAGCAAAATGACAATTTTTTTAAATTTTTTTTTATAAATCACTGTGAACAAACAATCATGGCATCACTGCTATAATTCAGAGCGACGTATATAGTAATTGTGCACCATTGTTATATTTGCAGATATCGTTCGAAAACCATAGACTTTTGGGATCTTAGGAGTTCTTTGTACAGGGCTGTGGTTGTTCTTATGTTTCCGGCATTTTACAGCCATGGCATGTTTCACAAATAAATAGTTTTTTGCAATATTTTGATGTTAATTTGGGTATTGGTCAAGTGGAAGGTCGACATGCATCAAAGTCGATATGTCTGGAGGTTGACACAAGCATTCGGTCAACCGTCATTAGGTCGACACAAGCATTCGGTCGACATGGGCAAGGTCAACAGTAAAAAGGTTGACATGTGGTTTCCACCTTTTTTTATCCTGCATATCGACACAGTCGACATGGACATTAAAGAATTGCACCGTGTGCACTATTTTATTCTCCCACCACACCCTCGTGGATGGTAGGGCATGAAATACCGCCTGTCGGCACATGTCGGCTAAAAAAAAGTGAAAAACCCCATGTCGACCTTTTGACTGTCGACCTAGCCCATGTCGGTCTAATGCATGTGTTGACCTAATGACACTGTCGACCTAACCCCATGTCGACCTTCAGACATGTCGACCCAAGGCATGTTGACCTTCCTCTTGTCGACCTCGTGACCGCATACCCTCAATTTCTAGTCATCTGCCATGTTATCCTGAATAGATTATAAATAAAGAGCATGCCCTGAATTCCTCTCAGTCCTAAATGGAAGTGACTGCGCCTCAAATTCTGAGATCATGGCTGACCAAGGTACCACTGGAACAGCCCACAAAATGGCTGCCTCTGCAGTGTTACTGGGCCAGATTCTCTAAGCTTCAAAAGTGATAAAATGGAGAGTGATAAACAGCCAGCCAATCAGCTCCTACCTGCCATGTCACAGACTGTGTTTGAAAAATGTCAGGCAGGAGCTGATTGGCTGGATGCTTATCACTCTCCATTTTATCACTTTTGAAGCTTAGAGAATCTGGCCCTATATCTGCCATTTATAAACAACTCTGAGATATAGCTTGGGTGATGGTCTAGCCTCATTCATTTGCAGACCATAAACAGCGCTTGGGTTTCGCTGTTGTGATCTCTCAGTTTAGCTGCTGGATTATCCGTTCAATAAATATTTTTTTTCCACTACCAGAGAGCTTAACCCTCCCAAGCTTTAATACTGCGAGCATGGAGCTCGTTGCTGGTGTTTGGCGCTCGAGAAAGTCTGCATGTGGTCTGAGAACCTGACAGTCTGTTTTATCAGAGGAGTGACCTGTTGTCTGCACAATAACCCAATGCATTTGGCGTGCTATCGCCTGCAGCGGGCATGGGGTGGGAGATGTCACGGGAAAGTATCAGTGTGTGAAGGGCAGGGTGTAACGCCGTGTGTCTGCTCGGACACATCCAGAGCGTCTGAGGCTTCACACGCTATTATCAAGTTATCGGCAACTATGAGGCGGTTTAGAGTCTGTCATTTTTCTCCCAAGTTTATAAATCCTGTCAAATGCAGTTTTGGTTTCTGTTAACAAGATTCTGGTCGCATACGATGCCACCGGATCCAAGAAGTGGGTGTCAACACCCTTTATCAGCTTGGCTACACTCGTGGGCGGCCATTTTGTGCCTGTTATGAATTGGCCGCCATTCAGTACAGCATAGAATAATAGGATGAATATTATAAATCTTCCTTAACAACTCATTGTCAGATCGCACAAGCATTTAGGTAGACCGTTAAAAGGTCAACATGAGGTTTTTTTTTTAACCGACATATGCCGACGGGGTATTTCATGCCCTGCCATCCACTACTGCATGGTGGGAGAATAAAATAGTGTGCCGAGCGTAGAGAGGCACCGTGCCCGAAGCCGAGCGAGGGGACGTGGTAAACTTAGATGGCGTCTATGTCAACTATGTTGACATTTGGGACAAAAAAAGTGGGCAAACGTAGGCATGTCAACCTAAGCCATGGTTGACCCAATGTGTGTCAATCTATAATGTGTCGACCCAATGACTCCTAGTCGTCTACACGACTCAAGCTTTGATAAACACCCCTGTTATACCGCTTTCAGACCACCGCAAATGCAGGCTCGCACCGGGACTTTTAAACGATTAGGTTCCGGTGCGACCCTGCTTGTGTGGTCTGTTCAGATCACATCAGCGAACCAGCAATATTGTCGGTTCGCTGATGTCATGTGGGGGCGCGGCGGAGCATCGCCGGGGGTGGAAGCGGTGCTTAGAGTGTATGGGAAATGGGTCGCTCAACCTGATTTAACCCGTTCACACTACACAGCAACGAACCAGTAAGAACCCTTCTTTTTACCCGGTTCGTATTGCCCTGTTAGCTGTAACCGGTAACCCCTTTCAAATTGCACGAATTACCGGGTCAAACCGGCATGAACCCCGTAATTTTGTGCGATGTGAAATGGGTATTGGATGCATTTTCCCAATATACAGCAGCTATAAATGTTGATAAACTTCATTAAAATAGGGTTGAACATACGCCAAAATATTTTTGCTGTTAAAAAGAGCACCTAAAAGAAAACAAAAACCTATACATAATAATAAAAATAATAATAAATGTTTGCACACTGTCAGCTGGGGATCAGTTGCTGTGGTGAATTTAGGTTCTCGTGGCCCTTGCTAACCACAGAAATTGGTTTATACCATTGTGACCTATTACTCAGACATCAACTCTTCATGTCCCCGTGCATGGTTTGCGTGTCCTACTTTTATTCTCCCCTTTGAAGATTGGACATTAAAGCTCATTTTTGCATTCGTGTCAGACCTGAATTAGTTCTGCTTTAATGCTCCTTGCCAAGGGTTTCGCCAGTGCGAGGGATGATACAGTCACCATGGCAACCCACCCAGGTTCACCGTCCAGCGCGGTAGCTGCCAGGCGACGGGGAGAGCGGGGATCTGCATGAAATGAACGCTTTGTGACTGAACCGATGCTTAGCTGTGCTGTGCGCTAGGCCTGCAGGGGCTGTATGTAGAGCACAAGTCAATTTGCATTGCAGAAGGTTGCCTGATGCCTGCTCACATATAGGAGGCTGAGATATACCAGAGAACGTTCTCGGTGCACCGTATGCCCTCTGACCTGAAAATACTTCTGCCGTTTGTCATTGGGAATAATGTGAATTTATATTTATGTTTTTTTACATTAAAGAATATTTTATTTTCCATCTCTTTTAACCCAACCCCCCCAAAAATGTAATAAAAATTATTGCAACTAAGCTGTTTGGCTGTAACCTCTATCTCAAACACACCATGCAGGAAGCCATTGTCTAGGGCCAAGGCCACTGTTTTCCAGTCCCCACTTGCAATCCAGGTACTAATGATATCCATGCACGAGCCCAGGTGGCTAACGTTATTACCTTGATTTACCCACCTGTGCTGAAGCAGGAATATATGGGCCAGATGTACTAAGATTCAAAAGTGATCAAATGGATAGTGATAAACAGCCAGCCAATCAGCTCCTGCCTGACATTTTTCAAACACAGCCTGTGACATGACAGGCAGCAGCTGATTGGCTGGCTGTTTATCACTCTCCATTTGATCACTTTTGAAGCTTAGCGCTTCTGGCCCTACGTCTGGATGGTGAAATAGGCCATGAGGATGGAGTTTGGGAAACATAACTGTCTCTTCATGAATACTGACCGACAGCAAAGGTGCCCATACACTTATTCAATTCTGGGCCTTTTATTCCCAATGTCGATACATCGGGCCGAGAAATTGTGTAAAAGTGTCAAGTTGTATGGGTGGTAACCGTATCTGTTCCGCTCTGAATCACATGGGAGTGATGTCTTTTTAGGCCTTTTATTATAGTGGTCCTACTAAGATGGACGAACAATTACAGCCCATCTCCCATACAAGGGGGCATATTTATTAAGCCTTGTGAAGGGATAAAGTGGCTGGTACTTTATCACCGCCCAATCTGCTACTAACTGTCAAGTTATGGACCGGGTTTTAAAAAATGACAGTTATGAGCTGATTGGCCAGAGCTGATTGGCCAGTGATAAAGTAACAGCCACTTTATCCCTTCACCAGGCTTAATAAAGCTGCCCCAAGGGATCTTCCGCCTGGTCCAAACGTGGTTACCCACAGTGCCCCCACCACCGCAGCACAGTAGCACAGGTAGCGGACGTCCGGTATAATGTACTGATCGCTAAGAGGTTAATCATGCGTTAGGTGCTGCCGCTGAGCCTGGTATGAGCTGCTTTATACTCCATTGTGTCCCGTACGCTCATCACAAAGACTCCTCTATCTGCGCGCCGGCTGCTTAGACGAGCTGCTTGCATTTGTGTGCTATTAATAAACATTCCCAAAAATAGCTCCTTCATTTGCCTCGTCCTATTTATTCTTCCTCCTCGGCACTCAGGTGAGAACTGCTGATGGCTCATTGTGTGCGCAGTGCTGTGCACTGTGCTGGTGTGCACGCATGCTACGCAGAGAGGCCTGGTCACAGGGAACAGTGACAACCTACAAAGGTCACAAGGGCCGCTGGTGCCTTTATACATTTCTCCTCCAGCCCTTGAGCTGATGGTTTGGCGTTGTGCCTGTTTATGTTTAAGGGCCTTCTTTGAAGCTTATTGAAGATCTGGCCCCCCGGACATCCATTAGCCTTTCTAGGAAATAGGTATTTGGAACATTTCCCCTACCACACAGGTTGTCAAACTCGGCTCTCAGGACCCCACACAGTGCATGTTTTGCAGAATCAAGTGAAATAATTAGCTCCACCTGTGGATCTTTTAAAATGTGTGGGGAGACCAGCTAAGCATGTGCTGTGTGGGGGTCCTGAGGACTGACTTTGAGAACCTGTGTCCTACCATAAACCTCAAGGCTTTCTGAGACTTGTTGTTCCAGCAGACTGACCTTTGCAGTTATTGGTGCATCAGGAGTGGAACGCATAATTGTTTTAATGTGCGAGTATATAATTGATTGGATCACGTAGCCATGTGTTGTGCTTGTCATGAACCATCTTCAGGTAACAACCGTCACTGTGATACTTTTAATAGGTGACCCATACTCCTTCATTGTTTTATTTTTGTTTAAATTTGAATAGTTCTGTGGCCAATCCCGACGTGCAGACAGCGGTGTAGTACAGTCTGACTGCATGCCGCAGCAATGTATTAGAAGTTATTCTCTACTGATCCTTGTTCCACATCTGCTGGGAAGTCCCAGGTTGTCTGTCTGTGACTCTTACAAGGCTTATGTCAGTGGTTCCCCGCGGGCCTGTGCTGCGCCTTCCTAATTTTGACACAAAAACAGCGATTTTCCGATAGCAGGAAGCAGCACTTCCCAGTGATTTCCTGAGTAACCGGCACTCATGCTGGAATTCCTAGTACACCCATCACCAGCTATGTGCCTGTCTGTATTGCAAAGAATAGATTGTTCTGTTTGTCACCCTCCCCCCCCCCCCCCCCCAAAAACGCAAAAGTACATATTTGTGTAGCTTTTATAGATGTTACTATTTATTTATTAGCAGTTTCTTATATAGCGCGCACATATTCTGCAGCGCTGTATAGAGAATTTTGTACACTCACATCAGTCCCTGCCCCAGTGGAGCTTACAATCTATATTCCCTACCACATGTACATAGACACACACAGACATTCTAGGGTTAATTTGTTGGGAGCCAATTAACCTACCAGTATATTTTTTTGAATGTGGGAGGAAACCGGAGTACCCGGAGGAAACCCACGCAAGCACGGGGAGAATCTACAAACTCCACACAGAGCCATGGTGAGAATCAAACCCATGACCGCAGTGCTGTGAGGCCATAATGCTCACCATTACTATATTTGCATTAAACCTATATCCCAGTTCACTGGTAGCTAGCACTACGGAATAACTTCATCATTCCACGATTTGACCTCCGCCACAGTGTTCCATAGATGGTACCGCAGTGCCACGGGTGTGGCTCCATGTTAAGGGGGTTCTGGTATAAATGTCTAGAATATAACTCCTTATTGCAGACAGGAAAGCGTACCCCCATATCTTGGCACCTCGCAATCTATACCCGCGCAGACACCGGAGAGGCCTGGGCACCCGGTGAGCAGGGATATCTTTAGCACGTCTGTATTTGTGCCTTGTATCCCTGGTTACCTGTCTATGGAGTCTGTGTTTACCACATAGCTTACACACAGGTTTCTCATTTCGTCGGGTTTGTTTTGCATGTATGGCCAGCTTTAGCTACACGGATGTTTGTGGTATTCCTCACACACAATTGTTGGTGTATTGTGCTGTCTGGTATATAGACCACAGCTGCTGCTTTGTGCCGAGGCATAGGCCTTTGTTTCTCTGTGTAGGATACTAAGACTTTGCTGAAAGCCTCATTTCTCCTTGTCAACATGTCCGTGCGTACTGTACGTATCCAGTCTCTGGGCTCATCCTGTGGGAAGGTGTCTCTTGTCTGAGAACAATTACCGCCATCCTGAATATTGACATGAATCTATATCAAAGGCTGTGTGTTACTGAGCGGAATTTTATTGACTTATATATATGGTACGGATAGTAGCAATGCATTTATTTTCCGTCCTTTCACAAACTATTTTTGGAGAGAAAATAGGTGTGGTTGACACCATCTGCTAGACACCCGCTCACATAGAACTCTGAATGTCCTGTAATAGCAGGTGTGTAATGGCGGGTGGTTGTTGATCACAGTGATTGCAGCTCAGAGAGGCATTCCAGCGCGCCTCTGCACAGTACATTAATGTGGCACGTGACTGTGGTTGCCGTGGTAGTCACATATATTCTTAGTAAAATGTTCATTTAAAAATTCATTTTTTAAAGTACAAGGAAGTTAATTAGTGGCTGGTGTGCAGGAGGGGTTCAGTACAAGGCTAGATGGGCAAACACACCAACCTATTTTTTTTTTGTTTTTTGACAATGACAAAATGTGTGGTGAGGATATTATTTGTTTTAATATGAGCATAATGCCTAAAAATTCTATAATTGATTTTTGGTAAAGAGTTATTATAAAACAAAATCACAAAGCCAACTCTTGACCTGTGTTTAAGGCAGAACCTGTTCTGGTGACCAATATCTAATATCCGTGAAATGACATCTCTTTATCTGTCACACATGCACAAACACAGAGGCAAAAGATTTCAGGCGAGCGCACATCTTTACCAAAGATTTTTCTAAAGATCCCCTGTGCGTTCTTATGGATCTTTTGTTAAATCTAATGATCTTTCATGCAGCACGTAATACCAGAAGATTCAGCTAAAGATCCACGGGAGCGCGCATCGGATCGATATCGGCCCATTTTTGACCGATTATCGGTAAACATCGGACGATATATCGGCCGATTTATCGGAAATCGGCCAATATGCCCAAAAATCGTTCTAGTGTGTGGGCACCTTAAGGAGTAATTCTACAATACAGAAAGCATTTTAGTGACTGGTACGCAGTACAGAGGGCTTTCCATTGACTGCTATACAATGTAAAGGTGCCCACACACTAGAAAGATCTGCGATCGTAATATGTGCGCATAAATTAGCCTTCAAATCTTTTGTCCGTCCTGGACAAAAGATTTCAGGCGAGCGCACATCTTTACCAAAGATTTTTCTTAAGATCCCGTGTGCGTTCCTATGGATCTTTTGTTAAATCTTCTGCTCTTTCGTGCAGCACGTAAGATCAGAAGATTTAGCTAAAGATCCACGGGAGCGCGCATCGGACCGATATCGGCCGATTTTCGACAGATTATATGTAAACATCGGCCGATATATCGGCCGATTTATCGGAAATCGGCCCAAAAATCGTTCTAGTGTGTGGGAACCTTTAGTCTAGAATCTCTGTTGGCTTTACACCCACCCTTGGCAGCAAACCGGCATTTCACTAAGTCCCACAATGTTTAGATGCATAGTCCATGGCCAGTGACTTCACAGCGGCTCACATGACTGCACTCCCTTCTTTATGACCTGTATCACATCCGTTGAGCATATGGTCTAAAAGACCTGAAATGGTATCCTAATGTCTGTACTTACTTTGTATCTTTGTGCAATAGAATTGCGAGGTTAAAACTGTATTTTATCTATATGGTTCATAAGTTCTATAAAAGATCCTAAGGACTTCTACAGAACACTTGAGTGAATCACAGAGATTTGTGCATTACAGAACTATTCCTATGTAACATACGGGTAGCGCTGAGGCTGCTTTGTGTGAGCACTCTTATCGATGTTCTTTATTGCCATAATAATACGGTCTCTTCTGCGTAATGGTTCGAACGCAGCCCTGTGATCTGTGGTAAAATAGACTAAATTGGAGATAATTTCAGACTGAAGTGGATAAATGGTAATCTGCCTGAATTGGTTAAAACCTTTGGGCTGTGCATAATCCGTAATAATATATTTCATTTTGAAGACTGATTTAATGCAGCACTAGCTGAGTCCCAGAATGCGTAGACCGCCACTCAATCCATATGTTCATAGTGGCGTATAGTTCTAGGGGGCCATGGTTGCCATTTTGTCCGAATCGGACAATCATGCTGTACAGTTGCGATGAGTTTAGTGGGGGAATTCCAGCGGAATTAATGGACGTCCAGCGGAACAATTCAATTGTTGTGGGAGTCCAGTTTCTTGCTTGTCGCGCCCAAAAGCACTTTCGTTTTGGGTGCCCGAACAGAGGATTTTCTTACATTTCTGCTCGTTAACCCCAGGAAGCTGCAAGTAGAAACGTTGGTGCTCGTGGCATTTACATCCGATCAGAAAAACAATTGAATTGCTCTGTGGCGCACCCATTAGGTAATGCTGCACGCAAAACAATTGAATTCATGCCCTAGGAATCTGGGCTGGCCAAACCGTTTCTCGCGATCTACCAAGAGCCCACGTTTTCCAGACAGGTGCAGTCATTACTAACTGTCACATTTTCAAACATGCTGCATTCATTCCCAACCGACACATTCTACAGATCCACAGGGGGCCTGTAAAACATGAACTGTTGGTAGATCTCAAGGACCAGTTTAGCCACCCCTGCAATAGTCATGTGCTACTTGCATGGGGTTCAATTCTACACCCAATTTTTACATGGCCTCTGTTGTCGCTAATTTCTAATGAATTGATTGGCTGAATTATAGCTCAGACCACAGTTGGCTGACTTCACCATTAGTAGGAACCGGCTAGAACATTTGTTCTGCGAAAGGCAAAGGGTTAAACTTGCTTTAGGCGTTTGAGATCAATGCAGGGAGAGCCGAGTGGCCCTTCTTCGTCCCTGGTGGACTACATCTTCCCCTGCAATCTGCCAGCTCTGTTCTTGTATTATTTCTGTGTCATACTCTCCTGTTACCAGTGGTGTAAACATGAAATATTAATAAACCGGGTTTTATGTTGCATGAAAATGAACCCAGAGAAGTCAGGTCGACTTACCTCCGATTCACTGCCTCTCAGACACAGAGGACAGGGGGTGAGCGGGTCAATAGGACATGGACGAGGTGTGGGGGAAATGTTCTTCTGTGGCAGCTGCTTCAGGGTACAGCACACATTAGATGTATTGCATCACATTTATGTGTGTTTAGATACGTTTAATACAAGTGCAGTAGGTTTACGCTGTGTTTCTCACTCGCGCTCCTGTGACTGAATATTTTGATGAATGTTCCGTTTACTAGAACTATAAACAATGAGCGAGGGAAAGCAGGACGCTGGCAGGGACGAAAATCTCTACTTATCTGGTCCAGTGATTTTATATCCTTATCGTTTCTCCTGCTGTTATCTGGTGTGCGAAACGCACGTTAGACCCATTGTGTGACAGCAGTAGGCGTTTCCTAGCAGAATGATGTGCTGTAAGGTTATAGCGGATGGTCCATGCTGTGTTTCTCTTACCACTGCCCCATTGGCATTGATTGATGGGTATAATCTATTTCTAAGTGGCTTTCAGTCACCGCACAAGGGCTCATATTTGATGTTAATAACTGGGGCAGGTTAGGGTAGGACCACGTGGGTGGGGGATGTGAGGGTTGGGCCACGAGGGTGGGAGATGTGAGGGTTGGGCCACGAGGGTGGGGGATGTGAGGGTTGGGCCACGAGGGTGGGGCATGTGAGGGTTGGGCCACGAGGGTGGGGGATGTGAGGGTTGGGCCACGAGGGTGGGGGATGTGAGGTTTGGGATGTGAGGGTGGGGCTGGTTAGGGTTGGGCCATGAGCGTGGGGGATGTGAGGGTTGTGCTATGAGGGTGGGGCAGGTTATGTTTGGACCATGAGGGTATGGGATATGAGCATTGGGCTACGTGGGTGGGGGATGTGAGGGTTGTGCAACAAGGGTGTGGGATGTGAGAGTTGGCAACGAAGGTGGGGGGGATGTAAGGGTCGGGCTATGAGGGTGGGGCAGGTTAGCATTGCGCTGCGTGGGTGGAGCAGGTTAGGCTTGGGCCATGAGGGTGGGGAATGTGAGGGTTGGGCTGCAAGGGTGGGGCAGGTTAGCATTGGGCTATGAGGGTGGGGAATGGGAGGGTGGGGGATGTGAGGGTTGGGCTACGAGGGTGGGGGATGTGAGGGTTGGGCTACGAGGGTGGGGGATGTGAGGGTTGGGCTACGAGGGTGGGGGATGTGAGGGTTGGGCTACGAGGGTGTGGGATGTGAGGGTTGGGCTACGAGGGTGGGGGATGTGAGGGTTGAGCTATGATGGTAGTAGATGTTGGGGTTAGTCTGTGGGGGATGGACCAATGTGGTTAGACTTTGGGAGGGGTGGAATAGAGTAATGGGATTAGGGGTATGGTGAATATACTTACTGGGATCCGTGGGATTTCGCCATCGGTATTCTGTCAGGATCCTGACTGCTGGGATTTCGCACCCAGATGCTCCATTAAGCAGAGCAGCAGCCTCCTGGACTAGCATTGCCCATTAACTCAACATGCCAAAGAGGTAAATTGTTCTCATTGTCACTGTATACTTATATATAAATCTTCTTTCCGCTGTCTTTATGTTGCTATCCCACTGCTCCTTATCATGCCTGTGATAAGTGGGAGGAAGATACACAGCTGCCCCTGCATGGCCAGGTAGAGATGCTTGACTCTGGCGCCAGGTACTTGGTGATGTGCAGTGCCCACGCCATCCTTAAATACAGGTATCCTAACATCTGTATACCATACCAAGTCCAACTGCACCATAATGGCAGCCGTTTTGTAATTTGAAACCGTACACCTCATTTTAATTCACAAGAAAGTAGTAACATCAGGGAGGTATGAGGTACAGAGTATGTATCTGTGGTATCACTGTCTCCTGGACAAATTTTGGCCCTGAACATTATTGGTCAAAATATCGGCCAGTGTGTATGCTACAAGCAGCCAACAACGAAGCCTGGTACTGCCGCTCGTTCATCAAGGTTCTTCATCGACTGTGAAGCCAGCTCAATTTCGAATGCCTTTAAAAAAAAAATAGCTCTAGCATCTAGATCAGGGCTGGGCAACACCGGCCCTCCAGATGTTGATGAACTACACATCCCAGCATGCCTTGCATCCGTTTCAGCATGGCCACATAGCAAAACTAATGCAAAGCATCCTGGGATGTGTAGCTCATCAACATCTGGAGGGCCAGTGTTGCCCAGCCCTGATCTAGATCGTGGTACTTGTGACTTATCTGGGTGCCCGATTTTCTTCATCGCACCTAAAAATCGCGTCAAATCGCATTGCATACAATCAGATTGCATGCGATGCGATTTTAATGTGAAGGCACCCAGATGCCTGTTTCATATGTGAAATGGCCCCCCAGACCCCATTTTTAATTGTATACCCACCCTGATGGCTAAATGCCCCCCATTGTTAACGCCACCCCACTATCAACGCCAACCCGAAGCGTGGCGAGCGGAGGCGGTACGCGAGGGGCGGCGGTACGCGTCCTCCGACCTTTTCATACCCCCACTATCCACGTCAGCGTGGAGTTGATTTTATACAGTGTGGCGAGCGCAGCAAGCCACCGAGCCCGAAGCGTGGCGAGCGCACGCGGGTACCTGTGAAGCCCGCGAAGGGACGCGTATAGCTGTGAAGGTATCCACGTCCCCTCGCTGCGCTTGCCACGCTTCGGGCTCGGTGGCTCGCTGCGCTCGCCACACTATATAAAATCAACTCCACGCCGACAAGGAAAGTAGGGGTATGAAAAGGTCGGAGGACACGTACCGCCGCCCCTCGTGGGCTCGCTGCGCTCGCCACGCTTCGGGTTGGCGTTGATAGTGGGGTGGCTTTAACAATGGGGGTCATTTAGCCATCAGGGTGGGTATACAATTAAAAATGGGGTCTGGGGGGCCATTTCACATATGAAACAGGCATCTGGGTGCCTGTACATATTAAAATCGCATCAAATCGCATCGCATGCAATACAATAGCATACAATGCAACGCGATTTTCTCTTCAAGGGAATTTCAAGGGAAATCGCGTCAAATCGCATCAAATCGCATGCTTAGGGTACTGGCATACAATTTCAACATCGGGAGCCCAGCTAAGTCACAAGTACCTAGATCGTTCATCATATCGTTCAGTGTGCATGCACAACATCGTTCGTCCAGGAAACTGGGGAAGTTCATGGGAAATTGGACACCAATATGTTTCAGTGCATATGTTGTCTAATGTGTGTATGCACCGATACTGTAGCACTCAGAATTGCTTCCCCCTGCAGTGTGTGAGCGCAGGTGATGGGACCAGTTTCGGTGACTGTCCGTCTAAGCTGTCACCCAGCTTTATTCCCTGTATTCTTCTGAACGACCCTGAAGACAATCAGCGCTGTAACTCCCAGGGAGGTCCGGGGCCTTTTCAGCCACAAGTCCATATGAATTGAATGCCATTATGTCACTATAATTGTTGAGTGGCTGAGAGCACATTGGAGCATCCCGGCCTTCCCACTCTTATGTACAATGGTCACATCCCTTTCCTGCTCTTTCTATGGAATGATAGAAGTTGTGTTTGAACGGTTTCGGGATCCTTGCTGATGTTTTGCACCTTTCATTTCCCACCACAGGTTTTTTTTTTTTCTTTTGTATTCCCTAATAGTAAAACTGTAGCAGGGAATGCTGGGACTTTCACAGCAACTGGAGCGCCACAGGTTGACCAGGCCTGCTCTAAATAGACCGCACTAGAAACAGCGCCACCTATATGTTGAGGAAATGAGAAGAGTAGCTTAAAATTGACACTGCCAAAAAGTCGACACAAACTTAAGATCGACATAGGCAAGGGTGACGTAGGTTTTTCACGATTCTTAGGTGTCTATGTAGTTATACCGTCACATGGACACACTTTTTATATATCTACCATATAAACACAATAGTAACCAGCGCTGGCTTTGTTTCTCAAATAATTCAGAAAATGACGGTTTCTTGGCAATGTAAAAATGACACACACATATTTAAAAATATACATATAAAAATGTATGTGCATTGACACAAAAAAAAGGGTACTTATGTATGTTGGGCGCCCCCTAATCAAAAAAGTATATAGTAAAAATTAGATTATGACCCGTAAGGACACTTATGGACTCCTATATACATTTTTACATTGCTAAAAAAACATCTTCTGAATTATTTGAGAAACAAAGCCAGCGCTGGTTACTTTTGTGTTTATTTGGTTTATTCTTTGGGGACTGACTATCCCCAAACCAGATATATATATAATTTCACCATGATTCGGGCCCACTCTATGCCTACTGAGTATGCAAAACCTCCTTTTTAAGAAAAAAATGTGACTGTCGACCAAAAGCTTAGGTTATATCTTTTGCCAGTTTCAACCTAGTGACTGTGTACCTAGACGTTGCCTAACCACTGACTGCATACCATTAAGACAGGCCTGTATGGTACATATATGCGTATAATGTGGCAACACTATAACTACCGTTAAGATTTTTAACGCAGTTAGTGCAGGGGTAAGGGAAACTAGGCTGGTGGGGTATACTGCACTGCAGGGGTGCAGAGTCTCCACCCACATGCAGACGGAGACCCTCCGCCCCTCAAAAATGGCCGCCGCTGTGAAGGAGACAGATGCTATAGGTGCTTCTTCACCCCTAGTGTCTGTCAGGGGAGTGCAGAGTGCCCATCGCTACCCGGAAGTGTGAATTCCAGGAACGCTGTGGCCCTGCAACCCCTGGCAACCAGCACGTAAACCCCTTTTGGCAACCAGCAAGTAACCCCCCCCCCCACCCCCGGCAACGAGCAAGTAAACCCCCATGGCAGGGAGCACATAAATCCCCCAGGTAACCAGCAAGTAAACCTCCCCCCCCCCCTTCCTTGCAACGAGCAAGTAAACCCCCCCCCCCCCCACCCCCTGGCAACACGCAAGCAACCCCCCTTGGCAACAAGCATGTAATCCCCCCCTGGCAACGAGCAAGTAACCCCCCCCCGGCAACAAGCATGTAATCCCCCCCCCCCCTTGCAACGAGTATGGAACCCGTTGCAACGAGATTTCAGGTAAGTGGGACTTATGTGCTGATCAGTGTGATTAATCACAAAAATTTCATGCGATTAATCGCGAATAAAACTTGTAATCATTGCTAATATTCTATAACCCTGTGTAGAAGACCGCTGCAAAATACTGTATTGTCTCATCACTGGCACCGTGCGCTGGTTCTGACGTAGGATGAGGCCCCATTTTTGTCTTTGATGCGGTTGTTACCCTTTACGCGTATTGAGCTGTAGGTTCCGCCATTGAGCCCCCACTTATCTCCTGCGACGCAGCCTCCTTTCTTCATTCATGGTATCGGGGGACGCAGGAAAGGAACATTCACGAGCTTCATTGTTGCTAAATTATTATTTCCAAAATCCATTGTATATACATTGCACTGTATTTTCTTCTTATTCTATTTTAGCCCTCAATAAAATAAAATCTGACTATAAAAGGATTTCTGAATAGGAGGCAGAATGTGTTTTGTGACGTTTGCGTATTTTCTTTCCGGTACTTCTTTACTTTCACGGCGCCACTCTAGATAGGACAGATAGGATACTAGATAGGATACGATTTGTATGCGATTTGACATAAGATATCGCATAAGATATAGGATAGGACAGATAGGATACTAGATAGGATACGATTTGTATGCGATTTGACATAAGATATCGCATAAGATATAGGATAAGATTTACTATCCATTTCATTACCCCACTATCCACTAGGGCGTGGAGTGAGAATAGAATAGTGTGGCGAGCGCAGCGAGCCACCGAGCCCGAAGCGTGGCGAGCGCAGCGAGCCCCGCGAGGGGACACGGATGTTGTTTGAAAGCAAGTCCCCAATATCGCATGCCATTTGCATGCAATTCCATAAAATACATTCCGTGTCCCCTCGCGGGGCTCGCTGCGCTCGCCACGCTTCGGGCTCGGTGGCTCGCTGCGCTCGCCACACTATTCTATTCTCACTCCACGCCCTAGTGGATAGTGGGGTAATGAAATGGATAGTAAATCTTATCCTATATCTTATGCGATATCTTATGTCAAATCGCATACAAATCGTATCCTATCCTATCTGTCCTATCTGTCCTATCTGTCCTATCTGTCCTATCTGTCCTATCTGTCCTATCTGTCCTATCTAGTGGCGCCGTGAAAGTAAAGAAGTACCTTCTTTCCTTCTTGCGTAAAGGTAAATGCCATCTTTGTGGAGGGATTGTGGTGTCTCGCCCGATAATGGCTCCTGCAGGGAGACTCGGCGCAGGATAAACCCGGACAATAAATCTCTGGGAATTGGTTTTTACATTTTCACAATGTCCTGTTGTGGTGACAGAAGAATACGGTTGTAAAATGATTGTTTCACCCCCTGGGGCTCTCCCACTCGTTCTGTGTGTGAGCATTGTCTGGGCGTAACTAGACTTTTACGTAATATTCTCTTTGCCGTCAGATTCTCATTTAGGTTTAAGCTATTAGCGAACATCATGTAAGGACTTCATGGGTAATCCATTTACACTTCACAGCCCCCCCCCCCCCCCCCCCCCCCCCCCCCCCGGCTGCTTCCCTTTAATGGACAAAGCTGGAAGCAATCTTTTGAAAGTCAATTTCTGCTCACCCCCAACGTTAAACATTTTGCATGGGATAAAGAAGTAAAGGTCTCTTCAGTCCTTAATACCGGAATTAGACACTCAGTGGGCAGCCCGGCCCTCAAGATCTCAAGTGGTCCCATTGAAGGACTTTTTTAGAGTGTTGGGTTCTTTTACCCTATTTAAAGTCAAGAAGTAAAGATTATCTTTACACGGCGCGCTAAAACCTTTATTTATATAATATATATTGTGGTGGATGATCAGCCCGGAATAGATTTGTTTTTTTTTGGTTTTAATTATGATTTAAATATCATTTTTGTGAACGGCTTTGGGAACCAGCCACGAGGTCAGAGTGCCACCACGTAGGGAACCAGCACCAACCCGTGCGCCATAGGGGAGTAGATGAAGAACTGAGGGGTAGATGTATGAAGCAGTGATAAGGGAGGGGAAGTGATAAAGTGCCTAGTACTTTATCACCGGCCAATCTGCTCCTGACTGTTAAGTTATAGGCTGGGTTTAAATTGGAGCTGATTTGCCGGTGATAAAGTACCAGGAACTTTATCACTTCTTCTCCCTTATCACTGCTTCACAGTTCCACAGTCAAAAGGTCAACCATCAGTAGGCCGATTACATGAGAAAGGTCGACGTGCATTAGGTCAACATGGTCAAAAGGTTGACATAGAAAAAGATCAACATGGGTTTTTCATGATTTTTTTTTTTCATGTTCATATCTTACCATCCCAGTGGGCATAGAGCAGTGGTAGCCAACCCTAGCCTACGAGAGCTACCAACAGTTCACATTTTCCAGACAACCTAGCTGCTGCACTGATTAATCACGGACACATTTTAAAAGATACACAGATGGAGCTAATTAGCTCACTTGTGATTCTGTGAGGAGACCTGCAAAACATGCACTGTTGGTAGCTCTCGAGGACTAGGGTTGGCTACCCCAGGCATAGAGTGATAACATAGAAGTGTGCCGAACGCAGCAAGTCACCGTGCGCAACACATAGACAACCAAAAGTGTGAAAAACTCATGTTGACTTTTGCTTGTGTACTGTACAGTACTGTTCCCCAGCATTGCACACAGCTGGTGGAGGGTCTCTGTGTGCTGTACAGTACTGTTCCCCAGCATTGCACACAGCTGGTGGAGGATCCATTTGTGCTGTACAGTACTGTTCCCCAGCATTGCGCACAGCTGGTGGAGGATCCATGTGTGCGGTACAGTACTGTTCCCCAGCATTGCACACAGCTGGTGGAGGGTCTCTGTGTGCTGTACAGTACTGTTCCCCAGCATTGCACACAGCTGGTGGAGGGTCTCTGTGTGCTGTACAGTACTGTTCCCCAGCATTGCTCACAGCTGGTGGAGGATCCATGCGTGCTGTACAGTACTGTTCCCCAGCATTTTGCACAGCTGGTGGAGGATCCATTTGTGCTGTACAGTACTGTTCCCCAGCATTGCGCACAGCTGGTGGAGGATCCATGTGTGCGGTACAGTACTGTTCCCCAGCATTGCACACAGCTGGTGGAGGGTCTCTGTGTGCTGTACAGTACTGTTCCCCAGCATTGCACACAGCTGGTGGAGGGTCTCTGTGTGCTGTACATTACTGTTCCCCAGCATTGCTCAATGCTGGTGGAGGATCCATGCATGCTGTACAGTACTGTTCCCCAGCATTGCGCACAGCTGGTGGAGGATCCATGCGTGCTGTACAGTACTGTTCCCCAGCATTGCACACAGCTGGTGGAGAGTCCATGTTTGCTGTACAGTACTGTTACCCAGGTTTGCACACTGCTGGTGGAGGGTCCATGTGTGCTGTACTGTTCCTCAGCATTGCACACAGCTGGTGGAGTGTCCATGTATGCTGTACAGTACTGTTCCCCAGCATTGTGCACAGCTGGTGGAGGGTCCTTGTGTGCTGTACAGTACTGTTCCCCAGGTTGGCACAGCTGATGTCTCTCCCTGATTAGATGCTATTTTCTCAATTGGAAACTGTTAAGTAAAGTATAATCTAGGAGTCTCTGGGGCACACTTTAGGTGCTAAAAGGTTCATTTAACAATGGCCTTCCACATTAAACATGGGCATTAGTGTGGCCATAAAGCAATTTATTTTATTACTAGTAATGTTCTTTCCGGCCCAGACTTTAGTTCATCAATAATCAATGGGGCTTGTTATATAGGGCCAGGCTTGGCATAAATGGGAGATGACGTCCAGATGCCGGAGTGCCATCTAGCTCAGCAATTTGGTTTTAAGGAAAAATTAACTTTACCTCTAATATATGGACTTGTCTCCCCCTCAGGAGGGTTGGGGCAGAAATATTGGGCAGCGCAAACCATTGGCTAGATCCTGGTCAGTGTAGACTGCGGCAGCATAAAACAATTGAATCTCGCTCAAGTGTGCACAGAGATAGAAGCGTTATTTAATTGTAGCCATTCCCCAAGATCTATGTCAGGGAGCAGAAAACAATTACTATCTCATGATGTATGTCAGAATATAGTTTGTGTCACTGGACCAATAATTGTGTTTCTTTCAAAATGATTTACAAATTAAAAAAACAATGTTTCTGATTGGTATTTTGTACCTTTTTTTAATTTGGCGTGTTGTTTTTTTTTTGTTTTTTTTTTTGATTATTTAGTATTACCCATGAAATGATTAATTTTTTGGATTCTGACCTGTAGATGGCTGATCTGACAAATCTGTACAATACTCAATAATCACTTCCTCTAAGGCGTTGCCGACATGCCCCCAAATTTTAGCCCCTTTCGGAAAGCATCCCTGTTTATACAGTGTATATACCATCTCTCATCGCCTTATTTATATCCAGTGTAAAGAGAGGGTAATGCAAGGTGGTTGTGAGTCGGATCCGAGTCTCACCAAACCCCCGCATGTAACACCAGACCTCTTGGCATTATAAGTGATCATGTTTAAAGTGGATTTACCTCCTCCTCGGCTGACACTTGTGTAAACCATCACTTAACATAAAGCCCTATAAGGTAGCCAGGCAGCCTGCCCGTATACATTATCCGTACTGTTTATTCCAGGCCGGGCGGTAGACTGTTTTTTAAGAAAAATCGTTTGGACTACCCTGAAATAGGCAGTGAGTTCAGGAAGTCCGAATTTAATGGTTCATTATGTTTATCCCCGTCGTTATCACGGAATCAGTTCACCCCCGCACTTCCAAGCAGTGAATAGAAGCGTGGCCTCTTCATTTAATGTACAATAACTCCTGTATCTGTATGACTATAAGCAGAATCGTTCTGTCATGTTGACTTAATGGTTTGCAGTAACTGTAGGATGACTATTTCTTACTGATTACAGTGGGTGGCAGGATGCAGACTACACGTACCTCCTGACTCTGTGGAAGTAATGCCATGTGCCCCCATCAGATTAATAGCACCGTGCAGATTTTCAGTGCAGTTCCCCACCTGTATGAGATTGCCTTTTAGCTCTTTAGTCCTTACCTTGATTACTATATATGTTCAAAGTGCGGCTCTTGAGGAATTTTCAGGACACAGGCTGCTTTTACTTGTAGTTCCATCGCAGTTGGAACATCCAAGGTTGACATCCTTCTATAAATGTGCCACTGCATTGATTAATAACAAATAATTTAGTGTTCATTCTAGACCCCTGCATCTGTCACTCACAACCCTTTCATTTCCTCTTTTTACTGCCTTGGGTATCGCGCTCTGTGCTGGTGCTTTGTGCACGCCCTGCGTATGGTGCTTCGTGCACGCCCTGCGGATGGTGCTTTGAGCGCGCCCTGCGGATGGTGCTTTGAGCGCGCCCTGCGGATGGTGCTTTGAGCGCGCCCTGCGGATGGTGCTTCGAGCGCGCCCTGCGGATGGTGCTTCGAGCGCGCCCTGCGGATGGTGCTTCGAGCGCGCCCTGCGGATGGTGCTTCGAGCGCGTGCAGCTCTGTGTCTCAGCACTGAGATACAGAGCAAAGAGTGACACCCCAGGCAGGAAAGAGAAACTACATAGGGCAATTTTCCTGGCCTGCATCACCCCCACACAGGGCAATGCAGGCCAGGGAAATTGCCCTTGTGCTTCCTGGCAGCTAGATCACCCATACACATAACGATGTGTGTACAAGGCGATCTGTGCTAACCAGTGTTCCTGGTTGGCACAGACCAGCAATTTGACTAGATTTTGACTACATGTAATCAAAATCTACTCAGGCGATGGTGATGTGTGGGCTGTATCTAGGCACTGTGATACAGACCAGCCTGTGCAGGAAGCACCTTAGCAGAGAGCGACATCCCAGGCAGGAAAGAGGAACTGCACCGGTTTTGAGAGGCGCAGGGTGCTAGAATGAACACTAGAATCTACTTTCAGAGAATAACAGACATGGCAGCTCCCATTCTTTTACACAGTTCAAAGCACATCCTATGTGCTGGGGAATCTGTGCACAGAAAGTGCCACGCTAAAGATCCGCCGTGATGTATGCTCTGGTTATTGATAAAGTATGGTCTTGAGAAACGAACGTCGCTCAATAACCTCCTGCGCGATGTACTGCAGCCATTAACACTGTCAGGCACTGAGAATACTATAGGAGGAGGAAATAGCAATCCTAAATTCTCTTGCAAGAAATCAGAACAACTAATTAAAGACCTTTAAGGATTTATTGGCAGGCGAGGACATACTCGGAAGTATTCTGGAATCCCACCCTTGGCAGATGACAGCCTCCAATCTTCACTAAATTACTGGTAAACAGGAAACCGCGAGAACCACAAAGCAAAACAGATCAAATGTATCCATAAAAGTATGGAAAATCTTAGGGGGAAAAACAAATGAGTTCTTTTTTTTGTTTTTGTCACTTTTTTTTTTTATTTAACCCTTTTTTTGGGGGGGGGGGGGAAGAATGTGAAAATCCAATGGGGGGAATTTACTAAGATGGGAGTTCTATTTCACGTGGGCAACCAATGAGAGTATACTTATTTATTTAGAACGTTTTAGAAGATAATAGTGTATGATTGGTTGCCCATAGCAACATCCCATCGGAAATAGAACTCCCATCTTAGTAGATTCCCCCCAATGACTCATATGCTAGGTAGACACCAGAACCATCCTGATCATAGAGCAGATCGTGCGATGGTCGCACAATCTGTTGGAGCACATGATCTGCATACGATCTGTTAACGATCGGTGCGCGATCCGAATCCAATCTGATCTTTATCCAGTTGAATGGATCTTTTACAGATCCTACCTGCAGCAGGTAGATCTGTAAAACGACCAAACGACCAGCGGGGACGCGCATCGGATTGGAATCGGATCTAAAGATGCCTAATTTACCTTCAATCAACATACAATCAGTTGGAGTTGGATTGAAATTGAGGCCAAATCGTTCTGGTGTGTACCCTAAAATAGAAGGCTTAGATAACAACGGGATCATAAAGAGGTTTAGTTGCGCTTTTTTGACTAGTTATACTGTTTATCAGTCTATTATACTGGCAGCGCGCTTTCACGCATGAGAACTACCGTGTTTCCCCGATAATAAGACACTGTCTTATTTTTTTTTTTTCACTCAAAAAAGACCATAGGTCTTATTTTCGGGGGAGGGCTTATTTAATAGATCTTGACAGCAAATGTCCTAAAACATGCCCCAGTGCTCCTTTAAAACATGCCCCAGTGCTCCTTTAAAAAATGCCCCAGTGCTCCTTTAAAAAAATGCCCCACTGCTCCTTTAAAACATGCCCCAGTCCACCATCTCAAAATTGAACCCAGTCATCCATCTTCCACATGCCCCCACATTCTTGATGGCCCCAAACCTGTTTGTTTACCGGAACTCCGTACGGTACGGTATTGATGGCCCCAACACATCCGTCGGCGCTGTGTGCTGCACAGGCTGTACTGTTCAGCAGCCGCGTGATGTGCGCGGCGTGACGTCATGACGCGCCTACCGCAATGCATCCCTGGGAACGGGAGCCGCGGTATTACCGTACAGGCGAGGTGAGCGGGGCTGAGCAGGGCTACACTTTAACAACTGTAAAAAAATCCATGGGAAATTTCATAGGTCTTATTTTCGGGGGAGAGCTTATTTTGGACAAATGTTCCAAATCTGGGGTAGGGCTTATTATCGGGGAAACACGGTAGGTTGTCCCTCTGCTCTAAATGTGACACGGTACAGTATAGGAAGACCCTGAAATAACTCCTAATGTGTTTAATGTGTTTTAACAAGATAAAAAAAATAGTAATACATGAGATAATAATAATAATATGGTCGCAAGGTCGACATACTTTAAAGGTTGACCGGGCTTTGTTTGACACACGAAATAGGTCGACACGAATATTAGGTTGATAATTCTCAAATATTGAGTTGGCTCAAATAAAGTGAAAAAAACTCTGGTTGGGTCTCCCATTGTCGATCCAATACTTGTGTTGACCTTCCTACTTGTACACGTCCGCAGTGTAACCCGCAGCGACGCCACAGGCAACCGTAAATATCCACTCTCACCAACCATAATTATAAATGTTCAGACCGGTGATCTTGGAGAGCCCGTTCTCTATCCTGCATAGAGGAAAGCGCTCTCCGGTGACTGCGGTTAGTCTCGGGGCTGTCTCTTGGCACGTCTCCCCGTAATACAGTAGCTTTTTTTAATGTTGTTTTGTGAATAGATGAAAAGAAAGGATTTGGTATCTTGAAAGTTGCAACTTGATAATGACAGGTGTGAGATGGCGCTCGTGGGAACCTGAGACTCAACAGAGTGCAGCTTTGTGGCTGGGGCGCGGAGGATGAATGAGGCAGAGTGTATGGGGAGATCCAGCTATCGGGATTCAGGAATGCAGATTTCATGATATTACTGATAAAAAGATCTAGTGATTCCATTGTAGAGAGTACAAATAAAACCCAATCTGGCAAACATCATTAAAGCATTGATACTGATGAAGAGGTGTGTGTTTCCTCCTGAGTGTGTATGCAGGGTCGGAACTGGCCTACGGGGGTAATACATGGTGGGCCTGAGTTCCCGAGGACCCCACCCCTTCCTCTAAGGTCAGGTTCCAGAGAGTGCACCGAAATTCTACATTGTTATTAAAGGCCCATACACACTGGGTGATTTTGAGCTGAAAGCCGCTCAGTTCGAGCAAAGCCGTCTGCCCACTGCTGACAGCGCCGGGCAGGGGGAAAGCCACTCAGTGTGTATGCACTGAGCGGCTCCCCCCCCCCCAGGCTGGGCATAATCGCCCAGTGTGTATGGACCTTTAACTAGAGGGTATTTGGGGCGATTTCAGCCCATTTTCTAAGTGATCTGACTTAATTTAACTGCATCGTAGGGACCATAGCGATGTGTGGCCTCACGTGTCCCTATCTACCGGCGATTAATAGCCAGCACTCTGGCTATTAATAGGTTGAGGCCAGTGTTTTTTTTTTGAGGGAGACCAGTCTCAGGAATCCCGGGATTGAGCATTTTTCAATCCCAAATCCTGGGATTGAAAAAATGCCCGGGATTGGCATCCCTAGTTGGGACGGATGATGGCTAACAAGCATGGAATAAATTACACCTTCATTTTATTCCTCGGCTGTCAGCTGCCAGGTGCCCCCCCCCCTCCCCCAGCCTAATCAGTCTATTGGTTACTTAGGCATATCCATTCATCACAGTAGGATCTAGCTGAAAGCTACACTAATTAAAAGTGAAATAATCGTTATCACGGGCGCCCATTTCAACAAGGGCAAGTTTGAATGTACAGCGCACATGCGCTTTCACTGGGTAGACTTATGCTGTATTCCTTCTATTTACACTTCGGCGCTTATTCTGAGTCAGGCACTGCCCCTTTTCTAGCAGCCAATAGCATATTGTAGCATGTTTTACAGAAGCGGATATAGGCATTTTAGCATATCCTTGGAAATTCGGACAGATCTTGGCTGGGAATCAACTCAGCGGTCACTCACAAGAGTTTTTTTTTATGGTATGTAACTAGAGTTATGTGCTATTCTGAGTCACACGGAGAGCAGCCTGCTTCTGATGCATCTTTTGAATCTGAAAGCTTTAAATTATACTAATAAGTATGAAGCCAAGGCCTTGGTTTGGGAAACAGTGGACAGAAGCCACAAGGACCCCCGGATAGTAAATGTGGCTTCCCCCAAATGCAGCCATTTTGTGTCAGACTCCGAAGCAGCTCACAGAAGGAAATGTCTCTTGTGCTTCTCTCCCATTTCATTGATTTCTGATCATGATCTCCTAGAGAAAATGACTAGATTATTTCATAATCCCCTTAATTTGTAATGTTCATGCTGACTGACGGAGAGCACAAATAATGATTCTTTCACATGACAACCCATTGAGCAGTCACTGTTGCCGCGGTGCTGCGTACAGTGCACTATGTGACACCCATTAGGTGATCCAGGTCTGCGCTGCGCTGATTACTTTGCCCTGTGATGCTCGGCTCGTCGTCCTGGATTTATCTCTCTCCTACAGATATATACATGCTGCGGGTTTGATAGCCGTTCTATGCCAGCGTTTGAAGTGCTTGACAATATATTTGCAGAATATATTGAGGGCATGAAGATAATGAAGTGGATAAGAGACTCATTTAAAGCCTCATCTCATTAAGCGTTTAACGAAGCTTGAAAAAATAACAAATGTTTTTAGTTTCATGTCATTACACGTGTCTGGTGCAGTCTCTGGTTCTGACGGATTGCATCGGTTTCCTGACGGATCGCCGCTGTTGGGAATATACGGTAGCCTGCAATTCGCTTTATCTGCGTGCTGCAATGGGCAGATTGCTGTTAGCACTGGGGTAGGGAGACATTAAGGACTCTGTATATTTATGACACTGAAGTCCCATTAGACGTTCTTTGAGCATCTGTGCAAAAGTATCCTAATTATCAATATTACCAGCAAACTGTAATTGTAATCTTATGCGATAAGTGCAAAGAGCAAAGTTTTATAGAGGGAACATTTCACTATATTATCCCCCCATCTCCTCATGAGTTTTAACCCTTTGAGTGCCAAGTTAATTTGGCAAAATTGGTATAAAAATTGCCCAGCAAACATTTTTGTTCATCGTAATGACGTATAATGTTCACCTTTTATATAGGAAATATATTCTTTTTGAAACATTTTTTATTTGAATTTATATAACAAATGGGAGCGCCCATAGGTGCCGATTCTGTGGGTGCTTGAGGGCCCGAGCACCCACGGAAATTGATGAGCACCCACCCGCTCAGCAGCGACCCACTCGCCCGTGTCCCACTGCACTCCCCCCTCCCTCGTCGCTGGCACAGGTACTGTGGGGGCATTTATGTATTTGGCACTGTTGCAATAATATGAATATTGGAGACAACTGTGCTGCGTAATATAAATCAGTAGTATTTTGTGACCACGCCCCTTTCCCATGAAGCCACTCCCCTATATTTTTGGCTTGAGCACCCACCAGCAAAAACATAAATCGGCACGTATGGGAGCGACGTTGGCATTTTTAGCGGATATTTTGAGCATCTCTCACAGATAATTTGGGTTTCACATTCTGGACGTAACAAGATAATTGCCCAAAAGGTATTCGTTGGAAGACAAATTACAAAGCACCCTGGGTGCGCTGTGCAAACTGCCAGTTTAAGTGGTCCGCTTTGTGTGCATAAGGAATCCACCGTATTCTAACTCAGGAGACTCTGCTGCAAATTCAAAATGCGCTAAGCTTTGCGTCAGACGTGTGCTGTACAGATGGTTTAACTTCACATCAAAATTCCAATCTCTTATGATAGAGGTCATCAGGGTTCGACACAAGCATTGGGTTGACAATGGGTAGGTCGACATTGTTTGTGCCAGCAAGCGGTATTACATACCCTACTATCCGCTACAGCTTGGTGGGAGAATAAAATAGTGTCCCGAGTTCAGCTAGCTATATGAGGGGCACCGTACGCTTTGACAGTGTCCATGTCGACATTTGGGATGAAAAACACAGGTCGACCGTCCCATTGTCGACTTAATGCTTGTGTCGACTGTCCATTACAGGGTTTGAAAGTAGGGTCTGCCGGGAATATATGACGTGGCTTAGACCAGTGCGGAGACAGCTGTCCAACAGCAGACTGTTTTCATCTGTTTGGGGCTCAACCGTGTAGGATAGTGCAAAAAATAAATGAGAGACTATTACACCCTTTCTTAAAGATCTTTGGCAAGCAGCTGTCACATCTGAGTGTCCTTCACATGCTCTCCCCCATGGTCAGCGCTTACCGGTCATTGGCTGTATAAAAGCGAAACGAGAAAAAAAAACGTATTTAAGATATAGAACTGTACACATTGTTCCGGAGTGGGGACAAGTCTTGACTCGCACACTATCCGCTCCCACCGTGGGAGGACCGCAGAATAGAGCATTCGGGGTAATTGGGGAATGAGGTTTAATGTAATACTGTAACCCACACACAAGGTCACAAACGGGAAACACATGTGCCATCTTTTTGTCTCTGTCATTGTGGAACTTTTGTATGTGAAGAGAATTAATGGCGTCCATCTGTGCTGCCTGACAGGGAGCCGCGCCATTCCTGCACACAGCGTAGGGAGGAAGTGCTGATGGCAGCGGTCTCTAAAGGGCTGATGGATTTAATCAGCTTTGGGCCGTATTGAAAAAGAGCGAGAAAAAGATTCCGGAACCTTGGCTCAGCGAGTGAATGCAGAACAACGCTCTGCACTTTTCACAATGAAAAACTGCACCTGGAAGAAGCCAAAAGCGAATACCCCTTTTACACCAAAAACGCCGGGTTTTTGATCCCCGCTTCAAGCCGGGTGTGACCTGGCGTTTGCTCCCTTTTACACCGCCGCATCCCCCAGCCACCGCTTGGAGAAGACGACGTCCTCTCCAAGCGCTGATAGCCACCGCCGGGACCCAGACCACTGCACTGCGGGCAAGCCTAGCCTTAAGGTAATCTGCTGGGCTGCCCCCATGCACCCCCCCCCAGCCCTCGTCTGGGAGGTGAATGGATGCAGCACACAGGCATCCATTCACCTCCTCCGCTGCCTGCAGAGCTTAGCAGACAGCAGCAGAGGCTGTGTGTGCCCCCCGCCCAACCAGCCTCCGGTTGGACATCCCCATTCATGTAAACGGAAGCTGGGTCGGATGACCCGGCGTACCTGATTACACCGCCCTCTCCTCAGGTCCTAGCCATGATCTACCCAGGTCAGGACCTGGGTAGAAGTCCTGTGTAAAGGGACACGGCGTGACCCATTTACACCGCCGCTGACCCAGGTATTTGCGGTGGTGTAAAAGTGGTATAATACATAATGATATTCATCTTGTTTCAGCGAAGACTATTCCGATGTACTTACTCCAGTAAGGGCCACCTTGTCCATACTCTTGCTTCTGTGGTTGTCTAAGCACCAATATTACATTTGCTTTTGTACTAGATGGGAGTGCCATCGTCACAGCATTGTAGGCCCTGGGGAAAGCAAATCACTGGTGCCCCTACCCAGCCAGTTCCCCTCAGTACAATGTGAGGGGATGTACGAACACGAGAAGGATTTCTCTTCCCTTTGCAAATAGAAGTCAGTCTGAATGGACTTTTATTTCCTTCGGCTGTAGGCCGGTAGAGAATGCTGCACTGTGATTGGTGGATGGCTGGGGCTACCGTATCTACCAATCAGTGTTCTGACAGCCATTTACAGTCTGGCTGTATAGCGAAAGGGAGGTGGAGAATGCTCGGAACACCAGAATACAAGGGGAGGGTACTAATGGCAGCTGGACCCATGCAGTGTACGGCCGCTCACTCCATGCATGGAACAGCTGCCTGAGTGACAGGCGGAGAGATCGATGTTCCCCCTGCTGCTCTGATTGGGGATTACACATAATCACGGTGATGGGGCAACATTCTCTACCTGCCTCCCAAGAAGCTTCGGAGGCACCCTTTCGAAGGCCCCTAGAAATGTGAGGCCCTGGGCAACTGCCCAGTGTGCCCATCCGTTAATAGGTTATTGGATGTCAATGCAAATGCTGGTGATAGTGATAGGGGCCGTGCATGGGGCCTGATTCAGAGTTGATCGCTGTTGTGCGAATTTGCAGATCGAGCGACTATCGAAAGACGGCACATGCCTACCATACGCATTGTGCATGTGCGAGCCCAAATAGCAACGATAGAAGCGTATGTCAGACTATGGGAAATGTTTTACATGGTAATTAGATATTCCTCCTACATTGCGCTATACCGTTCTGTCTGCACGCGTAGAGAGTAGCCTGGTATCTTCCTGAGGAATACATCGTTATGACAAGCAGCTTATTTATGTGGTAATATCGTGTTTGTACACTGGAGAGCTGAGGTATTCTGTGCTGCCAGCGCACGGCGGAGACGGGAGCGACTGGTGTTTGTGCCGGCTAACAGTTCATATCAGGTTAGGAACACTGCAGCCTTGGAATAACTCAGGGCTGTGTTATGCTGTACGTCGGCCAGTATGATGTAGGGGTCGATGTGTGCCAGGCCGCGGCAGGGTGATAGTATGGTAAGTAGCACTGCAGGTGGAGTGTCGCATTGGAAATGTTTTTGTCATTGATAACAGGTGGAAAATGACATTTTGGTAGGAAGAGAAATCTGAGCAGGTCTGTAAGGCATCATCAGACCAGAGAACAGATTTACTCCTGGTTTTCAGTGTAATCCTGATACTGTAATACAGTAAAGGCCCATACACAGTAGGTGAGTTTGTGCTCGCTTTTACCGCTTCAAGCTACAGTACTTTGAGCTCAAAGTCTCCTAGTGTGTATGGGCGGGTGTAGAGCGCTGATCGCTGATGCCATCTGTCGGCCTGGACGAGTGAACCACTTTACACAGCCTCCTACCATGGAATGTGCCCCCCCCCCCCCCCCCCCCCCCCCCAATGGGCCATGTAAAAATCGTTCAGTGTGTATGCACTGGGCGATTTATCGGACAGAAATTTTTATTACATTGTTCATTGTACGCACCTTAAGAGACGTAATTTTTCTCGAACGCTTCCACGCTATTTTCTCCACTCTCTCTCTCTTTTTGCTCCTTCCCTCTGTGCTTTCTCTCATTTGTCCCTTGCCTCCACGCCATCTAACTTACCCCTTATCTCCACGCCTTTTCCTCCATGATCTGCCATGCCCTTTCTTCTGCGTGCTGCCAGACCCTTTCCTTTGCGCCCTCTGTGGCTTGGCCCTTGCCTCTGTTTCCGGTTTCACTCCTCCCTTTCCCCCGCCCTCTCTCGTTCGCCCCTTGCCTCCACGCCCTTTCCACTGTGTGCCCTTTACAATGTATGCCCTGTTCTCCATGTGCCCTGCCACACCCTGCCCTCAGTGCCACCTCTCTCGCTCACCCCATGCATCTCTGTTCCCTCTCTCGCTCGCCCCTTGCCTTTGTACCCACGAGGGTAGCGAGCTCAAAAGATGTTTGCCGGCCATCTGCAGAAAGATTTGAATACCGCTGGCAGTTGCCAGGACGGACTGGAAACAATTGAATCCGGTCCCTTTTGATCTTTTTTTCTTGAAATGTGTGTGTGTGTGTGTGCGTGCGTGCGTGCGCGCGCGCGCGCGCGTGTGTGTGTGTTTGTTTGTGTGCATGTATATATTTATATAGAAATCGTTAGAATTTTTTCTCATTGAGTTGCCCACCTGTGTACAGACAGGGTTTCCTGGAGCCAGCTTTCCATAGTGTCCGTGAAATGCTGTATGTATACTCCGTGATCTGGTCTATGTCTCTGGGGTAGGGACCTCTGTGTATACAGATACTGGCAGGTTTATGTGATAATGGCAGCAGGACCCTGTTAGAACCATAATTTTAGTGTTGAACGTTCTGTTACAAGAAGTTGGCAGAACCCAATTCTAGGATTTGCTTCCATCCTTGCTTGGGCAGCATACGGGCATGCTTTATGTGTTAGTAGTCCTTCACAGTGAGTGGCAACCTGATTTATAATAACATTACCTATACTCTCCTATAATATCAAGTGCCCATTCAGTCAAAACCCCCAAAAATTGTGACTTTAAATACAAAATGGCATTATAAAATATGGTGTGCAGAGAAGGATAATCAGAAGTCTTGATTTATACAGTATCCCCTCTTATGTTATCACAGTATATTACTCCAAAATATTCCCGTGAATTGCACCATTATTAAAATGTAACAATGTTATTTATTTTATTGTAATTTTGCTTTTAATGGGTTAAGTTTATTTTTTATTTTAACAAGCTGTTAGGAAGTCTAAAACCATTTTCTTTAAAAAAAAAAATTTAGGTTACAAAAATGTTAATTTAGCAGAGGCCACTGTGTTGTGACTACTATGGCAACCACAGGCACATGATGCAGTGTTTAGGGATGTTTAGAACATGCAATACAAAAAAACAAGCAGTCTCTGATGGGTGCACTGTAATTTTAAAATATAACCTTTATTTAATTTCATTAAAATACCATATCAAATGGTGTCAGTGAAATATAAAAATTTTTGAAAAGATAAAGGGTGAAATTTAATAGGATGAGCGATTCAGAAAGTGAGATATTTGGTAATAAATCTCCAGGTTTTTTTTAAGCGGTAATCGTTTACACTGCAAAACCAGTTTGATTTGGAAGTGTAAAGATTTTGTTCTTACTCAGAATATTGTGACGGGAGAACGCATACGGTCACTTATCAGCATATGCCCTATAACCAGCGTACATTTTACTGATATTGATTATTTGCAAAATGCAAATGTAACATTCTTTCGTCCTTGCAGAGTCAGCATTTTATCTGGCAAGTGTTATTCTAATGTCCTCCCGGTCTCGATTACACACATGCGCTGGGCAGTTTTGTCACGTTTTATTCGACATTTGTGCTTTTACCAATGCTAGAATCACTTACTCTTAGTGCTTGGTAACAAATGTCAGGTAAGTACGACTGCACAACACTGTGGTGGAAATCACACCCTAGGGAATGTGCTGCTGTATGGGTGCAGGTTTTTGGGGTGTTAGTGGCTGAACAGAGAGCTTCCAGGGGATAGGTGTAACTTCTTTTATATGAAGTTTCCTTTGTAGTTAAATCAAAGTTCTTTATTAGTTGGGATCTACTATTTATCAAAGCTTGGAGAGAGACCACATGTTGTGCAGAAATATTACTGGGAAAATAAATGGATAGCGTATTGGGAATTGTTTCCAAGTAAAATGAAGAATATAATACAGGTTGAGTATCCCCTATCCAAAATGCTCGGGACCACGAGCATTCCGTATAGGGGAATTTTCCGGTTTTTGTAATAATTTTTTGTAGCCATACTTACCTGTCCCCTGATGGTGCCCGGTGGTCCCTCGGCGTCCGCGCAGTCCCTGGGCGTCCACAGCAGGCCTCCGGCATCTTCTCCTGGTCTCCAGCGGTCCCAGGAATGCATTGCGCGAGTGTGCGCGCGCACCGGTGACTTCACTCGCGCAATGCATTCCTGGGACCGCTGGAGACCCTGGAGAAGATGCCGGGGGCCTGCTGTGGACGCCCTGGGACTTGGTAAGTATGAAAAGAGGGTTAGGGGGGTTAAAAAAAATAATAATAATAATTCGAATGATTCCAAAAACTATGGTTTTTGGAATAATTCGGATAGGGGATGCACGGATAGGGGATACTCAACCTGTATAGGTAAAGGAGAAGCTTGAGTTTGTAGAACCACAGGGAGGTGGCATGAAGGTAGGGAGACACAGATGAAGGCATGAGTAAAAAGAGTGGGGCATGAGGCTGGAGAGACCAGGGTGGTGCATTAGCCAGATGAGGCATAGATGGCAGCATAAGGGTGGAGCATTAACTGGAGATACACTGGGGGCATGAGACTGGAGATACACTAGGGCCTTGATGGCTAACCTTGACACTCCAGATGTTGTTGAACTACACATCCCAGCATGCTCTTTTTTCAGATTTAGCATGGCCAAAATGGCAAAACTGAAGCAGAGCATGCTGGGATGTGTAGTTTAAAAAACATCGGGAGTGTCAAGGTTAGCCATCAAGGTACTATGGCATGAGACTGGAGATAGACCGGGGCGGGGAATGAAGCTGGAGATAGACCAGGGCTGGGCATGAGGCTGGAGATGGACCAGGGCTGGGCATGAGGCTGGAGATGGACCAGGGCTGGGCATGAGGCTGGAGATGGACCACGGCGGGGCATGAGGCTGGAGATGGACCACGGCGGGGCATGAGGCTGGAGATGGACCAGGGCCGGGCATGAGGCTGGAGATGGACCAGGGCGGGGCATGAGGCTGGAGATGGACCAGGGCGGGGCATGAGGCTGGAGATGGACCAGGGTGGGGCATGAGGCTGGAGATGGACCAGGGTGGGGCATGAGGCTGGAGATGGACCAGGGTGGGGCATGAGGCTGGAGATGGACCAGGGTGGGGCATGAGGCTGGAGATGGACCAGGGCTGGGCATGAGGCTGGAGATGGACCAGGGCTGGGCATGAGGCTGGAGATGGACCAGGGCTGGGCATGAGGCTGGAGATGGACCAGGGCTGGGCATGAGGCTGGAGATGGACCAGGGCTGGGCATGAGGCTGGAGATGGACCAGGGCTGGGCATGAGGCTGGAGATGGACCAGGGCTGGGCATGAGGCTGGAGATGGACCAGGGCTGGGCATGAGGCTGGAGATGGACCAGGGCTGGGCATGAGGCTGGAGATGGACCAGGGCTGGGCATGAGGCTGGAGATGGACCAGGGCGGGGCATGAGGCTGGAGATGGACCAGGGCGGGGCATGAGGCTGGAGATGGACCAGGGCGGGGCATGAGGCTGGAGATGGACCAGGGCGGGGCATGAGGCTGGAGATGGACCAGGGCGGGGCATGAGGCTGGAGATGGACCAGGGCGGGGCATGAGGCTGGAGATGGACCAGGGCGGGGCATGAGGCTGGAGATGGACCAGGGCGGGGCATGAGGCTGGAGATGGACCAGGGCGGGGCATGAGGCTGGAGATGGACCAGGGCGGGGCATGAGGCTGGAGATGGACCAGGGCGGGGCATGAGGCTGGAGATGGACCAGGGCGGGGCATGAGGCTGGAGATGGACCAGGGCGGGGCATGAGGCTGGAGATGGACCGGGGCGGGGCATGAGGCTGGAGATGGACCAGGGCGGGGCATGAGGCTGGAGATGGACCAGGGCGGGGCATGAGGCTGGAGATAAACTGGGAGGGGCATAAGGCCAGGGAGACGATGGTTTGACATAAAGCTTGGGGAAACACAAGTAGGCTTGAGTTTATAGACTACTGTACATTTGAGGATGGGGCTGTAGAGACTCAGAAGAGATGAGATTACTGTATATGGTGGACAGAACTGCAACCAACATCGACGTATGGTGGCTTATGCACACTAGTTCAGTGTAATACTGAAAAATCTGTTGCCAAATGTCTTTTTTAATTAAACAATATGAAAAATTTGCAAAGCTAAAAATACACTTTTCTGATTTCATACAAATACATAAAACCACGATACCCTATAACACCTGCTTGGTTATAATGTTCGTTTAGGAATCTGTGCCAAATAAAAAGTGCATATGTAAAAGCTTATGGTTACGTGCAATTCCTTTTAACTTTTTTAGCTTTTACGTGTCCTCATATTGACCTGTAATGTTACCTGATATAGGAAATATAATCTTTTTTTAAACAACATTTTTTTATTTGAATTTATATAATAAATGTGATCGACGCTGGAATTTTTCGGCTGATATTTTGCCTATCTCACAGAGATGTTGGCATTTAAAGGGTTGATGTGTAATGTAGCAGATGGGTTCTTATGTTGAATAGCAAAAATAAATCGAATGTATATTTTCAGAATAAGCTCGCCGTATCCAATCCGTAGAGTCATTGACATTGACCTCTGCCAGCCATTGTGTGCCGGATGTGCACGCTTATTACAGCCAGTACGCTGGGCATCCCAATAATAATGTACCGTTATTTCCAGAAAGTAAATTGGAAATACTAGAAGCGGCTCATTAACAGAGGAACTCTCTGTACATTATAGAGTCCTCATAATGGACTGTGTTGCCTTTGTCAATGGTGTCTTTTGTGCTGTAGAAAGAGGTTGTTTATGGAGACCGTTTCTTTCCTGACACATCGCCCCTTATTGAGATCGTCCATTCACTACTGTATAGTAGCGGCACTGCTCCGTGGCCTGGGCTGCCCAGCGTATACAGCGCTTCGATCAGTACTGGACCGTGCGCCAAACACAAAGGAACACGTGATAGGACAGTAGCCTGTGTACTGCAGCTGTAATGGAGTGGACCGCACAATATCTATCTATCTTGGGTCAAATGGATGTTCTATGCATTTTTGTTCCCTATTAGCCTCGATGCCGCTTCAGCAAATGAAAGCAACCGACTATGACAATTAATGAGCGATGGTTATCATTGCAGTATCCATTTAGCGGCCATTTTTATCTGCAGCATCGGGGATACAGGATAGCCCTGTTGAACCTATTAGCAGCAGTGAATCGCCTAAAATAAATGCTCAGATTAAATTAAGGGGTACATAAAATTGGTCAATATTTGGATAATTTTAAGTCACTACCAAAAAAGTCAGATTACTCCCACCTGCAAGCCTAAAAACAGTTGTCCCAGACCTTGATCCCCAATCTCCTGCATTTTACATCTCTTCACCCTAAAAATTGCCACTGTTGTCCCTATTGGCCAATTCAAAATAATATCAAACTTATAATTCATCATTAAAGGGGGTCTGAACCATAAATAGCCCATTTTTTTTTACCTCCAAAATAGGGGTTTTCCCCAACTCTTTAGCAGCTCAGAGTGATGTAAAGAAATTTCCGTTAAAGCGTATGGAGAATAATCGCTGGTATTTTTTTTTCTGGACAATTGAATAGCAGATTTTTGTGATGAAAACGGGAGAAAATTTACCAGGATGGGAGTTGTATTTCACATAGGATGTTGCTAAGGGCAACCATTTAAATACTATCATCTTTTAGAAGGTGTTAAATAAATAAGAAGTATATTCTGATTGGTTTCCCATAGCAACATCACATGTGAAATAGAACTCACATCTTAGTAAATGTCCCCCTTTGAATCTCATCCCTTGTGATGTCCCTGTTGCCATCCTATTTTGGGCGTGGCAACAGGGACAGTTTTATAGGTGTGCAGTGGCCTGGTTCTGCGTCACCTCTGATGCGCAATTCCTGCCATCAGACAGAAGAGTTCCGGCGTTAGTTTTGAGCATTCTTAAGGCCTCCATACACTAGGGGCCAGATGTATCAAGCTTCAAAAGTGATAAAATGGAGAGTGATAAACAGCCGACCAATCAGCTCCAACCTGTTATTTTTCAAACCCATTCTGTGACATGGGAGGTAGGAGCTGATTGGCTGGTTTTATCACATTTGTAGCTTGATACATCTGGCCCATATATACAGAGGACTCTACCAACCTGCATCGCTCCTGAACAATGGAAGTGCCTGCGAGTCGCACCGGCTGCAGGAGAGATGTGTCGGATCGCAACGGTCCACATACGATATATCGCCTGCAAGCTGGAGATTCCCAGGTGGCTCAAGGGGCATCACGGGCGACGTCTCTGCTCGGAGAAGCCCTACGGGCTAGAGGTATCAAGCTTCAAAAGTGATGAACAACCAGCCAATAAGCTCCTACCTCCCATGTCACAGACTGGGTTTGAAAAATAACAGGTTGGAGCTGATTGGTTGACTGTTTATCACTCTCCATTTTATCACTTTTGAAGCTTGATACATCTGGCCCTAGTCAGAAGTCCTCTTACACAGGAGTGGAATTGGGACAGTCTAGACCATGGGTCCTCAAACTGCGGCCCTCCAGATGTTGTGAAACTACAATTCCCAGCATGCCTTGCCGCAGTTTTGCTATACGGTAGTGTTAAAACTGTGGCAAGGCATGCTGGGATTTGTAGTTACACAACATCTGGAGGGCCGCAGTTTGAGGACCCATGGTCTAGACCCAGCAAGTCCAAACTGTGGCCCTCCAGCTGTTGTGAAACTACACATCCCAGCATGCCTTGCCATAGTTTTAGCATTCCCTTATAGCAAAACTGTGGCAAGACATGATGGGACTTGTTGTTTCACAACAGCTGGAGGGCCATAGTTTGGACATGCCTGGTCTAGATGTATGTGCAGGGTGTGGGTTGTTAGGTCTACACCAAGCATTGGGTCGACAGGACATTAGGTCGACAGGACATTAGGTCGACAGGACATTAGGCCGACACAAACATTAGGTCGACGTGGGCAATGTCGACGTGGGCAATGTCGACATGGGTTTTTCACTTTTTTTTTTTTTAGCAGAATCTCGACACGGACACAGTTTTAAGTGCACCGCATCGCTTGCTTCGGGCACGGTGCCTCGCTGCACTCAGCACACTATTTTATTCTCCCGCCACCCCCTAGTGGATGGTAGGGCATGAAATTCCGCCTGTCGGCACATGTCGGCTCAAAAACAGCGTAAAACCCCATGTCGAACTAATGACCTGTCGACCTTGACCCATGTCGACTCTAAACCCATGTCGACCTTGCTGCCTGTCGACCTAGTGGTGTAGACCTAATGACCATATCCCTATGTGCATTGACTTACTCTATAATGGCAATCCCCTCACCACACATATGGACGTGTTCAGTGTTGGAAAACATGCAATGGGGATTATGTCATACAGTAACACATTTATTGTACAATTGAGATTTTGCATCCCTCAGTCGAAAGACACACACTTGGCACGTGACTGGTACGATATGCATGATGATTTAGTTATCGATATTATCATGCATTACGTATAGTGAGTATTCACTACGTCGGTAACGATGCGCGCTCCCGCAGATTGTTAATGACCGCACGTTTCACCTGCACATGCAGTCCATTGGCTTTGTTGTTGATGACTAGGTGCATATAGTTGTGTGTACGCTAACTAACGATAATACTTTTCATAAAACATGCTCACTGTCAACGCAATGATATATCTTTATCGGGTGTTTAAATCGTTCAGTGTATATGCACTACATCGTTCATCCTGGAGTTCAAGGGAAATCCGTTAATTGATCATTTCGCATAGTGTGTACCCACCTTTAGGGGTCCATTCCGTTAAGTATAACCCACAAGCAAGAGTGCCATGTCATGCTTACATCACGGATTTTCACTCTCTCCCATGGTGCCATATATGGAAAGAATATATGCGCAGCAACTCATTGCACCAATGCAATTGAATTGATCAACTTACTGTCTTGTCCTACCCACAGAAAGATGATAAAAGCAGGAGATTCCAGCTGCCAGCGGCAGCCCTGTCACTCTGAGTGGGCTCCGTTGTACAGTAGCATTCCGTGGGTGGATAGGGGGGTGCGGATTCCGCTGGTTTGGCACAGGATGCCTTTGTTAATAGTCCGGCTTAGTGGACGTGACCGAAACGGTCGTGCATTAACCACTGGACTTAAATAGAGATCAGCAGCTGCTGCCTTTTCAGCCTTCCTGTAAAATCCCCCTTTTCTCCTGTGACAGTATTCCATAAGATAATATTAAGCTGAAATGAATACCAGATTTTAGCAGCATTACGGTTCGCCGGTATATTTTTTTTTGCTAAGGTCAAGAAGCACGTTCTACCCTGACATTGTTTGCACAGATAAAGCTGGTGTCACACAGGCATTTGCAGTGTTTGTATGGCTTACAAGCGCTCGGCAGAATTCTGGAAGCCGTTTCATTAGCGCTTCGGAGTATATATTTTTCTTTATAAATCTGTTTTTACAGCTTGTGTGCGATGTGCTAGAGGGCTTACACGCGTTTCACCGTGCTGTTCTTGTGTCGGATTCTCCATGGAACTGATAGGTGTAGACTTAGAGCATTTGATGGTCTCGCAACTGCTGGCGCGTCATTAAAGTAGACATGAGAATCAGCCTGGCACTGGTTTCATAGGCATGGCGACATGCCGGAACATCCATCGATTGGTGTTGACATTCAGGGCCAGATTTACTAAGCCAGGGGTTCTCAAACTCTGTCCTCAGGACCCCACACAGTTCCCGGTTTCCAGGTCACCCAGCAGGTGCACTCATTACTCATTGACGCATTTTTAAAGATCCACAGGTGGAGCTGATTATTTCACTTGTGATTGTGTGAAGAGACCTGCAAAGCAAGCACTCTGTGGGGCCCTGAGGACCGAGTTTGAGAACCTGTGGGCTAAGCCTCAAAGTATTAAAGTGGAGAGTGAGAAAGTACCGGGCAATCTGCTCCTATGCAGATTGCCGGGTACTGTGCTGATATACAGACCACACTGTGCTAGAAGCACCACAGCAGACAGCGACACCCCTGGCAGGGAAGAGGAACTGCATGAATTTTAAAGATGGCGGGTGCTAGAATGAACACTACAATGTGTGGCTGTCACATCACCAGTTTTTATGGGAGACCAATATTACTGTTCTCTACTAGGTGCAATGTGAAATCTGTGATGTCTGGGAATTGAGGCGGGAGGAAGCCACACAGGGCCAGATGCACTAATCTTCAAAAGTGATAAAATGGACAGTGATAAACAACCAGCCAATCAGCTCCTGCCTGACATTTTTCAAACCCAGCCTGTAACATGGCAGGTAGAAGCTGATTGGCTGGTTGTTTATCACTGTCCTTTTTATCACTTTTGAAGCTTAGTGCATCTTTACCACAGACTGGAAGTTATATAGTGGGAGGAGCAGCGTCCTCCAGCAGCACAGAGTTTATCGGGAAGAGCGTGACATATTAGTGATGACAAGGGAGGTGACCAGATGGGAATAGGGGAGGTAGGAAGCCACAGGCTGAAAGTTATAGAGTGGAAGTAGCAGGGTCCCCTGACAGCACAGAGTATGTCAGGAGGTGAGTGAAGTGTTAGTGAGGGCAGGTCTGCATGTGATGGTATAAAAGTGCAGGCTTGCCTAACTTGATAGTTTAATTCTATGTGGTCCCTCGACACACTAATACTGGATCATTGTGCTGTCTAATGCATATGTAGGAGGGTTAGTTAATAAATGTTGCTTTTAAGTTTAGCAATGCTTAATATAATTATTTATAAATGAAAGAATATGATGTCCGGAGAGGTAGTACTGTGTTTTGATGTATCCTTTATTCCCCATTATGTAGGGTAAAGGTGACTGTCAGAGGGGGGGGGGTTAGTGAGAACTGGTGCTACACAGATCTTGGCAAATGTAGAGCGCGCACCAAAAATGTTGTTTTCCATAATCCTGCCAGAATCCGGCTGCAATCTGTCGTACCCTACTGCAGGTTTTTCCTTTCCAAGTCTTTATCCTTCTTAACGCTTTGGAAGTCGAAAATCTGCAATCACAGCCAACTGCCAGCAAATCCCTGGAGCGCAGCTTCCATTACACTGCGAGGCTCCCTTCGCCTCATTATGTCTATTTATATCTCTGAGACTTCGGTTCTCCTCGCAGTCAACCGATGGCTAAAAAAGTTACTTCAGTTAGTTGCCAAATCGCCAGCAGTACTCCTTTCTTGGTGAAGATCTATGTACGTATAATAATGTTCAGTCTTGGATTTTTTTAAGGGCAGAATGCTGACCACCGGGCAGGGCACATTTTATATTACAAATTTTCATTAGAAACAATAAAAAAAAAAAAAAAATCACACACTGCACTAGGATCACCCCCATTACACATTGTCATACTCTGCTATGCCCATTACATATTCTGTCGGAATGACAATTACACATTATACCACACACCATAATGCCTCTTACACATTATACCACACACCATAATGCCTCTTACACATTATACCACACGCCATAATGCCTCTTACACATTATACCACACGCCGTAATGCCTCTTACACATTATACCACACGCCGTGATGCCTCTTACACATTATACCACACGCCATAATGCCTCTTACACATTATACCACACGCCATAATGCCTCTTGCACATTATACCACACGCCATAATGCCTCTTGCACATTATACCACACGCCGTGATGCCTCTTACACATTATACCACACGCCGTAATGCCTCTTACACATTATACCACACGCCGTAATGCCACTTACACATTATACCACACGCCGTAATGCCACTTACATATTATACCACACGCCATAATGCCACTTACACATTATACCACACACCGTAATACCCATTACACATGATGGCACACACTGAAATATCTCAGCAGCATGTCAGCGCGGTGGGGGGCAGCGTAAGGGTGCATAGTGCTATATACAAAAAGGGCAGGGTGCATTTTGAGGTTTTAAAAATGGGGCAGGGTTCTGCACTCTACAAAAGAAGCTTAGAGGGAACGCTATATAATGTACATAAATGTATAGAAACACAGTGGACACTTCATTTTAAAAATATTAGTAACTATATTGATACACGAACACAGATGTAACCCCATAAGGGTGGTTACATCTGTATGTCTATTTGTTGTTCAATTTCGATGTCATACAAAGGAAACAAATGTTTTTCTCCTCCTTTTCTTTTATATGTTTCAAACAGATCTCAGGGGCAGGTTTATTAAGCTCGGTGAAGTGATAGTGTCTGGTTTTTATCACCCGCCAATCGGCTCTTAACTGTGAATTTACAGGCTTGGTTTGAAAAATGACAGGTAGGAGCTGATTGTCCGGTGATAAAAACCAGACACTTTATCACTTCACCAAGCTGAATAAATCTACCCCTCAGTTAGCAAGTAAAAATTCAGCGTGTTCTGATAAACGCGCCATACCAAGAGAAAAAGTGAGCGCCGCTGCAGCGAAACATAAATTAAAGAATTAATAAAATAAAATATACAGGAGGCGGAGCACTTTCTGAGAATGTCTGGACTCGGCAAGCTTAGCTAACGTGTTAAAGAACCTACACATGGGGCAATTTCTGGGTATTTTCTAAGCGATCTGACTAGATTGCTTAGAAAATGCTTTTACATCACTACGTGTGTAAGGGGCATAGCGTTAGCGATGTGTGGATAGCATGCTGGATAATTCCACTTAAATCACCAGAGAACATTGGCCCTGACAGATCACTCAACACACAGCGCTGAGCAGCTCTGTGTGCTGAGCGTTCTGAGCGTTTATCACAGTCGCCGCACAGTGGCCCCTACAACTGGTATGGCTCTGGTTGTCCCATGCAGGCTGTTGGGTGAGTCAGGGATTTGTCATTCCTCACTATCTCTACCACTGTCCATGGCGTAATCATCTAGACAATGGGCCTCCAAATAGTAATAAATCGGTCGCAATGGAAACGGCATTGCTTTGTTAATAGTAATGGTTGCAGCCAGTGTCCTGTGCTCTTCCCTCGGCTATTGCAGTGATATGACCTACCTATAAGACGGCGGTGTGCTGGACAACCTGACTTAAGTTCTACAGCGACTATTGTAAAAGGCGATGATGTAAGAAACATTGGAGATGATTCAGACCTCATCGCTGCTAAGCGAATGTGTAGCGAACAGATGACGCCCCGCTCTAGTCCAAATCCCGTTGCAAGCTTCTCACCATCTAATGAATTTCCCGCTGGAATTATCCGGCCTGTTTCAGAGGTCACACACCCTCCCCTAAACCACTTGGGCACGCCTATGTTTTCCCTGTCCGGTTCCGGAATGCGCAGGTTGCAGCGGCTACATAAACTGAAACGGAACAGAGGCGACAGCTAGGACTTGGTAAGATGTTAGGGGCTGCGGATCCCTTGTGGCGTCATATATATATAAACGATAATAATAACAGTCGGCTGGAATATTTGCATATTCAGCTATTTGCTGAAGAGCCTCATTCTCGGTACGTTTCCTGTACAGCAAGGCCTCTTGCTTATGGTTACAGGATAAATCTATGGAGTGTTCGGCCATGGGCAGTGCTGGCGTTCCATACATAAGATACATCTGTGTTTCTGCATTCGGGCTTCGTTCTGTTTGTATGTTGATTTTTCAGGGCGCAGCGGAGGATCTGTCTGCATTGCTGCTGTCCCCAGGCCAGAACACATTGGCACTCCCCTCCCCACCTTCTGTATGTGGCTTTGTCTCCCTACACATTGTAACATAGAGAATGCCACTTTCTGCACAACGCCATCACTGTGACCCAGTCACCCAGATATTCTATGTAAGCAAACGGATCATTATCTATTTGTTATCCTTCAGCAGGATACTGAGCAGAGAGTGCTGCTACAGACATAGGGACCAACGCGGACTACGCTACTAGTATTTAAATCCGTTCAGATATATGTTTGACCGTAGTTGGGGTAACAAATAGATAATGATCCGTCTACTAATAAAGTGTAGCGTTCATTCTAGCACACAGGTTCTCAAACTTGGGGGCAGATTTATTAAGCTTGGTGAAGTGATAAAGGGCCAGATGTACTAAGCTTGAAAAGTGATCAAATGGAAAGTGATAAACAGCCAGCCAATCAGCTCCTACCTGCCATGTCACAGGCTGGGTTTGAAAAATAAGAGGTAGGAGCTGATTGGTTGGAGGTTTATCACTCTCCATTTTATCACTTTTCAGGGCTTAGTACATCTCGCCCAAAGTGTTTGGTTTTTATCACCGGCCAATCAGATCCTATCTGTGAAGTTACAGGCTTGGTTTGAAAAATGACAGGTAGGAGCTGATTGGCCGGTGATAAAAAAACAGACACTTTATTACTTCTCCTCAGGACCCTGCACAGTGCATGTTTTTGAGGTCTCCTCACAGAATCAAGTAAAATAATTAGTTCCACCTGTGAATATTTTAAAATGCGTCAGTAAGCAAGGAATACACCTGAGTGTGACCTGGAAAACTTGAACTGTGTGGGGTCCTGAGGACCAAGTTTGAGAACCGCTATTCTAACACCCTGCCTCTTTCTAAACCCATGCAGTTCATATTCCCTGCCTCTGCTGTGGTATTCTAGCACTGGTCTTGTCTTCATGTCTGAGATACAGACCACACTGTGCTAGAAGCACCACAGCAGTGAACTGTGAGCCAGAATTGTTCTGGCTGTGCGTGGAATTGCTTCTCTGTACACCCCCCGCTACAGTAGATAGTAAGCATGTACCTAGTGGGTCCCAACCACCTCACCAGGGGGTCACGACTCCATGTTGCTAACCATCAAGCTAATGTGTCTGGAGTGGGGGGGTCACAGGTTAAAAGTCATTAAGGAAAAACCAACTGCCTCCCTCTTCAATTCCTCTGTCACCCATTTCCATCCAACAACTACCCACTGCCTCCCTGTCACAATAGTGCTCACGTCACTTCTAGTACCTCACATGTGGCGGCCATTTTGCTGTACCTTGCTGGGGTCCTGTATTATTTTTTTTATTGTCTGATGGGGACCAGGAGCAAAATAGTTTGAGAACCCCTGGCCTAGAGGACGACTCAAGGGCCCGCATTATGACAATAGCCCCCGTCACCGCACTGGGATGCCCTTATTGTTTTGCAATTTCTTCTACATCTTGCAGGAAGGAGATATGAGGCCAGTGTGAAGACTAAAGGATCCATGTACTTGATGTTGTGTTTATACAGTATCTGTGGTTCTTTTGATCTATTGTATGTGTGTTTTATTAGCGGAATAAAAGTCTGTCTTTTCATCTATCCTATGTGATTATGTTTGCAGCTTGCCCATGTAAGAATTATGAAAACACAGTTGCTTTCATGTTCCCTGAAAACAAAAAGGTACAGCCATGACTGGCACTTCCAGCGCGGTGCACAGTACTTCCACAGCTCATTCCGTTTCATGGTGTCCTCGCGTCTTGAAGCTCCGTTTGCACTGCCGATATTGCATACTGTACAACTGGGTCATTCGTACTGTCCCTCACCGAGAACCTGGTTGCTATGGGCAATTTCTGCACTTTATCTCTCTCCTGAAAGTTTGACACATCGCGCCACTATTGATTGACAGTGAAAAGGTTGACTCAAGAAAAATGTCGACATGCATTATGTCCACATGGTCAAAAGTTTGACACAAGCAATAGGTTGACGAGGAAAATGTCGACATGAGTTTTTCATGATTTTTTTCTTTGTCGACATGGACACCATATTACTGTACCGCGGCCCCTCGCACATGGTGCCTCGTTATGCTCGGCACCCTATTATATTCTCACTCCACAGGGGAAATGTAATAGGATGAGAGAATCAGAAAGTGAGAGAGTTGGTAAGAAATCTCCAGTTTTTTTAAAGCGGCAATCATTTACACTGGAAAATCAAACTGGTTTAGCAGTGTAAATGATTGCCACTTTAAAAAAAACTGGAGATTTCTTACCAAATCTCTCACTTTCTGAATCTCTCAACCTATCACATTTCACTCCACATGTCCACGTGGATAGGTAAGTAGAAAAAAAAATCACCTTTTTTTGTGGCATGGATTTTTTTTTTTTAATTAATGTCGACATTTTTTTTATGTTGACCTTTTAGCTATTCAGTGGTGCGGCTACTGTAATGATGGTGTGTAAGGGGCGGAGCATCTGCATAGCTCTGTAGGAGCATTGGCTGGCTATTCAGTGGTGCGGTACTGTAATGAGGGTGTGTAAGGCATGGAGCATTGGGCAGCTATTTAGTGGTGCGGCTACTGTAATGAGGGTGTGTAAGGGGCGGAGCATTGGGCAGCTATTTAGGGGTGCAGCTACTATTTTGAGGATGTATAAGGGGCAGAGCATTTGCATAGATCTGTAGGAGCATTGGCTGGCTATTCAGTGGTGTGGCTACTGTAATGAGGGTGTGTAAGGGGCGGAGCATTTGCAGGGCCGACTATTCAGTGGTCTCCTTGCTTTAATGATGAACATGAATTTTACCACGTTACACTATTGCCGCAATATAATGGGCCTCTATTTATTTATAACAGTTTCTTATATAGCGCAGCATATTCCGTTGCGCTTTACAAAAGGAGACAGTGATACAACAAACAGGGTATTTACAGACAGTCAAAAGGTAGGAGGGCCCTGCTCGCAAGCTTACATGAAAGTTGTGGTTATTGCAAGATGCGTTCACAACACCAACCAAGAAGCTCCTTTTTTTAAATCTATTTGCCCTTTGTGAACAGATCCTGCTCTCTGTTATAATTGCAAAATCAGTCCATAGAGTCTGACAGATCTCCCGAGTTCCATAATGATGCTCCAATGGCTGCCTGACACAACCATGAATTGTTGCGGCATAAATAAAGATCCATCTGTGCCACAGTGCCCCTAGTGGTGGAGAGTACTGTGTGCTCTTACAGATCCGATATCCCTATATATATTATATTTGAGGGAGAAGTGTGTGTGTGTGTGTGGGGGGGGGGGGGGGGGGGGTGTGTATGGCCTCCCTAATACACCTAAGGAAGAGAAAATAGATTTAGGGACTTGTAAGCTTATTTGTGCTGCAATCTTCTCTTTCATATCAGATACCGGTCTCTCTATACCTCTCTTACTGTAATGAAGCAGCATTTCAGGGCCCAGCAGATGCTGCCATGTTCTCAGTGTCGGCCAGGGAGGTTTTCATACACAATGAGATGCATGGCGCATGCTAATGAGGGAGACAATGCTGAAAATCGATTCCGTTCTCAGAGATTCCTCAGCTTTACACTTCAGCAGCTGTAATTGGACGCGTGACCTGTTACCTCAGCGTTGGCGGTGTAGGCCCCTCGGTGTATCCAACAGCCATTACCAGCAGAAATGGATCATTGGAGCAGCGCTGTTACGTGGCCAGGCCGTGTGTGTGTGTGTCTGCACCCTGTGTCTTGTTCTGGCCATGTATACAAATGCATTTACCCCAGTGGTTGCCAGGTAATGCAGCCAGCCTGTAACATGGTCAGTAGAATCGGTACCACTAATGGTCAACAGGGACTAGTTTCACAACTAAAAATGGTCATTATACCACAGTATGCCACATACTTTAGATCAGGCATGTCCAAACTGTGGCCCTCTAGTTGTGAAACTACACATCCCAGCATGCCTAATAGCAAAACTCTGGCAAGGCATGATGGGACTTGTAGTTTCACAAGAGCTAGATGGCCATAGTTTGGACATGCCTGACTTATACGGTGTCCACGTCGACATAGACACAAAAAAAACGTGAAAACTAGTGTCGACCACATCCATGTCGACCTTAAGCATGTTTCCACCTTCTGTCTATGTCGCCCTATGGTTTGTTGACCATTTTCAGGTGTCGACCCAGTTACTGTAGACCATATGTGGTCGACCCCCTACACTATAACCGTAGTTTCTGATTGGCTGGTGCGTTGTCTCTCTCCACTTTATCTCTCTCCGACGTTTACGGCATCCACCCCCAAGTGGAGCAGGCAAGCTTTAGGCCTGTCATGCTTTCCGGAGGAGTGGCGGGGATGACGCCTGTCTGTACAGGTGCTGCGGAGGAGAAGCAGCTGTATGTACATTTGGAGCCCTGTATGTTAATTTTAGACCCCAGTAATCATATTTAGCCTTGTGCAAGTCCACACAACAGAGACAGCAGCTGCAGCGCAGAGGGGGGGTTCTTTATATTGGAGCAGATGACGAGGGTGTGTAGTCCCAATACAGATCTGTTTGGAATCGGTACATCTGTCAGAATGAACTTAGGTCTACAGTAATTAGGTCGACCCCACTAGGTCGACTGGCAGGAAGGTCGAACTGATTTAAGGTCGACATGTGACAAGGTCGACCTGACTTAAGGTTGAATTTGCATAAAGGTCGACATGAGGAAGGTCGACTGGTCATAAGGTCGACATGGGTTTTTCACAGTTTTTTATCCGAATGTCGACACAGTCGACATGGACACAGTTGGCAATGAGAATTGGACCCTCGCTTCGCTCGCAATGCTTCGGGCACGGTGGCTCGCTTCGCTCGCCACAGCTTTAATAACCTCCTCCACGTCCTAGTGGATGGTAGGGCATGAAATACCGCCTGTCGGCACATGTCGGCTCAAAAAACAGTGAAAAACCCCATGTCGACCTTATGACCAGTCGACCTTCCTCATGTCGACCTTTATGCAAATTCGACCTTAAGTCATGTCGACCTTGGCCCATGTCGACCTTAAGTCAGGTCGACCTTCCTGCCAGTCGACCTAGTGGGGTCGACCTAATGACTGTAGACCTACGTTCATTCTAATAGATGACCGCTTCCCATCTGGTTAGGGTGAGGAGCAGAGTCCTATCGATGCAGGCTGCTGGTTCTGTCCGGGGTTGTGTACCATTACCGCTGCCATCCGCATTGCACAACTTACATGGGTCACATTCGTTCATGTCGTTTTATTAAATCTTGCTAACCCATTGGCTGCAGGTGTCCAAGCAAACAATTGTGAATGATGATCTCTGTATGACTGTCAGATTCTCTGGGGTCTATGGGGCAGATGTATTAAGCCTTAAAAATGAAATAAATGCAAGAGTGACACAATGATATTCCTTGCGAACGCAGGAGCGCGCATATAGGCCTGTACAATCCAGCCGATGTGTTAGTACCGACAGGGGCATCCCAACACTTTTTGAAAGTTAAAGCTAATCCTAACCCATGCCCAGTCCCTAACCCTCCCCTTCCACAGCCTAACCTTAACCCTCCCTCTAGTGCCTAACCTTAACCTCCACTCCCACTACCTAACCCTATCCTCCACTCCCACTGCCTAACCCTCCCTCCCCATAATGGCTAACCATAACCTCCACTGCCTAACCCTCCCTCCTTCTAGTGCCTAACCTTAACCTCCACTCCTACTACCTAACCCTATCCTCCACTCCCACTACCTAACCCTATCCTCCACTCCCACTACCTAACCCTATCCTCTACTCCCACTACCTAACCCTATCCTCCACTCCCACTACCTAACCCTATCCTCCACTCCCACTGCCTAACCCTATCCTCCACTCCCACTGCCTAACCCTATCCTCCACTCCCACTGCCTAACCCTATCCTCCACTCCCACTACCTAACCCTATCCTCCACTCCCACTGCCTAACCCTATCCTCCACTCCCACTGCCTAACCCTATCCTCCACTCCCACTGCCTAACCCTATCCTCCACTCCCACTGCCTAACCCTATCCTCCACTCCCACTGCCTAACCCTATCCTCCACTCCCACTGCCTAACCCTATCCTCCACTACCTAACCCTATCCTCCACTCCCACTGCCTAACCCTATCCTCCACTCCCACTGCCTAACCCTATCCTCCACTCCCACTGCCTAACCCTATCCTCCACTCCCACTGCCTAACCCTCCCTCCCCATAGTCGCTAACCCTAAACTCCACTCTTACAGTCTAACTCTCCCTCCAACTAATGCCTAATCCTACCACAATTGAACCCCTCCCATAGTGGCTAACCCTAACCTCCGCTCCCACAGCCTAACCCTATCATCCACTCCCACAACCTAACCCGCCCTTCCCCTGGTGGCTAAATCTAACCTCCACTCCCACAGCCTAACCCTATCCTCCGTTCCCACAGACTAACCCGCCCTCCCCCTGGTGGCTAACCCTAATCTCTGCTCCCACTTCCTAACCCTTCCCCTAATAAGTTACCTAACCCTACCACAATTCAACCCCACTTCCCCCTAGTGCCTAACCCTAACCCTCCCTGACATACTTACTACTTACCTTCGGGATTCTAAGCAGTGTCCGTATTCTGTTGCCAGTCTTCTGACCTTCGCCATTGCGAATATCAGGATGCCAGGACTATCCTGGGGCAGCCTATCAGCTGCTAGAGTGCTGGCCACTATATACATCAAAGACGTGGGCTGAAGGACGTTTAGGCTACGCACTCTTTTCGTATGCCCATCTCATCTACAACGTATAGAATATTTGGAAGCGGAGAGAAACACTTCCTCCATCGTCTGAAAGGGTTAACGGTTGAGAAGATTATTCCTAAACAATAGAATCCTTACTATATAGATAGAAAGTCCTTCTGGGTAAAGTGTTCCGGTGTGTACGGTACATTGTAGAACAGGGCATTGGCTCACCCCCTCCCATTCTCCGTGCAGCACATATGCCCGGTCCATTGTATGCGGTCACTGTACAGGAATCCTGAGCTATAAGCTTGTATCCGAGCGTGTACAGACAGTATAGAAATGCACAGAGCGAGCCTGGAACCAGCCCAGACTCACCTGTGTCCTCACTAATCCCCTGTATACAGACACCATCACCTGTGTGAGGTAGAACATCCGCCACACAATGGCGGGCAGGCTGTGGAAGGATGGGGGAAGGGGGGGGGGGGTAAGCAGGCCGCTGGAATATGTGTATTTCAGTAACGTAATGATAACGGCGAAATCGGGGCCACTTTGCTGCAGTGTGCATTCCTTGAGGATATGGGAAGCCTAATGGATGCTACTGCTGACCTGCATGTGGATGGGAAGGCGGACGGCTGAATGAACACGCTTTATAGTCTGCCGCTTCCCCTATGTGGAAGTAATTGTTGCTGAATGCTTTCAGGCGAATGAAGTCTCCAGAGCCAGCTGTCGGAGATGTCTTGTCTTGTTGTTGTATATTTACATATTGGGGCGGCGGGCACATTCTCCTCCTTACCGTAGTATGCTGAGCATTCGCATACCACTGGCTGGCAACCCGATACACTTCAGGGGCCGCATGGAGGGCCCTCTGACCTTCACAAAGGCGGCACACTCTCCTTACAGTCAGTCACAAGTGGTAACAATGCAAGAGAAGACCACAGACCCCACATGTACTCCCCAGCACGGCGTGCAGACCCTCGTCCATGCCCTTGCCACCCCTTACGGGGGCTACCAGTGACCCCAAAAGAGCACTAACCTTGTCGGTCAGGAGTCTAAATGACGTGGATGAAGGTGGGTGATCACATGGGCCATACTGCCCACGTAACTTCTGTGCCCGGCAGAGGCCGCGTACCTGCTGTGCCTGGCAGAGGCCGCGTACCTGCTGTGCCCGGCAGAGGCCGCGTACCTGCTGTGCCCGGCAGAGGCCGCGTACCTGCTGTGCCCGGCAGAGGCCGCGTACCTGCTGTGCCCGGCAGAGGCCGCGTACCTGCTGTGCCCGGCAGAGACCGCGTGCCTGCTGTGCCCGGCAGAGACCGCGTGCCTGCTGTGCCCGGCAGAGACCGCGTACCTGCTGTGCCCGGCAGAGACCGCGTACCTGCTGTGCCCGGCAGAGACCGCGTGCCTGCTGTGCCCGGCAGAGACCGCGTGCCTGCTGTGCCCGGCAGAGACCGCGTACCTGCTGTGCCCGGCAGAGACCGCGTACCTGCTGTGCCCGGCAGAGACTATTTACCCACCATGTCGCCTATTGTAGCCCATGTATACACTGCATACATGTATATTCCAGTGATAAATGGCTACAGGCAGACCAGTGTGACATGGGTGTGGATCATTAGGTAGACAGGGTCTAGGATAGACGGTCAATAGGTCGACATGGGAGAACGGTTGACTGGGTCAAAATGTCGACATGAAAAATTCAACATGAGTTTTCTACTTTTTTTTTTTTAAGTTAATGTTGACAACTGTCAACATGGACCCCCCAATTAGTGAAACGTGTACCCTCAACATACTTTGGGCTCAGTGACTCGCTACTATTATATATAAGTAAGAAAAAGCTAATAAAAAAAAAAAAAAAAACATGAAACATTCACTTCAACCTTATAATGTGTCTACTTTTGACCCTGTCAATCTATTGCATGTCCGCTTTTTGGGGGTATTCCTATTGACTGTCTATGTTGACACTGTACTAGCAATACTGACCCAACCACCATCTGATGGGCTTATTATCCCAGTGTGTTCTAAGTGTACATATGAGGCAGCTTAGAGCAGGAAGTCTAGTCAGGTCAGTGCAGCGTGTATATTGCATAATCCATACAATACAGCTATTACCTGCTGATATACCTGGGGCTAGAGACCATTCTCCTAACTGTCTATTTATGCTCACTGCTACCCCTTCTGTGTCACCCCTGTCTGTCTAACCCTCCCCTTTAGAATGTAAGCTCTCACGAGCAGGGCCCTCTCTCCTCATGTGCCTTTCTTAGAATATATAAACCTCTGCCACCATGATAATTGCTGCAGTGTCCAGTCCCCTAATGCAACTATCCATATTTACCATGTACTTGTACTAAACTGTCTTGTGCTGTAATTCGGTATGTGTTTTTTGCTCATTTATGTATTGTTAGGTAACCTAAACAAACAATAATAATTACTGTGACCACCATTTTCACTGTGCGCACCTGTTACCAATAAACCTGCAAGCCTGGTTAAGGACCCACTGCACGGACTAACTTCACATTCCGTTGGTACCTGTTGAAACAGCCAAGGTTCCACTGCAATATATTTCCCTGAAGATCTCAGGGGTCCCTGAATAAGATCTACTGTAGCAGTTACTTGTGAATATCTTTTTGTTTTAAGAAGACGTTTACAGCACATTATTTACAGCACATTATTTACAGCACATTATTTTGTCTACCTCACCCTAAAGGGTAAAAAAAAAAAAAAAAGCTGTATTTTCAGTGGATTTATCAGAGCTGGACCATTGCATTTCACCAATGTATAAGCAAATTGCCTTGGTTATTTTCAGCTTTTACATTAATCTGATTACATGTCAATTATGCAAGCTTAACATACATAACGGATTAGGGTCCCCTGATAACGGTGCTTTCTGTAGCCACCTGCGTCATAGGACAGGTTTTTTTTTTTTTACTACTCTTGACCAACTTTATTGTACATGCATTAAAATGAACACAGTGCTCCTTATCTGCTCTCACTGCTAAATAGATAAATGACAAGTCAGGAGCCCTGGGTGTCAGTGACACGGCGGATATATGATTCGCGTGCAGCCTGTTTGACATTGTCGTCCAGTCGGCGATAAAGAGCTTACGCTAATGTTTTCTCAAAAGCAGTGTTGGGTCTATATAATATTTTAAAGCATACTTAACACCATAGCGTCTTGTGTTTTATTACCTGTTCTATACTGTATGTGCAAATACTTGTCACGTTGTAGATGGTGAGATTTAAATTGTCCTGTGACGTACAGTATATTATGTCGACAGCATAACGTCGGCTATGCTATTTTCAATGTAAACCAAACCACATTTGTACTTACCTACTCTCACAAAAGGTACTGGAGACTTATAATATTTTGGTTAGTCCAGTCCCCCGGACTCCCAGAAGAGTGGGTGTATGTCCCACATCCCGCCCCTTTTCCTAGTGAAGTGGGCTGGCTGGGGAGATTATACTAGGAATTGCAGGTCTGTAGAGAGAGGGTGGGGTCAATAAGACGGGTAGAGCTCAGCCCCGCCCCCTGTAGTGGTCACCCTTAGCTGGTCGGCATGTACAAATATCGTAATCCACATTGCCAATGTGTCGACATTGGTTGTTTATTTTCAATGTGTCCCCTAAGAGCCCAATCTTAAAATCACGTGTCAACATTCTGTTTGTTGACATTCTAACAGTGTCGACATTATGTAAAAAAAGCAACAAAAAAAAAAACCAGGAACAAATAAACCTAGATTGTGTTAAACTGAGTGCTCCTTGTTTTCCAGAAAGGTTAATTTGGGCTATGTGCAATGTTTGCTTACTCTTCCAGGCAATTAGAATTAATTAATTTATTTATAGATCTTTTGACCGTTTTTTTTATTTCTCAAAATTTTTAAGAAAACGTGGAAATTGGATCCAACGTTTGTTCTTTTTATTTTTATTTTTTTAGCATCAAACGGCAAGACATTGATTTAGCTTTGCGGCACACAATCCACCTCTTGGGAACGTGTTCCTAGGTTGGAATGTAATTCGCTTGATTTCCCCGTTGTCGTTTCAATCTTAGCATTCCTTTGAAACTGAGAAGAACTCTATAGTATGACACCAATAACGCACAGTTTCACTCTGTTGAACCCAGGGGTAGAATGAAGTTGAGGAACTAAACCAGCTCTATCGTTCGACTTTGTCAGTCCATACAGTAGAGTAATGGTGGTGTATTAACCCTTTTGAGTGCCAACATCTGTGAGATGTGCAAAATATCTGCTAAAAATGCCAGCGCCGCTCACATTTGTTATATAAATTCAAATAAAGTGTAAAAAAAAAAGATTATATTTCCTATAGAAGGTGACATTACAGGTCGTTATGATGAATACAAATGTCTGCTTGGCAATTTTCACACCTATTTTGACAAAGTCCCTTGGGACTGAAAGGGTTAATAGTATTATCATGCGTGAGAGTAGATGCTTGTCCGTCCTCCTTATGCACACCTGTACCGGCTGTGTTATAAAAGAGGGCAAATGAATGGAGAGGATTTTAAAAGTTCCAAAAACTTCTTCTTTTGGCCTAAAATATAGATTTTCGTCTACTGGAATTTAAAAGAAAATCTTAATGGAACCCCTGTGTTCCTAATGGGTGACAGAGAGCACTCTGTGAGCATCACGATCGTGATTATTGTCCGCTCTAATTGCAATTGAATTTGATGTTAAAGTGCTGAATGTGTTTAGGGAGGGACACTCCCGTCTCCGTACACAAAGCCCCTCCCCCTTTTCTATTTCTGTCAGCACATGATCACTGAGGATATTCATGACTGACAGGCTCTGGTCTGCACTCCCATCACAGTTTGTGTTGCCAGGATGAATGAAGCAGGCAGTGCTTGCCTGCCTATTTGCCTAGCGAGAGTCACCTATATCCTACCGAATAAGTGTTCTTGGAGGGCTTGATGTGAAAAAGGTGGCAGTACACTACTGCGATTTCTTGCCATCTGATCCCCGTTGATCCACCCGGGACCTTTGCAGGTGGCAAGATGTATCGCATACGGTCCTTTCACATGAGGTGTATCGCATGCGACCCTGTTCCCTGCCACCTGCGGGGGGATCCGACCTCCGATTCTATTCCAATGTAATTGGGCCCGTGCATCAGACCTGATAGGATGTCAAACACATCCGATTTGGGCCAATTTCTCGGCCCGCTCAGTCGTAATGGGGTGAAATCAGCCCAAATCTGGCTTTAGACTGGTATGAGCAGAGGTAGCGGTATCTCCTACTGATATAGATTTTGCCCCATTTTCAGGAGCCTCCTAGTCATTCTGGGGGGGTAGGCAAGTATGCTGTAGTTACGGGTATCCAGTCCATAGTTCTATGATGTCTAGGTCAACATTGAGTAGATTGACATCTAAGAATGGTCGACAAACCCAAGGTCGACACAAGCATTAGGTCCACAATGGGAAGGTCGACGTGAGTTTTTCACTTTTTTTATTTTTTTGAGCCGACATGTGCCAACAGGCGGTATTTAATGCCCTACCATCCACTACGGCATGGTGGGAGAATAAAATTATATGCCGAGTGTAGCGAGGCACCGTGCCCGAATGGTGGGGAACACAGCGGTGCAATTAGACGGTGTTCATGCCTACGGTGTCACATTCGGGACAAAAAATTAGAAAAACTCATGTTCGCCTATTGATTGACGACCTAATGCTTGTGTCGATCTTCTGTCAATGTCTACCTTGGTTCTGTAGACCATTCTTAAGTGTCGACTTACTGTCCACCAATGGTGGTCAACCTAGACCTGGGGTAGCCAACCCTAGTCCTTGAGAGCTACCAACAGTGCATGTTTTGCAGGTCTCCTCACAGAATCACAAGTGAGCTAATTAGCTCCATCTGTGAATCTTTTAAAATGTGTCAGTGATTAATGATTGCAGCTGTGCAGCCACTAGGTTGTCTGGAAAATGTGCACTGTTGGTAGCTCTCGAGGGCTAGGGTTGGCTACCACTGACCTAGACATTGAAGATCTTCTGTACCATAACCGCAGTTACGCCATTGGCTATGAGAAAGTTTCTGTACCATTACTACAAGACTCTTTGTAAAGTGCATCTGCCTGGCTGCTGTGCTGCTTCTGTTTCCATCTTGTAACGTCAGTGACCATGCTGACAGCGGCATACAGTAACATAGGGCGTACCCCTGCCCACATGTGGCCTCTTACAGGCTCCTGTATGTGACCTCTGTATAAATCCCCTTTAATGCTGACTGCTGCTCCGGGAACTGTTTACACGAAGATTATTCCGAATTGTTAGACGGAGTGTGGGATTTCTTTCTTTCTTAGAAATGTTTGTTTAAACTTCCAACCGAACAGCTGTAAGGTTGCAGCAGTGCGTCAGCCGTGGGATGGATTACCGCGCAGGAGAGACGCCGGTGTCAGGCGGTGGATCACAAGAATATAACGCATCTACGGCGGGATGTATCAACATACATCTCCGCCCTTCGCACGGCAGCCGCCGCGATGCTACCGCATATGTACTAACATATGCGGCCAGCATCGGGCTGCGGTAACGGAGACCCCCGCGATACCTGTGATGTTGGCTGCGGGGGTCTCCGTCACCTACCGGCGGCTGCCAGCGTCCCCCTGTGTCTCCTCCTCCCCCCTGAAGCCGGATGTCCTGCCGGCTGTCACACCAGGGGGAGGAGATGATCACAGGAGGATGGGAGGGGGTGGGCGCGCGGACGGCGTACGGCGGGCGGCGAAAGAAGCCCATAGGCTTCTATAGGGTATCGCCACCCAGAGGGTGGCGATACCCTGCAAAGCGAAAACGCTGCGGACGTATATTGATACATAGGAAAATGCCGTAAAACGGGGGTTTTACGGCATTTTCCCTTTAGTAAATCTCGCCGTTAATGAGATAGCAGCAACATTCACAAAGCAGGTTCTCTGCTCAAATATTCCTATATTATGTAAGATAATTGGGTATGTAATACAGCCGTCGTGTTCCGTCTCTCTATGGGGTAGCTAAACATTGCTAATACCCTGTTCATTCTAGCACCCTGCACCTGTCCAAAACCTGTTCAGTTCCTCTCCCCTAACTGGGTAATCACTCTCTGCTGTAGTGATTCTAGCACAGTTTGGTCTGTTCATCAGTGCTGAAATACAGACCACGCTGTGCTAGAAGCAACTCAGCAGAGACCTGGAACTGATGCAGGAATGGACACTACTCTTTCGCACATCTATAGGGACTAAGGAGAAAGCAGCAATGTCACTGCCTTGCCTGACCGTTCTGAAGCCACTAAACAAACCCTCCAACTGTACCGATTTTGCAGATTGTACCATTTTTTTAACTGTCTGTACCAGCTAAAATAAAGTGTACCGATTGTACCCGTTCTCACCGGGTTCAGGCGGCTCTTCCTTCTACAACTTGACAGGGGGATGGAAAGCGAAGAATTGTATTCTGGTCCTTCTGCACCTGTTCCCAGGGGTGTATTGCAGGTCCCGGCGTCGCGTCATGATTTCACGCAGCCCACAGACCGTCCCGCACTCAGGGGCTGAGACACTGGCAGCGCATGGGCAGTTGACTTTTCTGGTAGGGGCGGCCATCAGTGCAGTCGATATCGATTTCTGCAACCAGCCATCGATAGTCGTAAACTATCTGATGAATAGCCATCGATAGCTAAAACTATCGATGGTCATCCATTATCTTTGACTGAATGGCCCGTGGGCCAATCAGAACTCGGGGGCAGGATTCTGGGTGTCAGGGGGCGGAGCTATGCTCTGTGCCCAGGCACCTTGGGGGGAAAAAAAACATTGTTTTTTTTTGTTGCCATCGATGTAAGGAAACCATCTGGCTCTCCAATATCGATGGCAAAAGTATTTACAGTATATTATGCACACACATACATACTGTACATACAGACACACATTCAGATATATATATATATACACATTCAGAAAGGAAGCACGCCCCTCTTTCACACATGGTCATGCCCTTTTATCATAGGCTACGCCCCCTTTCCAGATGTGTACCGGTTTCTGATGTTCAGATGTTGGAGACTGCTGGATGGAATCCTCTCTTATGTGTAACTGTTTAGAACAATGGTCAAATCTCTCCACTTTTCAAGGCTTAGTACATCTGGTCCAACTTTAGTTGGAGTGATTTTTACTCCTCAGAAAGCGTGACTGGTCATAAAACGCTGAGGAGGTGCAGTCACGAAGCAGCGATTATAAAGATATCATTTCCCGTCCTTTCTGTATAGTGTATGCTGCTCTCCATTGTGAATTAATGGACTCTCTCATGGGAACAGATGAGCAGGGTAATTACAGAAATGCATTAAACCCCAATACAATTGAAGAATGAATGACCTCTTTTTTTTTTTCCCGTTCATGCAAACCCACTGCTGCATTCTCTTCATTTGGCCTTAACGAGGGGTATGCTGCTTAATTAAGTATAACTAGAATGTTTTCGGTCACGGAGCAATTGTCGATCTCCTTTCAAATTTCAGACTGACCCACTGCGGAAGTGTAAGCTTAGAACAGGCTATAGTGAGCGGTGCGGATGAAATGATTGAAGTCCTGTATAATATGCCCAATAACCGATACAGTTACAGAATAATATTCTTTCTCGCCTTACTGAAAGCATGACACATTCATTGTAGAATGATTCCTGCGCTAATGAGTTCGCTTGGTGTGATCCAGTCACTGACTATCCGCAGAGAGATAGCAGAGCTTGGTAATTATTTTACTGCAGGTAACAGCAAACAGGGGTTACGTCCTACAGGGTGACCCCCACTGTCTGCGCTCATTAGCTCCTGTGTGTACACAGCTGGAGCAGAATTACTGGAGAGGGACCGCGAGACACCCGGAATTCATGTGACAGAGGGGAGTGCTGGTATTATCACAATGGATCATGTTATTTTTGGAGCTGAAACAGACACTCTGGTTTGTCTATTCCACTCTTTTCTTGTTTTTAAAAAAAAAAATAATTAGAATACCTGCCACACCTGTCTGCTCTGCCTCATTGCCGGCCTTCTGGTAAATGGCACTTAAATGTTTTACGTGTTACTGTAAAAAGGGCACCGTAAATCAAAGGTGACACGGCGTAGTCCGTGTATGTCTGGCTCCGATAGCATGTTCATCTTGCTTCATTAAGCCTTGAGCATCATTGGGTACACTGAGGGCACATTTGTTGGTTAAGTGGCATTCATCACGATAAACCGACATCGACAACTGGATCGCAGAACTTGGATGCTTCTCCTCCGAGTCAAATGATCTGATACTTCTGTTAATTTAAATTAAACAAGGTTTTATTGTGTATGCATGCAACCCAGTAGATAAGATGATTCCTTGTAAAGATCTGACCAATATTGTACCCTATTTGTCCAAATTGAGGTCCCGTATCGTCATTAGCTTTGTGAAGACTCTATATCCCTGAATTTCTTTTTGTATAGTTCTGTCTTCGTTCTGTTGCATTTTAGATCAAGCAGTGTTTTTGTAAATGTTGTAAAGGTTTAATAATGTGCCTCAGCAGACTGGTGCGTACTTCAGCTCATATTCTACGGCAACACATTTTCTAGGGTTCTACACCCCCCAAATGTCTCTTGTATAGTTCTGTCTTTGTGTTCTTGCATTTTAGATGAAGCAGTAATTTGTGCTAATAAAAAGATAAGCATTTTAGAGTTTAATAAACCATTGATGATTACTTTTTTTTCACGATGATGATGTGCGGGTTGGTAAACACTGTGGGGGAGATGTACTAGGCCTTGAAGAGCGTTAAAGTGGAGAGAAATAAACTACCAACCAATCTGCTCCTGTCATTTTTCAAACGCATGAGATAACTGTGCATAAGCTAAGGTTGATACTGGTCACTTCTCCTCAGATGGGGTCTTCATGTGAACTGGGGGCACAATCTTTTTTAGTGAGGAAAATGTCCTATGATTCAAAAATGTTGGCCCTTGATTCAAAGTTTTTTTTTTGGTTTTGTTAATATTTCAATACAAGAAAAGAATGTGGACGCTCACCCTATAGAGTTACCCCATGTGGGGGTCAACGTAATAAATGTCAATTTACTCAGCCATAGCTCAAGACTCAACAGTGCATAGAATTGGATTATCTCCCCCTCTGAACGTAAAGGGGGTCGGCAAACGGTAATGGTGTAGCCTATTTCCTTGATGGCTATCTTAATATATGTGGCCCTTTAACGAATGAACCGCACATTACCCTTAATCTTAGTAACTAGTATTGGTCTATACAGTCAAGGTGTCTTGCATGGGTGCCGGACGGCTCACCGACAGTTGGATTCCGACAGTCATTACTCTGACATCGGAATCCCGACTGCTCCCTCGTGGAGGTCCACGACCCCCATAGAGGGAGAATAAAATAGGTGGCTCGCCACCGTGCCCGCAGCGTGGCGAGCGCAGCGAGCCTGCAAGGGGCTTCATTGCGCTCCCCCCGCTGTGCAGTCGGGATTCCGACGTCGGGCTAATGACTGTCGGAATGTTATACCACACCCATCCTGCATAATACCATGATACTATGTGCTGTTAGCCAATCAGGCGCTCGCAGCTATTTTTGTAGTGCAGGTGAGAAAATGATAGCGAACGTCTATGGATCACGTCAGTTGTAGGCACATAGCACCATATATAACACAGCAGCCCTGGGGTTACTCATTATGTTCACCTCATACTTCCACATGAAATAAATGAGGCTGCTGGTTGTTTCCACGACGATTGTGTCAGTTTAAAACGCACCTTACAGTTTCTGCCTATTTGTTCCCATAAACCATTAACGGCACAATGAAATGAATCTCTCCTTGCGTGTTCCATGCCATTTCCCCCATCTGTTCTTATACATAGGAGTCCATGTGTATTGGCGGAATGTTTCACACTATACACAATACATTTCATCAAAGTTCCGGTAAACATTTCCACATGGGAGTTGTAGTTCTCCAAGGTCTGCCAAGATAACGTAGATGCAGCAATGTTTAACTCTGCTTACGGGGTTGGCGGTGCATGGTAGGCGGTGGTCACCTTACATTGGGTGGTTCAGTAGCACATTTCCACCAAGCTGTAATTTCATTGAGACACAGTAGTTCTGCTGCAGTGGCTGATCCTCTTTATGTGAAGTTCTCCTATCCCCCCCCCCCCCCCCCCACCCACACCTCCTTTATCCCTACTGGTGTTGAATAACAAGCGGATTAATTCGGCGCACAGTCACAGCCTCTACAGTGTCTCCTTTACAGCAGTGACACAAAGATTCCATCAGAGGAAGACACCAAATTATTTAGTGACTTGTGGGTTTCCCTGCGATCATTAAACTTCAGCTCCCGATGCGCTCGTCCAGGTGCGGACAGGGAATATTAATGGAGAGGCAAGAATAAGGAATTATTTGGGTTTATTGTGCCCCATTCCCACACACAACTGTGTGATCGGAGCCAGTACTGTGTATTATTCCACTGAGCATCATATAATTATACACCGGATTTTACCATATGCACAGAAAAGTTCCCTGGAGGGGTTTGGGAACAAGGGACAGAAACCAGTGATTAGGATTGCAGTCTAGCGCAGCTTGCATTAATACACACCAACATAGGGAGAGCGTGTAAACTCCACACAGATGTGGCCCTGGTCGGAATAGAGGCAGAGACCCCACTGCTAAGTGTGCTATGTCGCATGTGACTGAGGAGGATATAGAAGTGCAGTACACACTGTATGCAAATGAGCTGACTGATCTACAGTATACTTCCCCCCAGGCTGAGCGGGCTCCTTCCTACGGATGGATGCCACGTTGGGGAGAGCACAGATCAGTATGCAGCTCTCTGCTAAGCGCTGTCAGACAGACTTAATCTCCTGCATTGCCAACTCACTGGCTTCTGGTTAAGGGAGAGTTACAGTGGTGGAACCCTATTATTTGCTACTTGGAGGCGGGCTCGCTGTGCTGAGGTCTTGGGTTCAACTCCCACTAAGGCCTTCGGTGTGGTGTTTGTATGTTTTCCCCTTTTTTGTGTGTGTTTCCTCTGTGTATTCTGCTTTCCCCTCACATTCCTTAAACATATATATTGGTTGTTTGACTTCGAACAATAAATGAACCCTATTGTGTATGTATGTGATTTCACCCTTGCGAGTGAACCAGATCCAAATATGTCAGCTGGCAGACATCCCCCCCGCACCCGCGTCATCATGCGAATGGGGCATGGACTGATGTGAATGACTGTGTAAAGTGCGGCACAATGGCCCTTATTCTGGTTCACACGCAAAGGAACGGGTACTCTAGGTGGGGCAGATGTAACTTGTGCAGAGAGAATTAGATTTGGGTGAGTTATTTAGTTTATGTGCAGGGTAAATACTGGCTGCATTATTTTTACACTGCAATATAGATATCCGTTTGAAGTAAAACCCCAAAATCTAACTCTCTCTGCACAAGTTACATCTGCCCCACCTGTAGTGCAGCATGGTTCTGTCCATTTGAGAAGGAATTTACCTTTGCGAGTGAACCAGAATAAGGGCCAATATGTGGGCGCTATATAAATACTGTTAAAAAAATGAAGAGGGGGGATTGCCCAACTGGAAAACCCTTAGTATACTGTAAGTCAAAAGTTTAGAAATAACATAAAGGCATGTGTATAATCGTTTCTGGACCTTATCAGAACAAATGAGATAGGAAGGCTGGTAGGCATATACAAGTATCTCCCCCACAAATACAGCCCTATCTTCTGTCTGTAATATCGCTGAAAAACATTCCAGTCCGCCTCCTTTATCATCCTTTTTGAGTCAGATCGCTGATAACAGAAAGCAGTAGCTTATAATCAGCTATACAGTAAATATAAAGACATTGGCAAATATCTCAAGTTCTATTAAGGAATTGTGACTTCTACACACAGCATTATATGTGCATTTAGTTATGAGATATGAAGGAATGCACTATGAAAAGTAGTGGGTGTGGCCTGATGATTAATATAATGCCCCACCCATTTTCTTCTTACATGAGGTGGGCAGGACTTGATCATTTGCATGATTGTGACATGTCTCCACCCACCTTGTTCCTATGTACAGAAGGTTCCACCTATTCCCAGAGTCACAACAGGAGGTGTGAACTGTTGGGGGTGGGTGAGGGACCGAAGTTGAGAATCATGGTTCTGCACTAGACGATATGCACGATGATATTGTTAATATCGATTTTCATTTTATTTAAATAAGTGTTCCTTTAAATTGAGAGGCTACAGGAAATATAAAAGGGTATGGGTGAAAACCGGACCAGGATAAAACCCCTGGACCGCCGGACCAGACATCAAACTCTAAATTTTGGAGCTTGTAGCCTCCGGTCCGGGGGGTGTCCTGTTCGGGGGTGTCCTGTCCGGGGGGCTGCCTGTGACACCTGTCACCAAGTAGAGGAGGAGGGGGTAGAATAAAGCCTCCCTGTATGGTCCTGGCATGTAGCAAAAACCGGACGGTCTGGACCACACGGGGAGGCTGTAATCTCCCCTCCACCATGTCCCTGGTGATAGCTATAACAAGGACCCCCCGGACCGGACCCTACAAGCTCCGGACTGCAGATTTTGATGTCCTGTCCGGCGGACCGGAGTTTAGTCCGGGTCCGGTTTTTACATAGTCCCAATATAAAATATATATATATATATATATATATCTCTATCTTAGTAAATGAAGCGTGCATCACTTTGTAATCAGACCACCTACGTTGCTGACTCACGGACCAGTGTTGATATTAAGACTGAACGCCCGAGTCTGTGAGGAGCCAACTCCTTAATATCACCCCCGGTAACTCTGGCAGCTGGAGTGTGACAAATTCTGTCATAATATCTCTCCCCCCCCCCCCCCCCCCCCCCCTCATTGCCCAACTCCAGTCCGGTGTTTGTAAAACATTCCGTCCTCGTTGGTGTAATTTCATAATCTGTGTAAATTCTCTCCGTCGCAGCGCGGCCCTAAATTGACCCTGGCTCTGATTTTTTGGCTGCGTGCACCAAGGCCTCTACAAAATGAGAACTGCGGTGCCACCGCCCTGTAATTGCAGTGTGCCTTCCCCTTCCCTGAGCATTTATAGACCCTTTCTGTCCACCTGTCATTTAGCAAAACCAGAGCCTTCTCTCTTGTGGCATTAGACTCATTCTGCTCCCAACCCTGTAATTGTCCGCATATGGGGGGTTATTCTGGTTGGTTGGTTCGGGTGCGAATTCGCATCCTGGTGAGTCAACCAGATCCCGCCTTGCTAATGGTGGTACGCCAGCCTACCATTCGCGCTGCGCATACATTCGCACGGCACGCGAATGCGTGTTTTACATAAACATCCATTCACAGCCTGCGGGGGAACACCCACATCGTTCGATGACCATCGAATGATGTGGAACGTACACACAGTTCTAAGGTTGCTCAGAGCAACCTTAGATCTGCGTGCACATTCTGAGGGAAGTGGGCGGGCAGCTGACATCCGGTGATGTCAGCTGGCCGGCCCCCGCACCCGCGTCATCGGCCCATGAGCGTGAGAATAGGCAGCATTCTCATGGGAAAGCCCAAGAAACCCTGGATGCTCCCATATGCTGATGGACTGCCCCCCCCCCCCTTCCCTGCCCTCTGTTCGCAAGGTTGAGTGCGTGCACCCGGCAAATAGAATGTTCGCCATAGCGGCACGCACAGAAATGCGCAAAGAGAAAACATCGGCCCCGTGCGAATGGACCTGAATAATGTCCGTTGTCAGAGGAGAAAATGAAATTCCCACACCCTTAACCCGTGGTACGCCTTTACCCAAACCACCCTCCACCAATGACAAATGAATTTCCCAGTTGTTTTACTACTAGTTACTAGCCCGTCAACATGACAAACAGAACTGTAATGTGCGACTGAACAGGTGTGGATCGTATTGTCGACTGCACTTAGGTCAACAGTCATTAGGTCGACAGGTGTCTAGATCGACAGCGGGCAAGGTCGACATGTGTTTAGGTCGACGCATCGTTAGGTCGACATGGGCTAGGTCGACCGTTTTTTTTTTTTTTACTGTTTTCAACCCAAAAGTCGACACAGTCGACATGGACACAGTTGAAACTCAACCGCAGACCCTCAAATCGCTCGCAATGCTTCGGGCACGGTGCCTCGCTGCGCTCGGCACACTATTTTATTCTCCCACCACGCCCAAGTGGATGGTAGGGCATGAAATACCGGCTGTCAGCACGTCGGCTCAAAAAACAGTAAAAAAAACATGTCGACCTAGCCCATTTCGACCTAACGCTGTGTCGACCTTGTCCCCTGTCGACCTTGACACCTGTCAACGCAATGGTGTCAACCTAAGTGCTGTCGACAATACGACCGTATCCAGCAACACTTACTTTGCTCCATCGATTCTAGCGCCATCTATTGGACACGGACAAGAAAAACACTTTAATTTCCTGTAGACAGGTGAGGAGCAGGGAATACGGTCGCTAAGTCGACACTATGAAGGTCAACATACCACTAATGGTCGACAGGGCTTAGGTAGACATGTGAAATCGGTCGACATGGCTAAATTTGACAGGGTTTGAAGGTCGACACAAGTATTAGGTTGACAATGGGAAGGTCGACATGAGTTTCCCCGTGAAAACGCTAAACGTTCACCTGTGAACGAACGCAGGCTGGCTGATGTCTGCTTGGGGGGCGGGTCGGCTGACGTCACATGACATCAGGGCCTGCCCCTTGTTCGTCCATCTCAGTTCTGACTGACTTTTATTACCGAAGGCTGAGAGAAATAATTTGATGGTTCTCTCCCCTTTGGCTGCATGCGAGGGGATGCGTTCTCGTACAGTGGGTTGCTCAAATCTTGGACAGTCTGTGCTACCATTATGGGCCATTATGGGGTCTGGCTTTTTACCAATGACCTTCCCAGCATCATCATCACAACAACCCCATGAGGAAGACTGTCACACAAACGGGCTATGTTTCTGAGACATGGCATCAGCGACCGCCCTGACAATATATTTCTCATTATAGATTTTATATGTGGGATCTGTTTTGACATTTTGAAAACATTTCAAAGCAATTTCTACATCTGATGTGGAAATAAAGGTTTGTTGCTGGGAGTGGAACCCCTACTGTGGCAGAGCTTGGTGCTACTCTGCGAAAGTGCCATACTGCCATCATGTGGTGGAGTGCAGCATTACATAGGGAAACTTAGTTTCAAGTATTTTTTATCTTTTTTGCCAATCAAAAAAAAAAAAGAGTGGGCCGGAGGGACTGCTGATGGCGTGGGAGAGGGCGTCAGAGTAGTGTAGAGCTAGCAGGGGTCAGCGGTGGCGGCAGAATTGTTTAAAACACTGGGCAGCCCTCTGATTGGCTGAATTAAACAATTATGCCACCACAGTAGCGCTAGCGGGTGGCGGAGGTCACTCAGCCAATCAGAGGTCTCTCGGCCAATCAGAGGGCTGCCCAGTGTTTTAAACAATTCTTCCGCCACCACTAACCCCCGCCGCACACTAGTGCTATTTCTAGCAGTACGATACAACGCCGCCCTCTGCCCGCCCTCTTCCAGCACCCAATGTGCCATCTCAAGATGGCATGCGACATCGGGTGTTCACAGAGGGCACTTTGTGCACCACAAGATGCGATCGGATTCGATGGACATCGCACTTCAATGTCGCATCAAATCCGATCACATAAGTGTACGGGCAGCATAAGTCTGAAGCGATGTGTAAACAGCTAATTTGTCGTTCTGATTGGCCGACATATCAGAACCTGGGATCACATTGAGCGATGTTACCAAAGGAAGGAACGATCGCTGTTCTGTCCATAATTAACATGCTTGGGCTCACTAGCGATGTCGTTATATTTGATGTGCAAGCATCGTATCGCGCATACGCACTGGGGGCAGATGTGTTAAGCCTGGAGAAGACATAGCATCAAAGGTGATAACGTACCAGCCAATCAGCTCGTACCTGTCATTTTTCAAAGACAGCCTGTAACTTGACAGTTCAAAGCTGATTGGCTGGTGCATTATCAGCTTCAATTTTATCTCTGTGCAGACAATCCGTCTGTCCGGATGGCGTATCGACCAATGTGTACCCAGCATTAAGATACACAATTCCAGTGAAATAAATGATGTACTGTATAATGTACATATTACTTCAATTGTTGTTAAATAATTCCCTGAATAACAATTTTTTTTTAAATTTATCTTCCAGGGGCAACAAGAGAAGTTGGTTCCGCTCTGACCAGAATGTGCATGAGGCATCGGAGCATTGAGTCCAAGCTCAGACAGTTTTCAAGGTCAGTCTTTATAGTTACTTACATGGCCTTTATAATTTACTAGTTGAAAGCTCATGAAAATGACGGCTTAGTCCCTTCTGCTCCTACCTCCAACCTCCCTCTCCCTCACAGCTTCCTCTCCCTCACAGCTCCCTCTCCCTCACAGCTCCCTCTCCCTCACAGCTCCCTCACTGCTCCCTCTTCCTCACTGCTCCCTCTCCCTCCCTCTCCCTCACTGCTCCCAAACTGCTCCCTCTCCCTCACCGCTCCCTCTCCCTCACCGCTCCCTCTCCCTCACCGCTCCCTCTCCCTCACCGCTCCCTCTCCCTCACAGCTCCCTCTTCCTCACCGCTCCCTCCGCTCCCTCTCCCTCACCGCTCCCTCTCCCTCACCGCTCCCTCTCCCTCACCGCTCCCTCTCCCTCACAGCTCCCGCTCCCTCTCCCTCACAGCTCCCTCTCCATATCCAGCAAGTTTGAAAAAGATAATTTTGCTTTTTACTTTGTAAGGAGTAATTTGGTCCTTTGAGTGGCCTCTAGTGGTCACTGGCGGTACTTCACCTCAGAGGTGGCACTGCTTCCTTCTCCCCAGCACTGAGTCGACATCAATGTCACTTGGAGGCCATTACTAACTGTAAGGCTGTTGCTGCTATGCACCCCCCTGATCCAGACTGTGTTTACCTGCACACCGTAGCACTGACTCTGGCCCCAGCCTTCATGCTGCACCAGCACTGACACCAATATTTTTTCAGCATATCTATAGAGCAAGATCTTTAATGTGGTATACCTGCCCTGCTCAGACACCGCATCATAAAAATAGGTCACTCCTAAATGTCATCCTTCTGCCAGACGACACGCTGCCCCAGCAGTGTCCTGGAGAGTCAGATAGGTGGCACCTTGCCAGATATCAGAGGACCCAGCTGATGGTGTGACACATGGCTGCACAGGTAGCGTCCTGGGATCAGGTGTAGCTTGTTCTTCTTCCCCTGATGCATGAGGCCACTAGCGCCTGAGGTCTGATTCGCCAGACAGTCTCTGTTTGATATTCCAACTTGATTCTGCTTGGCTTCTGCTGACCAATCAGTGCTAAGGACACATAACTAGAGGTCATGTGTCAATAGAGTGTTCCACCTGTGGAGCAGAGTCTCCCACCGGCACTCCGTGGGGAGGTTTCTTGTAACACAACCTTTATAGGAAGACGTGGCCTGTGCTTCTCATAGGAGAGGTCCCGGATCAGACGGGCAGAGAGCCACTGAGCAGGTGAGAGGTTACGGATCTGCTGAGGGCTAGACTGTAGCGTTTCTAGTTTATTTTGGAACTAATTGCCGTCATTGATTTGTGCTGCACAAGGGACTTTTAATAGCGTTCTAATAGCGGTTCTAGAGATTTGAGCTTATTCTGGGTAGTGATTTGTTGTAAGACTGCGAGGTATTTCCTTGTCTCTGGTTGAGCGATTAATCTGATTACATGTAATCGTACCATTAATACATGCAGTGGTTCCCTGGGGTGGGCAGCGATGTAGCCAGTCCCCACAGGCCGTGGAACAGATGTGTCCTCCTAGACTATTGCGCACATTGTGGTAAATGGCCCCACTCAGAGTTCCAGGTTCTGTGCTGGGCGGCTGCTCAGACTCTCACTCAGAATATGCATCTTATTCACATAATATAAAACAAGTGGAAGCAGCACAATTACTCGGATCATTTCACTGCAGCACATTTGTACAGTGTGTGTATGGGTGCCAGACAGGCGGGATTCTGGCGGTCATTAGTCCGACAGCGGAATCCCGACTGTTAAGGGGCATTAGTCCGACATCGAAATCCCGACTGTTAAGGGGCATTAGTCCGACATCAGAATCCCGACTGTTAAGGGGCATTAGTCCGACATCAGAATCCCGACTGTTAAGGGGCATTAGTCCTGCATCGGAATCCCGACTGTTAAGGGGCATTAGTCCTGCATCGGAATCCCGACTGTTAAGGGGCATTAGTCCGACATCGGAATCCCGACCGCTAAGGGGCATTAGTCCGACATCGAAATCCCGACCGTTAAGGGGCATTAGTCCGACATCAGAATCCCGACTGTTAAGGGGCATTAGTCCGACATCAGAATCCCGACTGTTAAGGGGCATTAGTCCGACATCAGAATCCCGACTGTTAAGGGGCATTAGTCCGACATCGGAATCCCGACTGTTAAGGGGCATTAGTCCTGCATCGGAATCCCGACTGTTAAGGGGCATTAGTCCGGCATCAGAATCCCGACTGTTAAGGGGCATTAGTCCGACATCGGAATCCCGACCGCTAAGGGGCATTAGTCCGACATCGGAATCCCGACCGCTAAGGGACATTAGTCCGACATCGGAATCCCGACCGCTAAGGGACATTAGTCCGACATCGGAATCCCGACCGCTAAGGGACATTAGTCCGACATCGGAATCCCGACTGCTAAGGGGCATTAGTCCGACATCGGAATCCCGACCGCTAAGGGGCATTAGTCAGACTTCGGAATCCTGACAAGGGTCCTGACAGCGCTTGTACTGTTTATCCTGCTAGATCGGGGCCTTGCTTGTAAACAATAGGCAAAGCCCTGCGCTGCACAGATCCCTCAACACACATCGTAGTGTGCATCACTGTTATACCGTGATGTGTTCTGAGCGACGGGGCTTAAGCCCGTCGCTCAGCCTCCCTGCACCCGTCGCCCTATGTGTACAGGACTATAAATGCACAACAGTCGGTATCCTGACTGACAGGGGCTATTCTCCCTTGTGAAGGTCCAATACCCCCATAGAGGGAGAACAGAACCCGTAGCGAGCCACAGAGACCGCAAGGGGCTTTGTTGCACTTGCCCCCCTCTTGGAGTCCCGAAAGTCGGGATTCTGATGTCTTACTAATGACCGCCGGAATTGCGACTGTCTGAGCGTCAAACCCACACCCGCGTGCTGTGATACATAGATCCCTACGTACATTTCTAGAGAGCTGCACTTGGCTGTGGTGACTGGATGAATGTGATTTGTATTAATCTTCCGCCTACATTCCTGCTGATCTATACAATGATGCCAGACCTCATATGTTAGATGCTGGAACGTACGTTTGGTTCTGTTTTCTGTACTTACTGAGCCTTGGATCCGTCACATCTCCACCCTCACAAAACAAACACAGCCGGTGGGTATTAGTCTGTGTTTCCCAAACATACCCCTACGTAATCGCTGTGCTTTGTTCTTGCCTGTGTATATCTGTATTAATAGCACTTTGGGGTCTATTTTTGATGACTGGCAATAGGATAGGTTTCCTGCTGATGCTTATTGCAATGCTCGAAAATCATCTATAGCCCTGATTGTATTCTTAATCTCTGATTCCTCAGCGATTCCGGCCTAGAGCAGTGATCTAGCTTTCAGACGGGCCAGTCCCCGATGACCCGCTACTGTGTAGTACAAAATGCCAGATCTCACATTTCCAGCGAATACTGAAATACCAACTAAATACTCACCCCCTCTCCTCCCCATCCTAACATATTGTCACCTCACCTCTGATCCCCTCCATTCTGACCTACTATTCACCCCCTCTCATTGCCATCCTGACTTCCTAGTCTCGCCTCCTCTCTCTCTACCATCCTGACCTCCGATTCCACCTCCTGTCCTTATTCTGACCTCCTAATCTCACCTCCTCTCTTCACCATCGTGACCTATTGACATCTTACCTTCTCTCCCCATCTTTCTGACGTGACCTCCTTTTCTCACCTCCTCTTCTACCCATCCTTACCTTACCTACTCTCCTAGCCATCCTGACCTCCTATTCTCACCTCCTCTCCTCATCATTGTGACCTATTCTCACATTCTCTCCTCACTATCCCGACCTCATCATTCTGACCTCCTATTCTCACCTGCTTTCCTCCTATACTCACCTCCTCTCCTCCCGATCCTGACCACCTATTCTAACCTCCTCACCTCCCCATCCTGACTACCTATACTAACCACCTCTCCTCCCCGTCCTAACCACATATTCACCACCTCTTCTCCCCATCCTGTCTACCTATTCACCACCTCTCCTCCCCATCCTGAACACCTATTCACCACCTCTCCTCCCCATCCTGAACACCTATTCACCACCTCTCCTCCCCATCCTGAACACCTATTCACCACCTCTCCTCCCCATCCTGAACACCTATTCACCACCTCTCCTCCCCATCCTGAACACCTATTCACCACCTCTCCTCCCCATCCTGACCACCTATTCACCACCTCTCCTCCCCATCCTGACCACCTATTCACCACCTCTCCTCCCCATCCTGAACACCTATTCACCACCTCTCCTCCCCATCCTGTCTACCTATTCACCACCTCTCCTCCCCATCCTGACCACCTATTCACCACCTCTCCTCCCCATCCTGAACACCGATTCACCACCTCTCCTCCCCAACCTGAACACCTATTCACCGCCTCTCCTCCCCATCCTGAACACCGATTCACCACCTCTCCTCCCCTCCCCATCCTGACAACCTATTCACCTATTCTGACCTCACTCCTTGGTTTTCCCCTAATCTACAGTAATTACTTTGTTTGTAGCCCTGAGTCTGTTAGGATTTATCCGATGTAAAAAATGGCACATCAAGTGCCAAATCGTAGTGAGCTCTCCCGGGCAGCTGCTAGAGGGGAGCTCAGGGAAAATTAGGTCCAACTTGTCCTTCGGACAGATCGGCCTAATGTATAGGGGCCTGTCTGTCTCCGGTGCAAGGAAACAGTTGTCAAGAAGCACCGGAGTAATGGTATAAGGGCAGGGGGTGTCTCAAAGGACTTGGGTGGGAACAAAAACTTCAAAATGAATTAAAGTGCCTGAAAATGTTGCGCAAGATATAATCCCTTCCACCTCACACACTCACTCACACAGACACGACAATGGCGACAAGTATTGCTGAAGTACCCACAATACCTACAGAACTGTGCAGGCCATAATCACTACTGTATTGGATAATTAGATGGGTTGCTCTACCAGCCGTTCACTTAAGGTGAAGCTTTTATTAACACGAGGTGCTTGTTACTGTATATAATGAAGACTCATTACTCTTAGATTACAATGAGTAACTGCAATTTCTCCTTTGCATGACTCCCAGCCTAGGGAGCGCTACTGAAAGGCTGACGTAGAGTTGGCAGAGTTTGTAGCTACCTCGATAATATCGGTCTATAATGTACATAGGGCTTTTGTGATCGCACAGATCATGTGATACTGCTCAATAGAAAACAAACAACAACAATATTCTAACACATTAGAATATAATTTGCTGGATCGTTAGCTGCTGTCACTGCTGTTGCCAGGGTTTTTTGTCCCCTCCCTTCTACCCGTTTCTCCCCGCCCCCTTTTGCCCAGTATCTCCTTCACCTTCCTCTTTCTCACTCCACCTCTTTCCCTTTGTCTCTCCTCCAATTTTTCTTTCTTCATCCTCTTCTGTCTCTCTCCCTCCTTCTCTGTGCCTCTCTCTCCCTCTCTTTACCTCAACTCCACCTCCCTATGCCTCGCTCTTCACACTCCTTGATAAGCTCGTGAAGCCCCAAGTGCCCGGTCTCTATCTGCTGTGACTGATTACTCACGGTGGGTAACGTTGTGTATATATATTCTAATTCTCCATATATACACTGATCAGCTATGACATTAACCCTTTCAGTGCCAATTGAGTTTGTCAAAATAGGTGTGAAAATTGACAAGCCAACATTTGTAGTGATCACAATGACTTGTAATATTACCTTTATATAGGAAATATAATCTTTTTTTTTTTTTTTTACAGAAGTTTTTATTTGAATTTATATAACAAATGTGAGCGACGCTAGAATTTTATCTTGAACATTTCACACAGAGATGTTGGCACTCAAAATGGTTAACACCACTGACAGGAGAAGTGAATCACAGTGGCATCTGGCAAAGGGTGGGCTATATTAGGCAACAAATTATCAGTCCGTTATTGGATTTGATGTGTAAGGATCTGAGCTATCAGATGGCTAGGTGACTGGGCGAGTGTATTGGGAGGTTCTGTTGGGTGTCCCTGGCATGCAGAATTTAGTACCAACCAAAAGTGGGCCAAGGAAGTGAAACCAGGGGTGAACTAGTGACACTAGTGACAGTGATATCGAGCAACGACTTCCTACAGAAGGCTCCTGTAGGACAAATTGCTGGAAAAGATAATTGTTGCAGTCCAAGTACCACCGCCTCATGGGACTGGTATTCCCGATGGCCGTGAACTCTTTCTGGAAATGGCACTGATCATTGCTTACAAGTTTAGTATCTGATGTTAGTCGACTAACTCTCTCTCTCTCTCTCTCTCTCTCTCTCTCTCTCTCTCTCTCTCTCTCTCTCCCATATCAGCGCACTGATCGACTGCCTGATCAATCCACTACAAGAGCAGGTGGAAGAATGGAAGAAAGTCGCCAATCAACTAGACAAGGACCATGCAAAAGGTAAGTCCCAGCATTCATTTAGAAGGGTTTTGCAGAACTTGCCCTCAACCTTTAACAGTGAGATAGTTTGGCCCACCCTTAACCTGAATCCAGGTGCTGCGTGACATCACAGTCTGCTTGCTGGTCCCAGAGCCAAGTTTTATGAGTGGGCACAATGCTTCAGACAAACTGGGGTGGAGCGGGATGCCAAGTTTGTTATATGGGTGCATGTTATATATACACACCAGATACCGCACCTGTTCATGAACCCCCCCCCCCCCCCCAGCCCTCTGCACACACCTATAAAATTATGCAAATAAATTTGTCGTCTAGTAACACCTGTCCTGTATTCAAGAGCCCGTCCTAGGCAAAGCTCTCCATGTGGACCATAATGTTATTAAGTAATAGCCGCCGGTCTTGGCAGATTAAATCTAGGTACTTATCTATTAATTACCGTCGTGTGTTGCAGTATAAATGAATGGGCAGTACAGTTTGCTACAGGCGCAGTCCGTTACCCTGCAGGCTGTTTGCTGAGTAATTATCATCATCATCACCGTTGGCTTAATTTATTTCAGAATACAAGAAAGCCCGTCAAGAAATCAAAAAGAAGTCGTCGGACACACTTAAGCTGCAGAAAAAAGCTAAGAAAGGTAAAACCCTCCTTGTTATATCGTTTGTTTCTTTAATGAGCACAACCTATCTGGTTACAGGACACCAGTGACATCACTGATGCTGGGCTAAGACTTTAGTCCCAATGCACTCTCTATGTGGAAGGCCCTGACTGTGATGTGAATGCGATAGGGGGCAGCTCCGCCCTTAATGCTGAACGGTATGGGCGCTGGTGCCTGAGAAAATATATATATATATATATATATATATATATAGGTAAGTAGGTGTATCGGGTTGGCACTCGTGGCTTCAATAAAAATCCGGTGCCAGGAACATAATAGAGCAATAAGAGACACTTACCCCCTCAGAGAAAGGATGGATCCGGCACACGGTAGTATAGGTGAAGAAAAAGAGGTTTATTAAGAGTGCAACATTGCACTAAGTGACAGCTGCTGACCTGACAGCCGTTTCAACTGCTGGGTGCAGTTTTCATCAGAGGTCCTCTGATGAAAACTGCACCCAGCAGTTGAAACGGCTGTCAGGTCAGCAGCTGTCACTTAGTGCAATGTTGCACTCTTAATAAACCTCTTTTTCTTCACCTATACTACCGTGTGCCGGATCCATCCTTTCTCTGAGGGGGTAAGTGTCTCTTTTATATATATATATATATGTGTGTGTGTGTTGCCCCTCTGTATTTCCTGGGCGCCCAGCCTTACTCTATCCCCCATTCTTGCTTTCTCATTGGCTAAAACAACTCTTAATGGAGATTGATCTGCATATATTTATTCACACATGTATCATAATTCTTAGAGATCTAGGAAATATGCCAAGACACGGATTGTACGTACATCACCATATGTGCTGTGACTAGCGGGAAACTAATATTATGTTTGTACCAAAATGTGATTTAGTAATTTTTAACTGTGTAGTAAATATCTAAATAAAACCAGAGGCCCCATGCGGGGAAAATAAAATATGTTGACAGAGCGGAAGTAATTGGATGATGTTCTGTTGGAACCTTGACGAGCCCTTCGTTACGCTTCTGTCTGTTTCTGGTTAATGAGCACAAACTGTTATTTTATGATAAATCCCAGAATGCCTCTGTGACCGGCGCTAGGTCTATGTAGAAGAGCTGTGGTTGTGTCTGGTCTTCATTGGCTTCTGTCCTCATTATCCAAATTCAGCATAAATTATAACATCACAAATATCGGTACTTGTTTCCTAGCACGGCGCCAACGATTTTAATTGTATCCATTGGGTCGGAAAAAATCGGGTCCATCGCATGCAACCAAATCGCACCGCAACCGACCCAATTTTTACATTGGAACCAATGTAAAATGGTCCCTGAGACCCGATTTTACATTGGACCCAATGTTAAATGCCCAACAGACCCCAATTTTCATTGTATACCCACCCTGATGTGTCAAATGCCCCCCCATTGTTAATGCCACCCCATGATAAACGCCAACCCGAAGCGTGGCGAGCGCAGCGAGCCCGTGAGGGGCGGTGGTACGCGTCCTCCGACCTTTTCATAACCCCACTATCCACGTCGGCGTGGAGTTGTTTTTATATAGTGTGGCGAGCTCAGCGAGGGGCCGCGCATAACTTCACAGGTATTACGATTCCCTCGCGGGGCTCGCTGCGTTTGCCACGCTTTGGGCTCCACGCTTTGAGCTGACTATATAAAGTCAGCTCCACGCCGACATGGATAGTGGGGGTATGAAAAGGTCGTAGGACGCGTACCGCCGCCCCTCGCGGGCTTGCTGCGCTCGCCACGCTTCAGGTTGGCGTTCATCGTGGGGTGGCGTTAACAATGGGGGGGCATTTCACATACAAATTACCCATCAGGGTGGGTATACAATCAAAAATCGGGTATGGTGGGCCATTTACCATTGTTCCCTATGTAAAATCGGGTCCATCGCATTGGTTGCATTGTATGCCATTATAATGGCATACGATGGACCCGATTTTACATAGGAATTTAACATTGAGTACAATGCATACAATGTAAAATCGGGTCGGTCGCGTCGCATGCCATTATAATGGCATGCGATGGACCCGATTTTACAATTGTCGGGAAAGGTTAAAAAAAGCCCGAAATCGGGTCGGCCGGGTCCCATCGCATACCACAACTTAAGGTATGCGATGGGACCCGATGGGCGCCGCGCTAGGAAACAAGTACCCAAATATCATATAGCACTAAAGGAAAATGAGCTCTTTTAGGGCCGGAGGCTCCTCTGGAAGCACTTTGGAAATGTAACCCAACTTGTGTATAAAGGTTTGCGCTGATGAAGAACGCCGCACATGTCCATTTGCAAAGCAGATATTGGGACCGATTCAGACCTTTTCGCACAGTTTCGAATTCACTCCCTACCTGATTGACAGGCGGGAGGGGGGGGGGTTTGTGGTGGGCGCTGGCGTTTCATGGGCATGCACACAAAAACGGTGGGCGCGCCCATAGAAAGGCTGGGTGGACCCCAGCAAATGCAGGAGTGCCCCTGGATGACGCCAGCCCCCGCCTTCAATTCAGCCATCACCATTTAAGTTCCTGGCTTTTTATAGCGAACAGAAGAAAAATCATTCCATGGCGAGTAATCCTCAATGATTTTTCCTCTCTGCGGGCGCATGCGAGCAGATGTATCGGCGTACACATCCGCTTGGGACTTGGGCGGCGGGGCAGGCCTGCGTTTGGTGGGGCGGAGTTAATCAGCCACTCATTACTGGTTTGTTACTTGAAATACGCCATATGGTCACAGAGCCGTTCTAGAGCACCTCCTGGTAACGGTTATTGGAGGAATACAGGTCGGTGGAATATCTCCAGTAAGGAAGCAGTCACTGACCGGGCGTCCTGGCTGGTGCAGTGTTCTGCAGGGCGGTCAGCTAGCTGCGTTCCCAAAGGGGGCAATTCCTCCATGATCTTCCTATATAGTAGACAGTGTGTGGCACCAACTTCCATCAAGCCCTGCCACGGTATGCTGCTAGGCCATCCTAAAACGCTGTCAGGGCATGCTGAGATGTTTAGTTCCACGGCTTGCCTGTCCCTGTAATAGACCATTCCATGTCGGACGCAGATGACTTGAGACCAGATATATATGTTACTTTGGTTGTCCAGCAATCACTGTTCCAAAATAATATCATCTCTAACCACTATACCCTATATTACCCCATCATTTTATTTATTTGCAATATATTTTTTTTGTATTTTCACTGGAAACATACATTTGTAGTAATCCTACTTTATGTAAAATCGTTAAATTGGTCTAGCTGTTATGATAATTATGGTGTACTCATTACAGCCTTCCGCACATCTGCGCCGCAGCCGCGTACAGCTCCGTCCGGCGTTGCGCATCTGCAGCAATTGCTTTGTTTAATGTTATTGCGACACTTTATCCTACTTAATACATACTGTGTGTAATTGCGGCAGAGAGCGCACTTGTGTGACTAGCGGATTATGTTCTGTAATGAGCGAGCCTGGGCTGGCTGCTGGGTAATCCCTGGGTGGCTGGCGCTGAAGGGGTTACGTTTCTGTGCCTTTATCCGTCATTATCCTCCCTTACAGCTCTTTAAAGAACTTGTGTAGTTTCCATGGCGACCAGAGCTTGCGCGCTCTCCCGCATCCATTGTCTGAATGGATCTCGTCAGGAGGCGGTACCAGTATCAGCCGTGCAATGTGCCACACGATTATATCTGTAACCATGCAGTACATAGCTGAGTACATAGCTGAAATACGCACTCTGTGTCCTTTCACGAACCTCTATTTGTAGCAATTATTGCGTACCGGGGTCCGTCATCCCCACATACAAGGCTTTGTGTAATGTACTTTGCCAATCCTTTAAAAAATAAAACATTACAGCAAGGGTAGTCGACGCGTGGCCCCCAGCTGCTGCAGAACTACACATCCCAGCATGCCCTGCCACCGTTTTAGCATGTCTTAGTAGCAAAACAGGGCATGCTGAGATGTGTAGTTCCACAGCAGCTGGAGGGCAGTCATTTGAATACACTTGCTTTAGAGTAACCCTGTAAAGTACCAAATTACCATGAAATCCCACAATTCCTTACTTTTTAGGGTAAACGTTTACTCGGTCGACACTATGAAAGTTGACATACAAAAGTCAACCACTAAAGGTCGAGAGAGATTAGGACACATGAAATAGCTTAGCATTGGCTAAGGTTGACAGGGTCAAAAAGTCGACTCAAGCATTAGGTCGACACGGTGAAAGTCGACACCCCCTAGGAGGCGGCTCCGCCATTATCTGTACACGGTTAGCTTCTAAACCCTACACACTACTTAGGGTGAACCGTTAATACATGTCGTCTTTGCTGGAATAACGAAGTGGCTTGGCTTTGTGTTGTGCAGGGAGAGGAGACATTCAGCCCCAGCTGGACAGCGCCCTACAAGACGTCAATGACAAGTACTTACTCCTGGAAGAGACGGAGAAGCAGGCGGTGAGGAAAGCCCTGATTGAGGAGCGCAGCCGCTTCTGTTCCTTCATCTCTATGCTCCGACCCGTCATAGTAAGTCTCCGGCCTTTATTCCCTCAATAAAGTCACTTGTCCAACCACAGATCTCAGTCGACTCTGGAGGACTTGGCGCAGTGATCACATGTGCATGCCACAGCTAATGACCAATCAGTGGCAGATGGCACTAAGGATCACAGAGCATTGGCTGATGATATTCCATGTAGCCACTCCCATCTTTATTTGCCACGCCCTAGCAAGAGACGTTCTTTACGATCCTAGTACGAGAACTATGGCTGTCCTTGTATCCGTTTTTGTAATTGTGCTTCCTTTCCATTAAATATATCTGTTTCCAAGTGTATGACCGCTGCCAATCCTGATGCAGAAATCATTTGTACAACTATTGTTCCATGTGTAGAAGTCCCTGTGTGGACCTTTGTGCTGCAGACATAACCGGGATGTCCTCTGTACTGTACAGGATTATTTCCTGTAGTCATTCGATACCTTTGTCTGTTGCAGTAGTTATTCATGCCTTTTGTGAAAGCTGTATGTGCCTATCTATGGTAGTGTACAGCATTATCAAAGCTATAAGGACAGATGTGTCCTCATACATCCAGCTTCAATACACCATGCGGCACAAGATGCCACGTTCCAAGTGAGCCACCTGCTCCCGGGCATCTCTGCAAGTGTTATGTGTCTTTTTTTTCTGCCACAAATGCATTTTAGACGCAACGTGATTCGGCCAGGAAACTTTGCTAATTGATGGATGCGCAACACTTGAATATCTGTATGCAACTTATCTTATATCTGTGCGTTACTGAGTGTGTGTTTGATGAACAACAGAACTGCATTGTAGCACTTCATGTACAGAGTCAGAGCCTTGGTCACACACAGATGTACAGTTGTCTTATATCATGTTGTGATGCGATTACGTCAAAATTTACGTCAAAAGAAGAAGAAAAATAGGGTGAGATTCAGAAAGTGAGAGATTTGGTAAGACATCTCCAGGTTTTTTTTAAAGCGGCAATCATTTAAACGAGTTTGGTTTTGCAGTGTAAATGATTGCCGCTTTAAAAAAACTGGAGATGTCTTACCAAATCTCTCACTTTCTGAACCTCTCATCCTATTAAATCTAACCCATAATGTATGAAGACACATCTGTACCTTACATAATAGTGTAAAAAAAGTTTTAACATAAGAGGTAAGGGCAAAAGCTTATGCTAAAGGAAATATGAGGAATTATGCACAAGATAAAACAGTGGTCGTGGACTTTTGCCTGAAATAAACTATTAAAATTGCAGAAACATATTGTTGTTATTGTGAATAGCCAGCCAGCCTTCCTTAGCAACATGGAAATGTACTGTGGACAGTACTGATAGTTTATATGCTTAAATTTGTTGAGCAGTTGGTCTGTTATTCACATCCTGCCTGTCAAAGGTAGCAATAGTGTGTTTCTGCATTTACAACGGGTGATTTCAGGCAGACCATCAAGTTGTAGATCTCAGTTTAGTGGTTTTCATTGGGCGGTATCATATTTTTTTAGGGGTGTGACTCTAAGAACCCGGCTTTATATTTGGTTGTAGAATCGGTATCACTGTGACATCATAAAGCTAAGAATTTGGGGCACACTTCTGTTCATTGTCTAATATTAGGAGCACTGTTTTCTCATTCATAGGAGGAGGAGATCTCAATGCTGGGAGAGATCACACATTTACAAACAATATCTGAGGATCTAAAGACTCTCACCATGGATCCCCACAAGTTACCTTCAGCCAGTGAACAGGTGCGTGCATAAAACTGCCGTGTTCCCCAAACATCGTCTGAAACCGTCTGCTCGTGATCTAAAACCAAGTCAGTATGGGGCTCCCCAACTACAGCTCCCAGCATGAAATCCAACAAACATCTATGTAACGGTAAAACTAAATATCAGGATGGCAGGACGTGTGGTAAATAGATTCCTCCTTTTCTCCATAGGTGATTCATGATTTAAAAGGCTCAGACTATACATGGTCTTACCAGACTCCGCCGTCTTCTCCGAGTACCACTATGTCTCGCAAATCCAGTGTCTGCAGGTAAGCCACTGGCATCGGTTCTCTGCCACCTGCAAGTTTCAGAATTCTTTCAGTGTTACTTATAGTTCTGGGATCTGTAGTCCAGCAACATCTGGTTACCTGCTCATGATTTATGTATACACACCATGGCGTATACATGCCATCTTGCAGCTTGTGATAAATATATGCATTTATATGCTCCTGCAGAAAGATTTGACTGTGGTTGCCCTGGGGAATGGCACACAACTGCTCTGTGTAGTTGATTGATACCCCAGAACAGCAGAAACATACAGATGATATATACGCAAGCTGAAAAGCACAGAACATGATCTAGTCGATGTTGCAGGTGGATTTGTATATGTAAATCCACCTTTGTATATTTATTTATGTAAAAAAAATAGATGTTAAAGTTAAAAACTGTATAGCTGATCTGTGGTATGTTTCATGACGTGTGCCAAAGCGGATTCACACACGTTTGCGTGTCTCCAGCCGATTCTGTGTCGTACACAACTTGGCCGGAACTTGTTGGTAACAATGCATCACACAGATCAGTTCTGTACTATCGGAGCGCCATGGTAGGGATGGACATCGGAAGCCCACCATCAAATGATGGCTGGGCATTGGCCATCGAATCTATCGATAAGATGGTCACTGACCAATCGCATCCAAAGTATTTGATAGGAAAAAAATTCATGATTGGTGCATGCGCAAAGATTACTTTTTTGCCCATGCGGAAACATCTTCAGCCTGGACAGGCATGCGCAGAAGCACTGCAGCGTGGCTGGCTGGTAGGCGGGACCATCGGAACACCAACGAATGTTTACCATTTGATGGCGGCAAACATCGGATTGATGCCATTGAATGGTAAAACCACTACCATCGCAATAAAATCAACGATGGTAGTGAAACATCGCAATGTGATGTCCATCCCTAGGCCACGGACCCGTCGCTGGAATTTTTTACATTGTTATAAACCAATTGTCAGCCTTTGCTTTATGACAGGCATGTCCAAACTGTGGTCCTCCAGCTGTTGTTGAACCATACATCCCAGCATGCCTTGCCATTGTTTTAACATTCCCTAATAGCAAAACTGTGGCAAGGCATGATGGGACTTGTAGTTTCACAGCAGCTGGAGGGCCACAGTTAGGACATGCCTGCTTTATGAGGTGAAATGTTAGTATGCATATTAATCAGTAAGAATATATAGTCCCCGCCAGCCTCCATTTTGTTGTAGCCTCCAGCTGGGAGGACCTACCTGCTTGTCACACTGACCCCTGTGTATATTGCATTGATTAATGTGTCTTTGCACCCACCTTGGAAGAGAACTGTTTTGGCTGTATAAAACAGTTTTACTTGCATGCGGTCTTTGGCCTGAATATTGAATGGTTTTGGCTTTCCTACTGTCTATCTGGTAGGTACTGTATTGCCTGCCTCCCCCTTGTGCTGGTCTTTCTCCAACCCCAGACCCCACAATGACTACAAGAGCATGCGCAGTCCAGCATCCTGTGTGTGTGTATATTGTGTATATGAATATCTGTGTGCACATACGTGTATATACAGTAAATCTGCAGCTACCAGATGCCAACGGCACATATAGTATTCTGAGGACTTTCTGGCCGGTTACTCTCATTACCGAAGTGCACGTATTGCTTATGGCAACTCAGCAGAGGCGGCTGTTCTGTAGGATCTCCGTATACCATTGTGCCAATAACAAATAGTGTCATCGGTTCTTCGATAATTAATAAGGCGAATATTAATGAACTATAATTTATTTTAATATCTCCTTTCTTGCGCACATGCGATTTGGTCCCTTTTCATCCGATTTCGAAAAATCGGACCGAACAATCGGATGAAAACTGTGAAACCACATGCGTTTTATCGCAGATTCTGATCTCATGCATGGTCCCTTGCTCATTGGATCGGAATCGTAGATAACAAGGGCTGCCATCTGATCCGCAGGCTTGGTTGGAATGGCATACGATACATCAGATTTAAAAGGACAGCATACAGTGTATCGTAGGCGATCCTGCCGCATGGGAAGCTGCGGGGGAGTCCCAAGGGAAATCAAATGCGATTTCCACCTCCGATAAATCGCACTAGTATATGGGGTGGTGGCTTTAAAAGAAACCGTGTAATAGTTGCAGGATGAAAAAGATGATACTAAAATAAGCCTGTAATAAATTTTACCACACAACCCAAATTACAGTGAGAAAATCCTTGCGTCCATCTATTCAATGACTCCTCATTATAGAAGGTTTATTGCACCACAGCTCCCCCAGGTGGTGAAAGTTTAAAAGTTCCTTGAATCTCATACTCTGCCCATTGCACTGCACCGACACAATTTACAAAAAAACACACAAGCTGTAAAATCTATTTAAAGAGAGAGTACAAGTGTAGACGAAACACACAACAGAGTGACAAATCATGTGACCCTTTTTTGGGGGGAGGGGGGGGGGAGTTATTAAATGTACGTTTGCACTACAGTAGGAGGAGGCTCAGTTCTATATTAGGGTAGAAATTCCATATTAGGCCCACCCGACTCTATTACCTTTTGATATTGGTTACTAGTCTTCATTCTAGAGCCCTGCTCCTTGAAAAATCCTTGCAGTTCCTCCTTCCTGCCTGGGGTGTCGCTGTCTGCTGTGGTGTTTCTACAACGATCTGGTTTGAATCTCAACATTGAGATACAAACCAAACGGTTCTTGAAGTATCACAGCAGACAGCGACACCCCAGGCAGGAAGGAGGAACTGCAAGGATTTTACAAGGAGCAGGGTGCTAGAATGAACACTTGGTTACTGCAATGGATGCTGAATTTTTTTTGACCACAGAATTGCTGCTTTCCCTGTGTGTAGATGCTGAGTGCCCATAAGCAGCAAGCACACACTCTCCCTTTGCCAGACCCTGGATACTGCAGCCCCCCTGTATTATGTGTGTTTGTAGCCTGTCTGTATTGTGGCTCTTGTTGCCTGTTTGCTGGAGATTTGTGGAGTTATAATTTGGTGCCTGGTTTTCCCTCCCCCTTTCTTCCCCCCTTTACTTTTTTTTCTGATCCCTCACCCCCTTTCCCACACCTTTGCCCCCCCCCCCCCCTTCTTGTCTTTTCCTCTCCCCCTCCCTTTTGTCTTACACAGCAGTTTGAACAGCGTAAACAGTAGTGACTCCAGATCGAGTGGCTCCCACTCCCACTCACCCACTTCACACTATCGCTATCGCAGCTCCAATCTGCCTCAGCAGGCGCCCATGAGGCTGTCCAGCGTCTCTTCCCACGACTCCGGCTTCATTTCCCAGGATGCCTTTCAGTCCAAGTCTCCGTCTCCCATGCCGCCAGAAGCCGTCAACCAGGTAGGAGCTGGCCTTTCATATCCATTCAATTCAGGGGTCTCTCAAAATGGAGTTTCTCACCTAACCTAGCACCTTTCCAGGTTGCATTGTAACTTAAAATGGCCATGAACAGGAGCGGGAGCCGCCATCTTCTGGATCAGACAGGCGACCAGATGCACTAAGCTTCAAAAGTGATAAAATGGAGAGTGATAAACAGCCAGCCAATCAGCTCCTGCCTGACATTTTGCAAACACTGTCTGTGACAGGGCAGGTAGGAGCTGATTGGCTGACTGTTTATCACTCTCCATTTTATCACTTTTGAAGCTTAGTGCATCTGGCCCAGGCTCTAGGTTGGTGGAGTACCTGGGTGGATGTGGTCCTTGGTGTGTACCCTGAAAAGCAGCGTCTGACAGGACAGGTCCTATGGCAGTCTGGTGCCACTAATAGTGCATTCTCCACCTCTCCGGTCCCTGCTTCTGTTACGCCAGACGCAATCATCATGGCACCCATTCAGCCTTCTGTCATTTCAGGGTACGATCGCCATTGGCAACTTCTTCACAGTTGTCCCTGGCAACCTTACCACAAAGACCTCTGTATTATACACATTAACCAGAGCTGGTACTCCTCAGTACCTGCAAAGTGCGAGATGGTGGACCAGCAGAGACTGGAAGATTATGCACAGAGGAATTCTGGGAGATGCTTTCTGAGAGGAGAAATGACCTTTGTGTGGGCCACAACTGCACCATTTTATTAGCGTGCCTGCAAGTTTCCCAATATTGTTATTTCCATTATTGGCTCTCCATAAGCACCTGAGGTGCATGTTCTCCCCATGGGCACAGGTGAATATTGTACCGATCCCGCCAACCAAATTGATTATTTAAACTGTGCTCTGGTGACAAGAGCTGCAAAGCCCTCAACAGGGTTGGGTAGGGGTATTGAGATGCAACCAATTCTCTGCCCTCTGTCCTCAAAATCAAGTTTACACCCTGCAATACTTTGTTTGTTAGGTCATTGTAAACAAGATGGCCGCTGTCCTGCTCTATAGGCCCTTTCACTAAACTGCTATTTTCCTTGCTTCTCTCTTGATGATTCTTTTGCCTCATTTTCTAACGGCTCTTTACCTTGTGTCCTGTCACCCTCCCCCTTCCTCACTGCAGAATTCGTCCAGCTCAGCCTCATCAGAAGCGTCGGAGACCTGTCAGTCTGTCAGTGAGTGCAGCTCTCCTACTTCTGTGAGCTCTGGTTCCACAATGGGAGCTTGGGCCTCGACTGACAAGGTGAACATGCTGCCGGTGCTTCTCAATATATCTGCCGCAGAACTATTAATGAATATATATTTATTGTTGCCTAAATCCATGCTGTACTATTTGAATTCTGGCGATCAGGTGCCGACTGGTAAATCCTAACAGGTGTAATTACCGACATCCAACCGATTGTGGTCATCGCTCGAAGGGGTTGATTCAGTTAGACTTTCCACACCAGTCCAAGCCTATAAGAAACTAAAACCAAATTTATGAGGCGCACAGTGATTTTTGGATAATTTGAAATTAGCAAAGCTGCGATTATATATGGCAGCTCCCAGCAAGCCTATAAGATCATGTATTTGTCTCATTTGTGTAAGCTAAATACTCACTGACTATTTGCCTGGATTCTGGGCAAGATTGGGTATCAAGGGGTGGCGACATGACTTCACTACAGGTTATGTAATAGATGTGGGGTTATTGTGTGACCATACTACTTCTACATCACAATTTTTACAGCGTGTTTTTGTAATGATACAGAATCTCCCGGATTGTGATATCCCGGTCTTGACATCTTACTATGAGTGGAGACGTATGGATTAAAAAGCACCAGCCAATCAGCTTCTACCTCCTATGTTACAGGCTGGGTTTGGAAAATGACAATTAGGAGTTGATTGGTTGGTACTTTAGCTTTCCCGCCTAGTTATTTTCCAACTATTTTTGTGTCCAAGTGTCCATCATATACACAACAGCATGCTATAAGGTAATTGTTATTACTTAAAGGTGCCGTACCTTGTTTTGTTTCTTCAAACCTCTAGTAATAACATGTCGATTGTTCAGTGCCATCTGATTACCACGGCAACCACAGTCACATGATTGTTTTCAGTCCATTCTGTTTAACGTGATTCCTCTGACTGAGATCAGGTGACCTTTCTCGTTGGAAATGAGTACCCCACCCATAGAGATATAATTTTCTTTTTGAAGAAGAACCACCTCTGGAAATATAAATTCAGGATAAAACAGTACATAACGTAGGGAGCATTGTTCCATACACAATATGTGTTATTTGTATGTGTAGAATATTTGTGCCACCGTGTGATTTCTCCTCAAATGCAGCCTAGTTTTGTGGTGTTGTTTTACCATTATTATCCATTTGCCATGTTCATATTAACCCTGTTTATTTTGCTTACTTTTTAAAGTGAACCCATCACCGTTACTGTGGAGGTGGCCATTTTGTGCTGAAACCAATTTAATGCCAGCTGTGAATTCTAGTGGATTAAATCATAAGACAAAAAGCCACCTATTGAATGAATTAAATATTACATCACCTCACAAAATGGCGGCCTTCACTCTGCGTAAGCAGCTGGTGCACTTTAATCAAGTTCCCGTCATTTGCCATAATTTTGATTTTCCTTTTTTCCCTCGTTTTTGTTTCCTTTTCCTCCATGTTGTTTGTCTCCAGTTGTCTAATGGGTATTATCACTATAGCGTGTCCCATGACCTGACTGCATCAGGTTCTTTCACCCATTTCCCGCTCCCAGCCTCCCGTCCCTGGACTCGCTGTAGCTCAGAAAGCCGCAACTATTACACCATTGGGCCGGGCATGTTACCGTCCTCTAAGATCCTCAGCTGGAAGGTTTGTGTTTATGTGTTGCAAGCTGCGGCCTTATACCTCATTTTCTCTTCTCTGGCTCTGACCAATGACTAACCTTGCTTTCAGACATTCTGGGACCCTCTGCAAATCCTGCGAATCCCAATCCTGAACAACCCCCACTGAACTCATCTTGATGTCTTTTGATCTATTACTTTTTTTTTCTCTAATTCTTTTTCATTTTTTTTTTTAAATAATAGTTCACTTTGCAAGACATGTTTTCTGGTCTGCAGTTATCACATCTGAGTATCGCGACATCATCGGCTGCAGATCAAAATCTGTTCAAGTTACAAGTTCTGTTTTAGAAAAGTTATTTCTCCAATGTTTAATGGCTGAAATCTAGAATTTACAAATACTGTTTTCGAATAGTAATAATTCTCGTTGCTCCAGTGCTTAATGGCTTAAATCTAGGATTTACAAATACTTTTTTGGAATAGTTATCCTTCTCGTTACTCCAGTGTTTAATGGCTGAAATACAGGATTTACAAATTCTATATTGGTTTAGTTATCATTCATATTACTCTAGTGCTTAATGGCTTAAATCTAGGATTTACAAATACTGTTTTGGAATAGTAATAATTCTCGTTACTCCAGTGCTTAATGGCTTAAATACTGGATTTACAAATCATATTTTAGTAAAGTTATTACTCTTGTTAAGTGCTGTGCTTAATGGCTGAAATATATATGAATTCTACATACTGTTTCATTTAATACTGGCCATTAATCACCAACTTCACATCCTGGCATTGATGAAGTCTGTTCTGTATTGTGACCTGCCCTCTACAGGTGTCACATATACTCAGATGGGAAACTATGACCGATTTTAAAGCAAGTGCTCTCTGATGTCAGTGGGGGTTGTGTAGTGTTCTCTGACTTCTGGATGGTTTTTTATCTCGAACTTAATATAGTGTGCTGTAACTAATTTTCTTTCTTTCCAGTTTAGTATGTTCTGTATGGAGTTTTCATACTCTGCTTATATAATCAACTCATTGGGTTTCCAATATGAACTGCCTATCACAGGCCCACACACACGCATTACACAATTAACTGACATACTGTATGGCGGACATTTACGAAGTTCAGAATGGCACAGTGGCACGGCAGGAGAGATTTCCGCCAGACCCGCGGCTTGGGTGCCGTACCTTACATAAGTGAGGAGTTGGGGAGGGTGGAGGCCTTCATCACTAGGTGTGGAGTAGGCACATCCAGCATTGTAGAGTTACATTTACAAAATGAGGAATGAGGGAGAGGGTTGTACCATTTGTAGGGGTTTTTATTGCAGCGTGCAGCGGTATTCGCCCATGTTTCTGCCGAAAGAAGGCACCAGCTTAGAGGTGGTGGTCTTGGTGGCACCTTTATGTTCTCCGGGGAAGCCCCTTCTAGGTGCCAGCTGAGCAATGTACTAAAATGTGTCACCTGCAGAGTTCTAAGATGAGCTGGGCATTTCATAATCAAATGCTCTGCGAAACGCGTTAGTTTACATCTCTATCTTTCTCTCTCTCCAACGCGTTTGGCATCACATTTGACCCAGCCCTTCATAAGAATTCCAAGTATATCTTAGGACAGGGGAAGACCCACACAAGCACAGGGAACATACAAACTCCACACAGACAAACCATGAGCTGTATTGAACGTATAGGCCCCAGTGCAGTTGCTCTAAGCAGCGGTCATTACCAAACATTGACCATAAAAACTATATTGCGTTAGATATGTGACTGTAACCTGCCGCCTGTTGCTTGGGAAGTCTGTACAGCAGACAAAGGACCGGTCTCTCATTCCTAAGATCAGCTGGCAAAGAGTAGGGACTTAGGAAACCATAAAACAATCTACCCATCATGTGTAAAAGGTGCGCTGTGTTTGGGTAATGGGATATGAGAATATGCACAAATACATTCTTGTAGCTTTAGATGATCTGCATAGCTGCTGTGTTGATTAATATCTCTACCCGCTGTCAGCAGGGCTGGACTTACACCGGTGGATTCTGTAGACGCACAACCTTAGTCTCTGTTGGCTCCGCCCAGTCCACTAGCCACACCCTTTCTGCATAAATTCTTTAGCCGATGCTTTTAGAGCACTTGATTACTTTGTACAATAAAATTGCCCCCCTCCTCAGCTTAATCCTGGAACCTCATTACTTTCGGCAATTTCCCCATTGCTGCTGAATGCTAAAGCGTTCAGGAAAGAGCGTTACGGTTCCTCGTGGTAACTCCAGCCATGTCTGTCTGCGTCCTTCTTGGCTGTGCTCAAGGTTGTCTTGTTCGTGACCACAGCGATTAACCCAAGTTTCCTTGAAAAGTCCAAGGGGGAGATATATCGAGCTTTCTAGAGAGGACAAGAGGAGAAGTAGCAGCCAATGAGGTTCTAGCTATCCCTGATCGAGTACGTTCTATACAATGGCAGCTGGAACTCATTGGTTGCTACTGGCCATGTCTCCTCTTTAGAAGATTTGAGATGTCGCCCCCCAAGTTCTTTACACCTGTGTATAGCATATTATAACCTTTCATTCAGGACTGGGCTAAGCCAGGTCCATACGACCAGCCTACGGTGAACACGCTTCAGAGGCGCAAACGTGAAGCCAACCCTTCTGGAGGAGCCCAGTTTGCGACTCCAGGGCAGAACGAGGAGCCGCTATCGCCGCGGACCATACGTGTACCTGCATCATCCAGGGTAAAGAGTGACGTAGTGGGAGAGTTCTGCATTAATCTCAATTCTCTTGCCAGGTCTCACCACAGCTGCTAACATGTGTCCCCAGCTTATTGTGGGTGTTCTCTACTAGACGTTCATCTATGGACCTTCTGGGGGCTTCTTCTCTGTCTTACTGCTACATCTCTTTTGTGTGTGTCTGCATAAATGTCAATGCACCCAGGGCAGATCTACCCCTTCCTACAGCTCTTCCTATGCTCCTGGGTGACCTTTTAGCCTTCATATTGTCAGCGAATCGAGTAGGATTTGGTGGGCGAGTGGTGGACTTTTAGGATCTAGATGTGATTACTGGTTCTAGAGTTCTGACATAGGGGGAACTGTATCAAACCTTCTGAAAAGGACAGGTGCTAAAGTTGAATCTTATTGGCTGCTGTGGGCTATGTCTCCAGTTGTCCTCTGTAGAAGGTTTATGCATCCTCCCCCATAATGAAGAGTGTTCTGTGGTCTTCAGGTCTTCTCTTGTTTGTGTTCCTTCTAGCAGCAAGGAGAGGAGGTGGAGAACTGCGACGAGCTGGCCCTGGCACTGAGCAGGGGACTGCAGCTGGACACGCAGAGGAGCAGCAGAGACTCCCTACAATGTTCTAGCGGTTACAGCACCCAGACTACCACCCCGTGCTGTTCTGAGGACACCATCCCCTCGCAAGGTACCAGCGGCTTCCTATGTATCGCTCCATAGCGGCGATGTTAGTGGCGGTTTTCCATGGATAGATATTGCCGTGGATATACAGTGACTATCCCCGTTGCAAGTGCAGATGTTTCAATGTGACTGCTTGAGCATCTGTATATTCAAACCCCGTAAGACGGAGCAGCATTTTTCCAAGACATTTCTGATTCCCGACCCTGTTGACCTTAGCCATGACGAACTAAGGCCTGTTGACCCTACGACCCATTCCTGTTACAGAAGGGGGGTAATTACTATTTTTTTGGGCAGAAATTTGTAAATTCATATGTTTGGCCCGTTTATAGGGGTAAATCTACTAAAACTGAAAAGCGGGGATGTTGCCCATAGCAACCAGATTCTGTCGGTCATTTTCTCGGATACATTAGAGAAAGGTTAGCTAGGATCTGATTGGTTGCTATGGGAAACACCCCCAATTTTCACTTTTAGTAGAACCGTTCATAACTTTTCCCCTTAGTTACATACACACCACAGTGTTACCCACATTTTGAAGGGAGATCCGGATGATGGGTCGACACCAAAAGGGTCAACATTAACAAAAGGTCGACATGGGTTTTTCACGATTTTGTTTATTTTTTGGACTTTCATATTTTAATATCCATGTGGACTGGCCAGAAGGTGGCGTAGGTATGCACTACACTATTTTGGGGTCCACATGTTCAAGTGTCGACACGGACACCAATAAAACGTGAAAAACTCATGTCGTCATTTTTAATGTATCGACCTTGTGTATATCAACCTATTGATTGCTGACCTAGACACTGTGAGTTAGATGTATGAAGCAGTGATAAGGGAGGAGAAGTGAGCCAGAGGAGATGTGGAGCATGGCAACCAATCAGCACTGAAGAAACATCTATAATTTGCATAATATAAAATGACACAGAGCAGCTGATTGGTTGCCATGGGCCACTCCTCCTCTGGCTCACTTCTCCCTTATCACTGCTTCATACATCTACCCCTGTGTATCCTTTAATCCAGACCCATTTTTCAGTACTAATCACAAAGGAATTCAGTCGGAAATAACTGATTGTCCATAGGAAGTCGTAAGTATAACTCCCAACCAAGGCCACAATCTGTGTGGAGTTTGCATGATCTCCATGTGTGTGTGTGTGTGTGTGTGTTGAGGCATTTAGGCTGCAGGCTCCATTAGGGCAGGGACTGATGGGAATGAGGAGGACTAGAAATAAAACCAGAAATGAGGCCACGGGGATGAAGTAGGAGGTAGGAGGTGCCGACTCGTGGGTAGGAAGTGGGTGGTGATTGGGTGACACGAAGGTGGTGGCTGCTATTATTTATCACTATAAATGCTGTAAATATTTTCTTCGCTGAGTTGCATTATCATCACTCAACCACCACAAGTTGGAAAGGTAAATGATTTATCTCCTCACGAATGCTTCACCTTTTCTGTTGCCTCTAGTTTCAGATTATGATTACTTCTCGGTGAGCGGAGACCAGGAACCGGAGCAGCAGGATTTTGATAAATCTTCCACCATTCCCAGAAACAGTGATATCAGCCAGTCGTACAGGAGGATGTTCCAAGCCAAGCGCCCAGCCTCCACTGCCGGACTGCCAGCCACCTTCGGGCCTGTAATGGTTACTCCCGGCGTGGCTACCATCCGAAGGACACCGTCCACCAAGCCGTCAGTGAGACGCGGCACTATAGGCGGAGGTCCCATTCCAATAAAGACACCAGTTATCCCCGTCAAAACCCCCACAGTGCCGGATATGCCAGCAGGGCTGCCGACCAGTGCAAGTGAGGAGAGCCCAGAGCAATCGCTCGATTCTCCTTCTGTCGCTGATGGACCTGGGCTAACTGGCGAAATGTGGAGCGGACAGGCTTCAGTAAACCCGCCAGTTGTAGGTCCAAATGGCATGATCGCTGAAGAACAGAGACCAGGACGGCCAGAAAACGAAGAAGAGGAAGATGAACAGGATGGATCCTTCATCCCAGACTCCTCAGCCCAAGCTGACCTAGAGGCCTCAGAATCTGTTCCTGATGACGCCCCTCAAGGTGGCGACATGCTTAACGCAATTCGCCGTGGAGTCAAACTCAAGAAAACCACCACAAACGACCGCTCGGCCCCTCGTATCTCCTAGGAGAACTGGCCAAGTGGAAGGAACTGCACCCTGACACTTATCTTAATCCATTCCAGTCTGTGATCAGCGGATTTTGTAGAAACTGTCACAGGGGTGACAAACATACTCTTAACGAAAAATATAAATGATGACCATAAAGCAAAGTAGAGAAAGGGTTAATATCTGTTCCGATATTGTAAATAGTACTTTTATTTCTGCACATAATTAATACCTTTTATGTTCTGGGGTCTTTTTTTTTCCTTTTTTTTCCTTTTTTTAATTTTTTATATTTGTTCCAAATTTCTTCATAAAGTGCCAAAATCCATATTTTAATTTTAAAAATGTTTTTCTAAAGTTTTAAAACATTTGAAGGAATTTTAAAGAAAATAATAAGTTTGAATTTGTAGAAGGATGCTAGAGGCTTCCCCCCAAAACTTTGTATCGATCAAGACTGGGCAACTTGTTTGACCCGATAGGCGACCTAGGTCAACGACAGGCCCCAGTCTACCCAGGCAAAAACAGGGTGTAGAACACCTTATTATCCCATCAACGTAACTTACCCTATACACAAAGTACCGTCTACATTTTATTTGTATTATTTTAAATACTTTTACTTGGGGGGATTTTTCGTTGTTTGTTTTTTTAAGCTGATGTTATAAGTTATTAACAATTAAGAGCAATATACAAAAATAAAACAAAAAAAAAGATTTAGCATGTAACCAGGGGAATTAAGGGGTGAAGATTACCATTGTAACATACGTTGTCACATACACTCGCACACCTCACCTGTAATCTAGGCATTGCTTGCAGATCCATGATAACTAGTTCCTAATAAGCCATACCAGATGACAGTGTTCCTGTTTTATTGAGTGCTTTTCACCATACTTTGTAAAAAAAAATATATATATAACACAAAAAAAAACGCCCGTCATCTTCTCAGTTGTGATTTTTAAACCCAGCATGCCACTTCTATTACCCCATTATATAAACTCTCATGGTCCCTGGATTGGGGAAGGCGAGAGAATCCTGCTTTCAGTGGTGCACACTACCTTGCTGTAGGCAGCCATTTTGTGGGAAGCCATTTTGTGGGCAGAACCATTATTCAGCCTATGCATAAAAGGGAGAGGCTACTCTAAAAATGGGGCATTCCTATTTTATGAAAGAGATAAATGTATTGTTTTTTTGTCATCCAATGGAATATAATGGAGTATTGATAAATGTATATTGCGACCTGGTCATTCCCAAAGGAATAAAATGTAAATGTACACATTTTTGTGTTAATAATCCTTAAAATCTCATCAAAAATATTTTTAAAATATATGTAGCACAAATTTAAGATAAATGGGGCGCTGTATTGTACACCTGTAGTTGCATTGTGGGTAATACATCAACCTGTTTAGCTTCTCATTTAGTTGTCCCATATTACGCTTATGGATTACAGAAGTAATGGTATGAACGTGCTATAATTGGGGGCGCAATGAAGAGAGTTACTGTGGCCGAAACTGGCGCTGCCCCGTCTTGACCCTTCTTTAGCTTTTAGGGCGCCTGGAGAGACATCCCGTTACCTAGAAATTTACAGGTGTTCATAGGGGATGCAGTTAAGATCCCGGCGGTCGGGATCCCGGCGTTCAGAATCCCGACGCCGGAATCCCGACCGCCGAAATGCCGACACTTTCTCCCTCCTGGGGTGTCCACGACACCCCTGGAGGGAGAATAAAATAGCACGCCGAGCGTAGCGAGGCACCGGGCCCGCTGCGTGGCGAGCGCAGCGAGCCCGCAAGGGGGGGCGATCCACGTCCCCCCCTTGTCGGCATTTCGGCTGTCGGGATTCCGGCGTCGGGATTCTGAACGCCGGGATCCCGACCGCCGGGATTCAATACTGAATCCGTTCATAGGACGCTCCATGCAACAATCTTCCTGCGCCCTCTGTTTATCAAGTAACATTGGGTGCAAGGGAAGGGCAGGTGACCAATGGGCTCCCTTGTGCCCTCCCAGATTCATCCAGTCGTTTTTGCGCGATGCCGGAACGAACGGACAAACACAAATCCAGAAATCATCTTTTCTTCTCCATAGTTCCCTACAAGTATTACTCCAAAAAAATAAATTCTATGTACAGACATCACCCGTACTTATTATATGTGTAGATTTAAGCTGAACATGCATATTATCATCATATGGATCTGCCAGGGAGATTTTAATGATTATTAATTAAAAGCTGTCATTTTTTTATTTCCACGGCAATTGCCAAGAACGTACATTCACACATCTGTAGTCCGTCTTTCCTTGGTTGACAAAAACAATAAATATATCTGTTCCCTAAAATAGGCGTGCCCCTGCTTTTTGGGTATCCTTTCCGTTCATTATAAGTCGTGGTAGCACCTGTCAGAACTATTATAGGAGTATACGAGTACCTGTAATATCAGCCTTGAGAATTAGTGACAGAAATATCTGTTGGCTGAAATATTCTTAATCTCTATCTCTATTGTAGACTAGCAATGTGACGGGATCTAGTGATGTCACTGGCCCGTCAGCGATTTCACAGGCTGCATTGGCCTCCTATTGGTTCTCCCACAAAAAGTGCTGTGCCCCCTTACCGAGCAGGGCCCTGTAGCGAAGGGGGTTGTCTCATATTTCCAAAGCACTCTCTGTTTGTTTTGTTCCGTGTGCTCACATTATTTCACCAACTACTAAGAAAATAAAAGGATACTTATAAAAATGGCAATTATAATTCATAAAAAAAAAGGCTAAGGCAATTATAATATATTTAAAAAATATTGTTAGCAGGGAGCTCACTTGTTAAAAAATAAATAAAAAAATGCTTCACTTTAGGTCCCAGCTGGCTGGGTCGCCTTGCAGAGCCCAAACACTTTACGTACACGCATCCAGTACACACGCGCACACACACATGTATACACGGCACTGTTCAATATTGTGGAGGCAAGTGATTTTGCGAGCAGATTTTTTTTTTCTTTTTTAATAAAAGCGGGATGGGGGTGGGGCTTCCTTTTTTATTTTTAACCTTCCGTCTTGGAAGTAAACAGATTTGGCACCGGGTATTATACACTGAACAAAAGTGAAAAAATGTTGCTTCGAATCTGTTCTCTGTGAATCGTTTTCTGTGTACTGTACTTTTGAGCTGTTTGTTGATGCGAGATAGCGATGTAGCACATTTTTTGTTTTCCTTTGTTAATTGTAAATGAATAATGAATCATTTTAAACTATTTTTGTTTCGCTGTGATACCCACTTTGATAGGTCACCTGCACAAAAAGTTTTTCTTCTTTTTGGGACTAGGGCAGCATTTCGCCCAGAACTGAACTGCCTCATAAGGGAGGGCGTAACTTCCATAGTTGCAGCCGCTATGGGGCCCAGAGCTTAAGGGGGCCCATCTTCTCTGTGTTAGTTCCATGTGTTCTATACGTTTATCAATATTAGTTGGAACATAGGGGCCCTTTTAAAAGTTTGCTATGGGGCCTAGAAATATCTAGTCACACCCCTGTCCATAATGGGTTTTTTTTTTTCAGCGTTTCTTTAAAAGCCGTCCGTGGGGTAAAGTTGAGCACTTTTCATCGTTAGTTACAGTTGTAGAAATATATACACAAAAGTAAATTATTTCTAGAAGACAGAGTAAGTATGAAGTTATTGATATATGCAGTTGCCAACCTGACGGGAATTTGAAGGTGCATGTTCACTTCTCCACCACAAGATGGAGCTGCAACTGTTTGCCAAGCCTAATGTATTTATTTTTGCAGTAATAGTAATTCTAATTTTGATGGGGGGTGGGGTGGGGAGGGAGGGTGACTGTAGATGTTATGTCATTATAGCCCTCTTACGTGGAATTTCTGGCGTAGTGTCCACACCTTAACCACCAGCACTGTGTGAATAACTTGCTGAAACCAGTGACCTTTCTTCCGAAACAATCGGATTCTTTCAGGCTCTGCACATTTTCTTCTGCCCCTCTTGCAGCACAAAATTTAATATTCCGTTTCTTTTTGATTTCCCAATACAGTGCTCCAATATGTTTTGGTGCACAACATGCACCAAATAGGTGTATTAAAGGCCAGGTCTATCTAAAATAAGAATGGAAAACGTTGAGAACTGGGGTTGAAAACTGCTGTATATCATAATGAGCCAATCCGCTACTAGCTCCTCTTTCTGGTACAGTTTACAACTTGAAAGCAAAATTGTGATTGGCTGGCAAATGAATGACATCATTGCTTCTACCAGTACCTATTAGTAATGTTGCTCACAGCTTGTTGTTGCATTACATTTTAAATCTTGATATGATAGGGGTCCGTCAGGAATGGCAACCTGTCATATACTCCTAGTGCACGGAAACCACTTTATAATACTCCCCCCTAGCCCCTAACATGGTGCTTTATACAATATGGCACAGTCACATAAATACCTATTTTTTCTAGAGCAATGTCATTTGTTTATACTATTGAAATCTAGGAATATATTTTACGGACACCTATAGGCTCCCAATGATTTTTATTGTCCAGATAGGAGGAAACTGCAGATTTCTTGTTGGCTGTTGTTAATGATGTACAGTGATGTGTGAAGTCCTTGTGTTTCTATATCAAGAAGTACCCTGCCGTGATTCCTTCTTCCAAGCTGTTATGTTACCGTTGTTAAAAAAGGGCATGTTAATAGGGGGCGGGGCAGAGTATATATTACCGTATTTTTACTGTGGTTTTCTGGGGCAAGAGCTCTACCACGATCCGGCTTGGACAGTGACCAGAAGGCAGAGTACTGGACCAGTATTTAAGCGTCACCTTACTTAGCAGTTATCCATGACCGAAATAAATATGCGGTGTGTGGTTGTAACCTTTCTTGAAGCATATATAACCTATAGTATCAGAATTCAGCCAATGCTGATTGTAGGATTTCGCCCTCCTTTATGTTTTTTTTTTTAATCATAGGACTGTTTCTGTTATTTGTGTTCCTTTTGCATATTAAATAGAAGTGTCACAGCGGAAGAGATAACTGAAAATAAGCGATTCTTCTGCTAAGTTATTGTTGTTTAGTTGCTAGTTTGTACTGAGAGTTGACCTCTCCCTGTGCAAGTTGTTTAAAAAAAAAAATGTTTAAATGACTTTTTGCTGTAACTGTGCCTCCCTCTACATTGTAATGATTGCTTCAGCCTACATAAAAAAAGAATAAAGAAAACTGGTTAAAGGCATTTGCTCGTGTCTGTTTGAGTGGGGCGGGTTTGCTAAGAAGGTGTTGGAGACTGGTAAAATTGTTTATTTAAAAAATGTTTTTATAATGAAACAAAAATATATAATATAGTACCATTTTCAGTTCCGTTTCCTGCAAATATTCTCCCCTGTTTTTGTTAATATATTTTTTGAATTGTACATAGACAAAAGGGCAATTCAAAAGGGTAAACAATGCCCACACAACAAAATTGTACATAGAAAAAAAGAGCAGTACAAAAGGTAAAAACAACAAAATTGTACAAACAGGAAAAGCAGAGTAATAAACCCTTAGGACTCGAACAACTAACCGGTGGCCCATGTGGCCATCTCCGCCCCCACCCCCCCTCCAAAAAAAAAGTTTGTAAAAATAAAGGAAAAACTGCAATTGTGAGCGCCGGGGGCAAAAGCACAAACGAATGAGAGGAGACTGAAGGGCAAAAAAAAGTAAAGCTTTGTACACACTTGAGCGTGAGGATTTGTTACGACATTGGAACGAATCCTTGTCGGCTGGATTGCCGGTGCGCACTGGCACGGTGTAAATGAAGGACGGAACGATCATTGTTCCACCTTTCATTAGGTCACTAGCGATGTCACTAGGTTTGGTGTGCACCCAAAGAAATGGGAAAAGAGGGAAACAACATAAAGAGCAAGGAGAGGGAGGCCAAGGAGTTGTTTTGCAATAATTAAGTCCACAAAAAGACCTGAAGACCATTACTGAAGGTAGAAAACAAAACAGGAGAGTGTAGTGTGGCTGTGCGCATTTGGGTGCACTGTATAGGCGTGTCCAAAAGGTAATAAATAATTATAAAAAAAAGGCAAATCACAGATAAGAGCTGCAATAAAGATGTGGGTACTTCACTACATAAAGAAGATCACAAAAAATATAAACATACAACAAATAATACAAAATTCACAAAACAATTATACCACAAATAATATAAAAGGGCATAAAAAGCTACTAGTAAGCTATAATTGGAGAGATGGAGATCTCTGTGCAATCGATATTAGTACTCTGTTGCTAGTAATATATAAAAGGCATGAAAGCGCAAAGTCACTGTATAGTAGCAAGCAGCAATTATTGTTTATGGTTAGTGAAGCGAGATGACACAAAGGCGTAGATTGGTTAGTCCATAATACTTAGTATTGAAACAGCAATCATTTCCATGGAATGTGGATTTTTGTTATATTTACCACTCCTGTGTGTATCAAAAATGCTTATTTGATGAAAGCTGGACAAGGGGCCACCCCTCTCAGCAATATATCGACTCAGTCCCAGGCTGGGTTAATACCTCCAATGCAGCCATTTTTATGAGGAAGGACGCGTAAGAGGAAGGACCTGGTACCATACACTATACAGTGACTTTGCTCTTTCATGCCTTTTATATTACTAACAACAGAGTACTAATATCAATTGCACAGAGATCTCCATCTCTCCAATTATAGCTTATTAGTAGCTTTTTATGCCCTTTTATATTATTTGTGGTATAATTGTTTTGTGGATTTTGTATTATTTGTTGTATGTTTATTTTTTCTATTTTTTCTGAGTTAGAATTAAAAATTATATCATTTTCTTTTTAGATTCTGTGTCCTTCTGATTTAATGATTAAATAGTGACCCCTAGTGGTAAACAGAAAAAACTATTCTGAGTGGATAATATATGAAAAGAATCATTGATCATGGCGCAGTATTCTCTTCTCTTACATTACAGAAGGTGCTACAGGAGACTTCCAGTGCTTGGCTATGAAAGATTACCCGACACTACATATATGAACGCCAGCTTGTCTTGATGCTTATTAGTATTTGTCACTGGTGCACCTTGGGCCAGATGTACTAAGCTTGAAAAGTGATCAAATGGAGAGTGATAAACAAACAGCACCTAACTGCCATGTCACAGGCTGTGTTTGAAATTTTACAGGTAAGAGCTGATTGGTTGGATGTTTATCACTCTCCATTTTATCACTTTTTAAGGCTTAGAACATCTCGCCCTTAGGACCTTATTCTCAGATTTTCACCATCCCATTCGCAGCCACCAGAGCGGGTGGACGTGCCCATGGGAGTGCTCAGGCAGTGATTCTGTGAGGAGACCTCCAAAACATGCACTGTGTGGGGTCCTGAGGACCGACTTTGAGAAAGTGCTCTAAAGTATTGGATTCCTTAACACGGTGGTTCCCAATCTCAGTCCTTGAGTACCCTAAAAAGTGAATGTTTTTCAGGTCTCCATACAGAATCACAAGTGAAATAATTAGCTCCAGCTGTGGATCTTTTCAAATGTGTCAGTGAATGAGTGCACCTGCCAGGTGATCTGTAAAACATGAACTGTTGGGGGTCCTAGAGAACCGAGGTTGGGGACCACTGCGCTAACAGATTGCAAATAGCGAAATACAGTTTTATTTAGAAATAACAGATTAAAAATACTTTTAAAAAAAACCCATAGAGAACATAGGGCAGTGTACGAGCTATAAAGTGCTGCAAACTACACATCCAAGACGGCATATACAGTCAATCCAGCGGCCTCCGAGGTAAGGAACCTGGATAACTACTGGTATTGGTGATTCCTTTTGATTGTTTACCTCAGTGCTATTGGACCTCTCCTAGGGCGAGATATATCAAGCTTCAAAAGTGATAAAATGGAGAGTGATAAACAGCCAGCCAATCAGCTCCTGCCATGTCACAGGCTGGGTTTGAAAAATAACAGGTAGGAGCTGATTGGCTGGTTGTTTATCACTCTCCATTTTATCACTTTTGAAGCTTGATACATCTGGCCCCTAGTACCACCCTGGTAGACAGAATCAGCATATTGCTAGATTCAGCAGAATCCAACTTGCTGTCAAGTCAGAATGGGGCCCAGTACGTCACAGCCCCGATTGTGTAAATGGCTTTATTGGCAAGTCTTTAAAATAAAACAACCATGAGCAGTGAAACATGGGATATGAATGAAAGCAGCAAACTAAAACCTCAAGTGTATAAAGAAATACATCTATATACAGAAATGATGCAGTGCTGATGACAGGGGCTTGATTGTAAAACATCATAATTTTACATGACCGCCATATTTAATCGTTTATTTTTGTCTAATGTCTAAAGGTGATCAGATAAAGATATAAATGTACCACTCCCCATAAACCTACATCAATAAAATCTACTTCTTGTATATTGTAGAAGCAATGCTTATGTCAGTAACAAAGAAAAGCAAAGTGAAGTTGATCCATCCAACGTATTTCGGCAAGAAAAAAAAATATTCTGGTGGGTGACACGCCTGCTGAGCCATCGGGTACTGAAGCTTTGTCATTGTCGCCACTTACTACTTGTAATAAATTCATAATAAATTTCCAACGCAGCCAAGAATATGTTCCTTCTATGAAACTAATGGGGGAAAGTACAGGAGAACACATCCTAGAGCTATCGCCTCTGGCCTTATACAACTGTACTGTGCAGGTGATCACATGTCTGTGGCCACAAACTTGGCGTTTTGTTATTTCCTCTAGGTCTGGATGTCTGAGAGTCAGAAAACCTGTTACCTGCAACCAAATATATCTACTGTACCAAGCAGGAGGCTTCAGCCGTTTGCTACTTTACATTAATGTCAGAAGGATCACTTATTAGATGCATATTCCTCTACAAATACTAGGACGATTGGAGGGCCCCGGAGTCCCAGGGGGGCCCACACTGCACCATTTTTTTAATACTTACACTCCAGTGTTGAAGGCAGCAGTGCTGCCAGAATTATCGAAAAAAATGTCTGTTGCGCCATTTCTTTCAGAGGTCTGCATGTGCGCAGTAGAGACTGAGCGCTCTAGTAGCAGTCAGTCACACGTACAGGTAAGGACAGGTGTGAAGCGCTAGTCAGGCTCACCTACAGGTAAGGACAGGTATGAGGCTAGTAGCAACCAGTCACACCTATAGGAAAGGACAGGTGTGAGGCAAGTAGCAATCAGTCACACCTACAGGTAAGGACAGGTGTGAAGCTATTAGCAGTCAGTTTCACCTACAGGTAAGGAGAGGTGTGAGGCTAGTAGCAGTTAGTCTTGCCTACAAGCAAGGACAGCTGTGAAGTGAGTAGCAATGAGTTACACCCATAGGCGAATCTAGAATTATGGTAATGGGTGGTCCCAGATCCTGACATAACAGAAGGGGGACCTTTGCGCAGCATAGCCGCGCAGCAAAAAAGGGGGCGTGGCCTCACAGGAAGGAGGCGTGGCATCACAAACAGGGGTGTGGTATTACACTTTCGACCATACACAGTAATGCCCATTACACATTTTAGCAAACTCCGTAATACCCATTACACATAAAGCCACACGCCGTAATGCCAATTACACATAAGGCCACACACCATAATGCCCATTACACATTGTGCCACACATCATGATGCCCATTACATACTATATAACAAACTGTAATGCCCATTACATATTTGCCACATAAGTGCTGCTTACCTACGTGCTCATTGCTAGGGGCGTTTTGCACCATAGTACCCATAATACATGATGCCGCACACCATAGTACCCATTACTCATGATGCTGCACACCATAGTACCCATTACACATGATGCCGCGCATCATAGTACCCATTACACATGATGCTGCACACATAATGCCCCTTACACATGATGCTGCACACATAATGCCCCTTACACTTGATGCTGCACACCGTAATGCCCCTTACACATAAAGCCACACAATATGCGTAATGCCCCCACATACCGCCACTTGCAGCGTCCCTTAAGCAATGCCCCCAAAAGTGCCACTTAATGTAATTTTTTATATGAGCCTTCGCTGCTGCTGCAGGGAGAGATGGAGAGCGGTGCAGCTGCTTCTATGGGGAGAGGAGCAGAGCGCAGAGCATGCTCCTACTCCCCTCCTGGTGTCCCCCCTAGCCGAGTGGACATTTGAAATATTGTGCGCACTGTTGTTGTGCGTGATGTCGGGGGAGCACGCCAGGCACCGGCACCACATGATTAAAGGGGGGGGGGGGGGCTAAGGTGAAAGCGGGGAGAAGAATTGGAGCGGAAGCTGCAGGGGTGACAGTCATTGACAGCTGGGCAGAGAGCAGGGGGCTTCCCGGCTGTATTCAGAGCACTGCAGGTCACGGCTGTTTGAAATAATACCCCTTTCACAACAGAAAATGCAGGGATTTACCCAGGAATATGTTCCCAGGATCATGCAGGGACATTCCCAGGCTGACCCCTTATACACCAGCCTAGTCCCTGCATTTTCTGGTGTGAGGGGGAGAGACAATCACTCCCCTCTCCCTACCCCCCTTTAACCAACCAGCTATATCTTCGGAACCAACTGACCCATTTACATGAGTCCAGTATCATATTGAAGAACTTTTGAGTTGGCTTTGAATGATTATGGTCCCGTGAAACTGGGCTGTTTGGTTCCAGAGAAATCTGCCCTCAAAGAACATAAACAGTCATGAAATTATATTTAAGAAATTAAAAAAACGGTTTAACCTCAATATCCCTGGAACCAATTAACCCATATGGATCCAGCCTGGTATCAGATTGAAGGCCCAGCGATTTGGGTTCAACTGAGATCAACCTCGAGCTTCAGTGATGCCGAAGGGGGAACTGGCAGCCGTTGAACTGGGTGGGGGTCGGAATTAGCGGGTCCCATGTTATCCTATAGGGAAAACGTTCTAGCTTTGCCTGGCCATATCTCAGGTTCCCAGGGGGCTAGAGACACGGGGCTGGGCTCGTTGGAAAGCCCCATCCCTCAGCTACAAAATGGGCGGTCCTGTGCACCCCGGACCACCCCCTAGATTCGCCTATGGTTACACCTACAGGTAAGCACAGGAGTGTGGCTAGAAGCAACCAGTCACACCTACAGGTTAGGACAGGTGTGAGGCTAGTAGCAGCCAGTCACACCTACAGGTAAGGACAGGGTTGAAGCACCAAGTCAGTCTCACCTACTGGTAAGGACAGTTGTGAGGCGAGTAGTAGTCAGTCACACCTACAGGTAAGGAGAGGTATGAGGCTAGTAGCAGTCAGTCTCACCTACAGGTAAGGAGAGGTGTGAGGCTAGTAGCAGTCAGTCTCACCTACAGGTAAGGAGAGGTGTGAGGCTAGTAGCAGTCAGTCTCACCTACAGGTAAGGACAGGCATGAGGCTAGTAACAGTCAGTCTCACCTACAGGTAAGGACAGGTGTGAAGCACCAGTCAGTCTCACCTACAGGTAAGAAGAGGTGTGAGGCTAGTAGCAGTCAGTCTCACCTACACATCACGGTGAACAAGCCTCCAACGGCGAAACACGTGTCCACTTCTCAGGTGGAACCAGGATCACTGCCGCACCCAACACTCTGTGAGTAAGCCGTAGCACTAGCAAGGTGACTGCCGGAACTTGTTTGGCACCTCATACTACGCAAATTATGCATCGCACTAAACAGGTACTGTTCAGTTACCACTCTTGCTTCTCTAACTTCTCTCCTCATGCATAGAATTTAAATCCATTGAAGTGATACACACTCCCTTTCAGTGAGCACCTTATGCCGCATTTACTGATGTATCGCTCTTTATGTGCAACTCATCATACACCACAGGAGCCCACCCCATATGCAGCATGCCTGGTTACCTGCTACCAGTTTTTCTGTAACAGATAAGCATTAGATAAACCTGTTATCTACAAGTGGGTTCTGCTGTGCTTAGCCATTAGGTGTAATCATTTACTATTGATCATATAGGTGATACTGCCGCACATCACTGTGCCGCCTGATCCCTTCCGAACTCAGCAGCTAAGCAGTGACTGGCCAGATCAGTACCTTCTGGGAGACCAGTAGAGAATATTCGGTACTTGTTTCCTAGCACGGCCACAATTGCGGGCATCGTGTACCTTAAAGTTAAGGTACGCGATGGACCCGATTTCCTTTGAAATCAGGTCCATTTTGCCGGCAAAGGCAAAATCGTGGGCATCGCGTCGGTCGCGTGCATTAACATGGCCCCCGACGCGATGCCCGCGATTTTGCCATAGGCTTCAGTGTTCAAATATTTTTAACATTGAAATCGGGAGCATCGCGTCGGTCTTGTGCCATTATAATGGCACAAGATGAGATGGACTTGATTAAGTCCATTTTACATAGGAAACAATGTGAAATAGGCCAATATGACCCATTTCACATTGTATATGGCCCCGTCATGGGTTACGCAACTCCATTGTGAGCATCACCCCACGATTGACGCCAACCTGAAGCGTGGAGAGCGCGGCGGTGCGCGTCCTCCGACCTTTTCATACCCCTACTATACACGTCGGCGTGGAGTTGAGAATATAAAGTGTGGCGAGCCACCGAGCCCGAAGCGTGGCGAGCGCACGCGTATACCTGTGAAGTTATACGCGTCCGCTCGCCACACTTTATATTCTCAACTCCACGCCAACGCGGATAGTAGGGGTATGAAAAGGTCGGAGGACGCGCACCGCCACCCCTCGCCACCCCTCGCTGCGCTCGTCAATCGTGGGGTGGCATTGAGGGGGTAAAATTGGGGGTCTGGGGAATACTTTACATTGAATCCAATGTAAAATAGGGTCCCAGGGGCCCTATTCACATTTGATTCAATGTAAAAATCGGGTCGGTCGCATCGCATGCGATTTTTCTGACACGATCACCCCGATGCAAATCGGTGTGGCCGTGCTAGGAAACAAGTACCGAATATTCAGTGCTGTATTTACACCCAGACAGCATAAGCACCAGGTGATCCATGAGGAATCTTCTCTATATTCTTACCCTCTGGAGGAAATTATTTATTCTATTATTAACATTGCAACTATCTGGTCCTGTACAGAAATAGTTATTTATCTTCGCAGTTGTGTGCGATTTATGTGGTAGGCATCTTTGACATGGTTCTCCCCATAGCATTATTTATGAAACATACCTCACACATCCGTTAGTTATTCATAGGATGTTTTACATGAAAAAAAATAAAATAAAAATACCAAGGTGTAGAATGTACAAATTTCAAAACACATAGGGATAGGTACCCTGACGCTGATAGATGAAAATAAGAGTGTGTAAAGGTTTCTTTTACAGGAAGTCACGGTTCACGACATGTAGATGTTTAGATCTCAAAACAGATGCATACCGTACTCACTAGTTAACTAACCGGCATACACATATAAAGGTATCTTTCGATGGTTCAATTTAGAGGTCCAAATTCAAATGATCACAGTCGTGAGATTCTCAAACTCAGATGTCGATATGTGAAAGAATAACAAACAATGTGTAGGACTGCTAGGACGGACAAAAGTTCAAACAAATGGGGCGGGGTCCCTGATGCGTACCCCCACTCACAAAATATGATGTAGTAACTGGTGTGTAGTGGTTTCTTTTCGCAAACATCCAAGGATCACAGACTTCCTGTATGGCCATCCTGCTGCGAGTACCCCCTTGATGGTTGAGATAAGCCACGGCCGTGGCATTGTCTGATTGTATGCGGATGGGCGACCCCTTCAGGAGGTTTTCCGCCTGTAGGAGTGTCTTTCACACTGCCCGGAGTTCCAGAATGTTGATCGGCAGTTTTGACTCCGCACTGGTCCACAGACCTTGCAATCTGAGGTGTAAGGCCACTGCCCCCCAGCCCCTGACGACCAACCAATCCCACGAGTGAAGGGAGCGCCCCAATTGAAGAGACTCCAAATCCGTCCACCAGATCAATGAGTCCCTTGTCTCCTGAGACAGTAACAGTGTTTCCTGTTTCATGAATTTGGGGTTGCCGGACCAACTGGACAGAATGTTCCATTGAAAAGGTCTTGAGTGAAACCTTGCATACTGCAAAGTCTTGGTTTGCAATAAGGGACAGGGGAAATTGGGAGGTTGGAGTATAACCGCACTGGTGTGTGTGTAGGATAGGTAATGAGTAGAAATTGTAAGGACTGACTAGGACCTTGGTTGTTAAGGTATGTGAGTCCTAACGCACTGTTGGTACTTGGACCAATTGGTGCCTGGTTGTAGGACAGTCAGTGGTGCACCCCAGAGTTAGAAAAGCAATACGTTTTATTGGCCAAGAGAGGAGGAGAAAAAGAAAACTCGGGGTGGGGGCACCCTTATATTACAGTTTCTGTGAGTGTTTATGATACTATGTAAAATAAATTATTTTAATAATTAAACTTTAAGATAAGTGTTCCTTTACAAATGTACTACAGTGACACATATATAGCGCTGCAAAAATATTTTATAGATGAGGGGCAGTGTTTGCCACTTTAAGGAAAGAAAGGGAGAGACAGGTTTCTCTTTTGTAATGGGTGATCCTCATTAAGCCTCTAATTTCACCATGGTCCTGGTATAAATATAGTGGGATTCAAATCATTGGATCCTTTTTGAGAGCCTGTGATCTCACCTTAAGGCAGGTATTATAGTTGGTGACAGGTTTTTAGATTGCTGTAATAGCGCAAAAACTCGCCAGGGGGCAGTGTGGTGACACAATTCAACATATATATATATATATATATATATATATATATATATATATATATATATATATATATATATATAGATACGTGCATACATGTATGAGTACTCAGTGCACGGTAATACAGACTACAATAGTAAGAGAATCCACTGGACTTCAGCCAGTGGTTACCTCAGGACCCGCTCAGTCTCTGCGAGTGCTGATGCAGGGTCCGCGGATGTGTCTCCCGTTCACTGCCTCCTGTCTGAGTTCCTGCCCGGCCGGTCAGTCACGTGGGTGCACCACGTTGTCCGGCAATCCCTGATGTACGTTTCGCGTCTGCGCTTGGTCACACCCCCTGAGACTGAGCGGGTCCTGAGGTAACCACTGGCTGAAGTCCAGTGGATTCTCTTACTATTGTAGTCTGTATTACCGTGCACTGAGTACTCATACATGTATGCACGTATCTATATATATATGTTGAATTGTGTCACCACACTGCCCCCTGGCGAGTTTTTACGCTATTACAGCAATCTAAAAACCTGTCACCAACTATAATACCTGCCTTAAGGTGAGATCACAGGCTCTCAAAAAGGATCCAATGATTTGAATCCCACTATATTTATACCAGGACCATGGTGAAATTAGAGGCTTAATGAGGATCACCCATTACAAAAGAGAAACCTGTCTCTCCCTTTCTTTCCTTAAAGTGGCAAACACTGCCCCTCATCTATAAAATATTTTTGCAGCGCTATATATGTGTCACTGTAGTACATTTGTAAAGGAACACTTATCTTAAAGTTTAATTATTAAAATAATTTATTTTACATAGTATCATAAACACTCACAGAAACTGTAATATAAGGGTGCCCCCACCCCGAGTTTTCTTTTTCTCCTCCTCTCTTGGCCAATAAAACATACTGCAAAGTCTCAAAAGTTGCCACCATTTTGCCCAACAGCTTCAAACTCTGCCATAACAATGGATTTGGCGACTGGAGAATCGACAGCACCAACCGGCGAGTGTTCGCTGCTTTGGACTCTGGGAGGAACAAACGATGTAGATGTGTATGCAAGATCACACCCAAAAACTGAAGATTCTGAGTGGGTGTTAAGTGAGATTTTGGAAGATTTAACATCCATCCATGGTCTCGGAGAAACTGCGTTGCAATAGTCTGATGTTCCTGCTGATTCTGCCTTGAACAAGAGGTCGTCCAAGTATGAGATACTTACAATCCCCTTCAACCTGAGAGCCGCTGCCATGACAGCCATCACTTTTGTGAAAACTCTTGGTGCTGTGGCCAGTCCGAAAGGTAGAGCCTGAAACTGCAGATGAGTTTCTCCTATTGCGAAACACAGCAAAGATTGATGTTCCCTGCATATAGGCACGTGTAGGTAAGCATCCTGGATGTCCACTGATACTAGAAATTCTCCAGGTTCTAATCTTAAAAGCACTGACCGCAGAGATTCCATCCTGAAGTGGTCCACCCACAGATGTAGGTTTAGAATGGGTCTGAAGGAACCGTCCGGTTTGGGGACTAAGAAAAGAATGGAATAAAATCCCTTCTTTCTTTCCTCCTGAGGCACCGGGATCACCACTCCCTTCTCGAGAAGCGACGTTGGCGCCCCCAAGAGAGCTTTTCGCAAGCGATCTTCTCGCGGCAGGGGTGTTGGGAGAAATCTCTTTCTGGGAGCTCCCCTGAGAAATGATGGAGAGAAACCAAGGGTCCGGGGTGGAGAGATTCCACACATGAAACTGCAGGATGCGACCCCCCACTGTGATCCCAGAACGGGGAGTCTCCGCCTCGTCATGCTGAGGACTTATCCTCACTTTTGGAAGGGTGTTTCTTTGCAAAGGCCCTGAAACGGGATCTGGGCGCCCTTCCTTTGCCAGAGCGGAACTTTCCCCTTCCTGTTTGTCCTCTACTGGACGCACCTCCTAGAAAGGAGGAACAAAAGGACAGCTTAAATGCCCCAAACCTCTTAGATGTGGTGGGAAGGAAAGAGCTCTTTCCCCCTGTGGCTGGCTTGATAAGGGAATCCAGTTCTGCCCCAAAAAGAAAGTTCTCGCTTAAAAGCCAATGCTTCTAGAGACTTCTTGGATTCACTGTGCGCTTCCCGAGCCTTAAGCCATAAAGCTCTCCTAGCTGCCACGGAGGTGGCTGACACCTTTGACGCCATCTCAGCGCCTTCTTCACTAGCCTCACAAACATATACCGCTGCACACTCCAGCTTTTCTGCCAAAGCAAAGGCTTCTGTGTCAGGTTGAAGCTGATTACACAAAGCATCAGCCAACTTCATCATCGCTTTAGATACCCAAGCAGATGCAATAATTGGGCGTAAGGTAAAGCCCACCCCTTCAAACACAGCCTTAAGACAGCCTTCAATCTTTTTATTCACGGGGTCTTTGAAAGCAGCAACCCCTGTACAGGCAAAGCAGCGGTCTTGGACAACCTAGCAACAGGTGCATCTACCAAAGGGATCCTTTCCCACAATTTCACATGGGATACATGTTTGCAAATCTCTTGGGCATGAGTAGCCTCTTATCAGGTGTCCTTGCTTCCCCAAGTAATGCTATCATGCCCTCATCCGAGGGAAAAGTAACTGCATCCCCGCACAGTTTCTTAAATACACCCTGAATTGGCAATGTCTGTTTAACTGCCAATATCAAATCCTCAATACCAGGGACAGAAGACTCGAATTCTTCCCTCTGGTCCCAAAATGTATCTTCAGTACATTCATCTTCAGACTGTAAATTAAGAAGGGGAGGTGTGGATAAAGGGTGCATAGGTGAAGTAACCTCAGGAGCCTTAGACAACTGCTCAAAGCAGGGTCCCCCTGAGATGGGGTAATAGAGCCCACAGAAGGTTGAGAGGAGGAAATAGGCCTAGGAGACTTAACAAGCTCATCTCTCTGCCTATTCAGAGCCTGTACTAAGGCATTCATAGATCTCCCCATGGCAGCCGCCCATGCAGGTTAAGAAGAAATGAAGAGAGAAGCACAGCGCTGTTTGAGGAATGATCACCATGGGATGTAAAATTAAAATTGGTTTATTAAAAAACACATATCTAATACATTTGCATACACTATTAATAAATAAAGTTCAAATACTGAATAATGAATAACATCTCACTGTCAGGAAGGATGTTAGAGCCACCAAGACTTGGGACTTGAATCTAGGTCCTCCTTGGGATGATCGTGGTCGTTATACACCTGGAGGTGTCCAGAGGTGATTGTGGTCCTCAAGGTTTCCCGGGGGGGGGGGGGGGGGGGGGGGGACACTTGACTATTTGACTATTACAGATGGCTTTGATGGATGAGCCTACCTGGAGTGATCTCTGTCAGTGGTCCCGTGCTATTGTCCTCGGTGGGGAGTGTCTCAAAAGATGGCTGAGGTGGTCCTCAAAGTTGCCTGGGCGGGACTTGACTTGAACAGGTGGCTGTGATGGATGAGCCTGCCTGGAGAGATCTCGGTCAGAGGTCCAGTCCTCAATGGAGAATGTCTCAACAGGTGGCTGAGATGTAGAGGCTCACCTGGAGATGGATCTCAATTGGGGAGGTTCAGGCTGCTCCGACCTGTGGGATTGAGCCCCACTGGGCACAGACTAACAAACGGGGCACAAATCCCCATGATCCATCTGTTCAATAGTTAATTTAACTCCGCAAAACCTGCAGTTAATTAACATGGCAGACGCTCCCTCCCCAAGAGCAGCAGCACTACACCTTTCTGTCATGATAACATACACAGTGCACAATGTCAGGAGTTTGTACAGAATAACATATCCCAGTACTTATCGGTCTACTGCAATTGACCCTGAGCGGTCACCAGGGGAAGCGCTGCCCAGGATCTTTCCACTCAGCTCTGCAGTGTGAAATCCTCCTTCAGCTCCGCACCGTGTGGAGAGATAAAGGCGCCAGAACGGAGTGCAGGAAGAGTCCAAGTCTCTGCTTCAGCTGGGAGGGAAGCCTTTTGGCACCATCCCCTTTCAGCCGCTCCTACCAAGTGCTTCTACTTACTTCCAGTGTCTCCCCTCAGACTGGGATCACTTGGAAGCATCCAGCTGCACTGGACTTCTGTAATAGTCTCCCTAAAGATTTCTGCCTATAAGCCCGTTAAAATGGTGCCGCCATAGCAGGTAGTCCGTCCCCCAAGATCCCCCCTAAGCAGGGAGCTGGTTCAGGACTCACCCCAGGGCCCAGGAAACCTCCCTTTGTGGAGGGTTAAAGCACTGTGCAGAGAGGACAGACAGCGTCTCTCTGCACACAGAGAGCTGACAGGATGCGCTTCTGTCAGCCTCTGCTACACTGTCAGTGTAAAGAAACGTCCCCTGGAGGCCTCACACTGTAGCCTGTCACTAAGAGAATATTAAGAAAAAAACAAACTCCTAGCTACTCTACAAACGGCTGCAGCCAGTAAGCATAAGACCCACTCCAGTGGGCACCTAAAACAAACTGAGGAATGCTGGGATGCAGAAGGAAGGAGCCTGCCTCTCGAAGTTAGCATAGGTGCCTTGCTCCTGCGGACCCTCCTCCATACCATGGTTAGCTGTGTCACCAGGATGGACGACAGAGAAAGTTATTTCTGAATTCACACATCCTCTCAATTCTTTTCACTTATTAATTAAAAGTGTGCCCCAAAACCCTTTGTTGTTTTGCCTTTGTCTTCCTTAGACATAACTATTTCAGTCTCACCTACAGGTAAGGACAGGTGTGAGCTAGTAGCAATCATTTTTGTGTCCACGTGACAGGGAATATAGATTGGAAACTAATATGTGCACTATTTACATTACTAATATAACATTTGTATTTTGAAACAAAACCACTTTAACAACGATGTAGTTTGTCCACAGACATTTAATATAAGGGATATATCATATACAAGTATGGCTAGAGTGACCATGATCAGGTGTGACGCCTCCGTCTTATGCCGGCCTCTCACGCGGTCTCGTCACAAAAGACCACCAGAGTGGAGGTAAGTCACCCTCCCTACGGGCTGGTGGCAGAGCTTCAGTCTTTGGACCATCAGGGGGCGTCTCTTCCAACATTTGCTGCACCTGTGCGAGGAGACACATACAACCGATAATTTACACAGGGCTTATGGGTGTCTATGTGCAGCTCTCACAATGACCTGATCTTCTGACCAGTGGCTAGCAATTATTGTTGAAATTGAGGAAATGAAAAATGTGAAAGGTACTTGCTTAGTTTCAAGGCGGCCGATATATGGTATGCGATTTTTTACCTGTTCATAACCCCACTATCCAGTACGCATGGAGTTGATTTAATATAGTGTGGCGAGTGCAGTAATGCGCGTCCCCTCGCGACACTTCGGTGGCTCACTGCGCTCGGCACACTATATAAAGTCAAGTCCATTTCGTAGTGGAAAGTGGTGTTATGAACAGGTAAAAAAAAAAAAAAAATCGGATCGCTTAATATCGCATCCGATGTGAAACTAAACAAGTACTCATGTTAATAATAGGGATTATTGAACATGTTTAATATTCTAGATTCTGTTGGGGAAAAGAAAGAAAGAAAGAAAGAAAGAAAGAAAGAAAGAAAAGAAAGAAAGAAAAGAAAGAAAAGAAAGAGAATATCTATGTGGAATAATTATGCAGAGTAAGCTGTACCCTGTACATGGGCTGCCCCAATGAGTGCACTGCTAATGAGCACGGAACACGGCGCACTGCCTATGCTCACTGCACACTCTCCCTGACCTTTGGCCCAAAGAAGCCTGTATGGGTTTATTATAAATAAGACTCTCTGTTAGCGACCAGCCTCCCTCGCCCTGTACTACTGATTAGTAGGGGACCCCCTTCCCCACAGCACCTAACGCCAGACAGCAAGTAACCCTATCAGCACTACAATCTGACACCTAGGCAGACCAGGAATTCTGCCTGGCAGCCCCCACATAAGGATTTGCTTTTGGATTCAATCTATTACATAGAAAACTACAAATACAGGTTTAAAATACATTAAGTTCTTTTATTAATTAAGAAATTTATTTTTTGTCAATATAGTTTATTTTTAAAACCCACCCCAATTCCTCCTGTGCTACAGTCTGGTTACAGACAATGATCTGCACACACACATACGGGTATAGATGTATGTTACAGGAGACTTGTGCCTACAGACCCTAATGATATAAGTCTGGCGCTGGCTTTGTGTCATTGTCACCAAGGCCAAACATTTATAGTTCCCGTAACAAGTGTGTTACCAGTAACATTTCCCCTGACAGGACACTCCCCATATACAATGTCAGTGTTCTCTCCAGAAATGTTTTACCAGCTGGGTGGGGGTCTTGTGTTTAACTCATAAGGTGCCCATACACTTATCCGATTTGGGCCATTTCCGGAGAAATCGGCCCAAAATGGATATGTTTGCCACCCCCGCCGACCCGATGCGCGGCACCGTGCGCATCGGATCGGACCCTACAGATTGAACCTGCAGCAGGTTCAATCTATCAGATCGGACCCATCAGTGGCACATCACGGGTGCATTATAGCACCCACGATGTATTGTGTCCGATCCTAGGTGTGTGCCAGTGGTGAAGTACCGCTGGCACACACCTATGTGCAGCCAGATACGGGCAGCGGGGTTAAGCCAGTTGGCCCGAGCGGTGGCTGGGAGGTGGTAGCGGCATTTGCCAGGGCGGCGGAGTGCGAAACGCTGCTGAATTAGAAAAATATTTTGAAAAGACTGGCCAGACACTGATTGGCTGAGAGAATTCTCTCAGCCGATCATATGGGAGGCCGCTGATTGGCTGAGAGAGTTCTCTCAGCCAATAACCGACCGGCCAGTCCTTTTCAAAATATTTTTTTAAATTCAGCAGCGATTCTCTCCCTGCCACCTGGCAAATGCCACTACCACCTCACAGCGGCCGCTCGGACACGCTGCCCGCCCTCCGGGAGCTTTTTGCATGCAGTTTATTGCATGTAAAAAAGGCACATCAAGTGCCAAATTGTAAGCGAGCCTCCCAGGAAGCTGCCAGGGGAGCTCAAGGGCAAACTGGTCCGACTTTATGGCCCGGGGTCAGTGTGTGCAGTGGCTGCCGGGACAAGCACAAAGGGGTAGACCCAGTGCTCCGGTCTATGTGTCTACACTGTGCGGCAGGAGCCAGATAGAGTATCCGCTCACTGCAGCCAGGCAGGAGACGGAGCAGCGGCTGGAGTCCGTTGCAGAGAGATGGGCTGGCGTGTGGCACACAATATAGGGCGCAGGCATACAGACAACCTGGGGGATCCTGTGGGACGTCAGCATAGCTCGTCCATGTCAGTCACAGGATCTTCCCAACGAGCGGTCTGTCAAGAATCAGCGTCTGCTTGCAAGGTCTATCTGAGAGTGCCGGGGCTTGGGGGATACGGTCATTGGGTCACCAGCACGATGGTAGATAAGCATTAGGTCGACATGCAGGAAGTTCGACAGGGTCATTAGTTCGACATATCTTTTTTTACTGTTTCTTGAGCCGACATGTGCCAACAGGCGGTATTTCATGCCCTACCATCCACTAGGGCGTGGTGGGAGAATAAAATAGTGTGCCGAGTGTAGCGATTCATGCAAGGGGATGCGGTGGTATGTTTCGGTGTCCATGTCGACACAACGTGTCGACAGGCGGTATTTATGCCTGGGGAGAACACTGAATGTAAAACTGAGAATATCATCTGCCAAACAGGAGCCTCCATCACATTACGGTCACTTTCCCCGACTTCCAATTACTGTCCAAGGATGGTAAACCATGTGATTGGTCCATTCACAGTTATAGAGGCCACATCTATGCTAGGGGATTCAGTAACTACTACCAGCAATTACATTACACCTGGAGCACACCGCTGCAGCCCAACAGGTAATGATGGATTTGTTCTAACATGATTGTACTGCAGCTAGTTTGGAATGATGAACCCAGGAATCAGCACAGTGAATAACCCCCAGCTGCCCTGTAATACTTTGTGATTGGTCAGATGATTAGGCAGCGGCGGGACATCCCGAGTAATTGAAGCCCCAATTCCTGACCACTTGTTCAGCTAGGTAGCACATCACTGCTACAGAGTCCACTGGACAGTTACTAACTACTGCAGTGCAGATTTCACCTTCAGATGGCTAGTGCGATGCCCTCCTGCAATTTTTACACTGTTGTATCGTTCAGTCTTCCTCCTGCGATTTTAGTAACCCCGAATTCTGTCCAAATGGTTTCTGTTGCCTATGGATATGATACATATTGGATGTCACAGTTTCCTATGCGGGGGGAGTGCGCTGAAGTAAATGTCTCATACTGCGGATATACATTTCAGAGAGGAGCAGAATGGAGCCAGACAGACTACTGTAGTAAGATGCTGCAGAAGGGAATGCACAAGCCGGTAAGTTAGTGTCATGTGAAGGCTCACTATTACTGGGTCCATAGGCCAAACCTTCCACTACCACTCCTGTATCTTACTACCAGAGTCCAAGTGGAAGACTGGGCTTTCCGGCTCCACATCCCTGGCTCAGACTCCCCATTTACACTGCTGCTCTGTAGAACCCGTGTCAGAGGGGGTTCCCTATAAGAAGCCTCTCTACCTATCAGCAGACACAGGACTGCCCGCCCCTGTACAAGCACAGTTACACGGCAACACGTCACAGTCCGCTCACCTCACGGTCCCAGGACGCTTCTCTGATCTTTTTCCACTCTTCTCTTTTAGCAAAGTAGTCCGGATACATGGCCTTCTCCGAGGGGTGCCAGTGTTCTAGGCTCCACTCCGGCACCTGCACATAAAACACATGATGTCATACAAAGGTGACATGTGATGTCATCACTTCAGTCCTCAGGTGCTTCTCATAAACATCGCTAAATAATATCAGCGTGAAGCACGAGACAGGATAAAGTTAAATGTTCTGCAAGTACTACTGAGCCTCTCATATATTATATGGAAATTATAAGTCACGTCTCAGCAGCCGGTAGCTTATACCTAGTGACACGACTGTTACGCCCCGTACACACAGGGGTGATATATCGTGAGCGATATATCGCTCAGTGTCCCGTTTGCATCAGCGACCAGAGATGGTCGCTGATGAAAAAGAAACTGCCGGCGGAGCCCGGCAGTGGAAATCAGCTGGTCGCAGGAGCATGTTCCTGCGACCAGCGATCACTACGGGGGAGAAAACGGGAGCGCGCACCCGGGGATATATCGCCGGTGCACACTCCCATCGCGAGCAATATGGTCGCTCAGCGACCATATTTCCCGCGATATTAGACAAAATCGCCCCCGTGTGTACACAGCCTCACACTTATACGGTTATAATTCCCGGCAGGCTGACAATTATACCAGAGATACAGGGATAATATAACCATTATGGCAGGAATGCTACAATCTACTGTTCCACCCCACACGTTCTTGTACTGATGGAGCCTGTGGGAGCGCGCTGTCCATACACAATAGCACAGGCATGACTCTGCCCCCCCACGAACGCCAATCCACAGCCCACCTTGAAGCATTCGTATCTCTCGTAGGACGTCCCTCCAGGAGAGTCTGGGAAGGTGTAGGGCATGGGATGCTGGCGAATGTAGAACTCTTCCTCGCCTTCCTTTAGCAGTAGCCTGGCCTTGACCAAGTCCTTCTCATTCTTATGATCATCAAAGCGCGCTCTCAGGAGACAGGCCTCATAGCGGAACTGGTCTCTGCCGGGAGTAATACAGCAGCTTAATTGTCTACAAATATATATCTGTAAATGCTGAACACCAATAACCTGGCAGTACCAACTGGTATCTGAAATGAAGTTATTTTTTTTTTTAAAGCGGCAATCATTTACACTGCTAAACCAGTTTGATTTAGCAGTTTATATGATTGCCGCTTTGAAAAAAAAACTGGAGCTTTCTTACCAAATCTCTCACTTTCTGAATCTCTCACCTATTAAATTTCACCCTATATATGTAGTGCAGGGTTGCCGACTTTTGAAAGCTCCTCTCCGGGAGAAGTCCGGAAAGGAGACTTCCACCAGGCGTTTGGGGGCGGGGCTTAAATGCGACATCATTAAGCTCCACCCCCATGAAGGAAAGTGACTCAATATGAGGAGGGGGCTAAATGACGCGATTATGACACTTTTGCCCCTCCCCTTCCACAGATAAGGTCATTCAAACGCCGCGGTCAGGGGGGGGGGGGGGGTCCCCCAGAATCCGGGAGGGTTGCCCACCTTTCCGGGGGGCCAGGAGGGTGACCCGATTTTTGGGACCCTCCCGGTCATTCCGGGAGGGTAGGCAACCCTGATGTAGTGTTCACTCTAGCACCCTGCAAATTTCAAAATCCGTGTAGGTCCTCTCTCCTGTCGTAGGTGTCGCGGTCTGCTTTGGTGCTTCTAGTACAGTCTGGTCTGTTTTGAGATACAGGCCCCACTGTGATAAAGACACCACAGCAGACAGCGACACCCCAGGTAGGAGAGAGGAACTACACTGATTTTGAAATGTGCAGGGAACTAGATTATATTGGCCCCTGATGGAATGGGATCATTCGTCAGACTGCATTTAGGTCTACAGTCATTAGGTCGACCCCACTAGGTCGACTGGCAGGAAGGTCGACCAGACTTAAGGTCGACATGGGCCAAGGTCGACATGACTTAAGGTCGAATTTGCATAAAGGTCGACATGAGGAAGGTCGACTGGTCATAATGTCGACATGGGTTTTTCACTTTTTTTTTATCCGAATGTCGACACAGTCGACATGGACACAGTTGGCAATGAGAATTGGACCCTCGCATCGCTCGCTTCGCTCGCAATGCTTCGGGCACGGTGCCTCGCTGCGCTCGGCACACTATTTTATTCTCCCACCACGCCCTAGTGGATGGTAGGGCATGAAATACCGCCTGTCGGCACATGTCGGCTCAAAAAACAGTGAAAAACCCACGTCTACCTTATGACCAGTCGACCTTCCTCATGTCGACCTTTATGCAATTTCGACCTTAAGTCATGTCGACCTTGGCCCATGTCGACCTTAAGTCAGGTCGACCTTCATTCCAGTCGACCTAGTGGGGTCGACCTAATGACTGTAGACCTAAATGCAGTCTGACGAATGACCGCATCCCCTCCTGATATATATATATATATACACACACACACAAGTTAAGCATATCTCCCCTTAAACATCTCTTTTCTAGCGTAAACAATCCCAAATTGTCCCACCCTTGCCTCGTTAAAAGCAGCCCGTCTCCGCCTCGCTGACAGCAGCCCATACCTGCCACACTGACAGCACTTCTGTTTTGTGAGCAGGATGTGACGTTAGGTGAGGGGGTAAGTAGTTAGATGCCCTCTTTTTACTTTATTTGTATTTCACGTAGGTGCAGGTTATTTTATTGCAGCTGGATTGTACCCTTGCATTCTCGCTTAGCCAGTCACAGATTTATATTCCCACTCCAGGTATATGTGGTCCCAGTGCATGATGGGAAAACTCTCAAAAATAAATAAACAAAACAGAAGTGGTTCTAGCCCCTACCATACACATGGCTTGGTTGGCTGAACACACAATACAGGTGTAGATCAGAGCACATAGGACTGGTACAGTACATGTATTAATCACACACACAGTGACATGATGTAGCTGGGAGACAGCTGTCCCCTCCTGTCATTGACTGCCCTCTCTGGAAGGAGGTCATACAGATGACCCGCATCCCACCAGTCAGCATGCACATACATGTAGCATACACACATGTAGCATTACCTGAACACCACCCAGGACTCCAGGTGCCGCACAGCCCGCTTATACAGTCTCAGCACCATTTGCTGGTGAGTCAGGTAGCCCGCCATCTTGCCACCCCCCTTCCTGACTGGGTCCTCCGGACTCGTCCTGGGAGCACTGTGCGACACACTTCTGACGTCACCGCGACCGACTCAGCTATTGGCTTCTCACACCGGGCACACGAGGTGACAGCAACGGCCACAGACACATGTCTGCACCAGGAAGCTCTCACTGCTAAGGCGGCGGACATTTTCTTAGAGACCAAATTTCCCCAGATGCTAATGTGAATGTTCTACACTAAAATGGCCGCTGCGAAGGTGACACGATGGGGCAGAGGCAGACATTACTTCCATTCTCAGTCATAATAATACTATACTCGTGGGGGTGGGTTGTGAGGTTGTATAACACAGAGTTTGCCACTTGCTGGATGTGTTCTCTTGTAGTGCATACAGCTGGGTGTACCAAGATGGAGGATAGCACACAGCCTGATCTGCGGAGGGTGTACCAAGATGGCGGCGTACAGTCAGTACTAGACTTTCAGGGAGCATCTGCCACGCCAGACTCAGCAACATGTCACGGCTCAGATTCATTGGTGAGGACTGTATTCTGTACAACCACAATACCATTACTGAGTTATATCTGTGTACCAGTCACAGCTGCCTCGCTCCATAATAACTCATGGAGGATGTATGATGCCACCGGCTATGGGTGCAGCACTGTATAATTACTCCATACCTCCCAACATGAGCCTCTCCAGGAGGGACACATTGCTCTGCTCCTGGACTTCACTTTTAATGTATGATCACCATCACCTGTGTTGAACAGGTTAATTGATTGTTAAAGTTGCTTCAACACAGGTGATGGTAATCATAAATAGGAGGGGAAGTCCAGGAACAGAGCATTGTGTCCCTCCTGGAGAGGGTCATGTTGGGAGATATGTTATTATACCCCTATTCCACTAGCAAAAAGTAACCTGGGACTTTGCGTGGGGAAGCGCATCAATCCCGGTTTCTTGCTAGTGGAAACGTTTCCTGGTAAAAAAAATTCCGGGTTGACTGACCCAGCAATCCAACCCAGGTAATTTGCTGGGTTGGATTCGGGATTCTCCAAGGTCCGGGGGAAATGGAAATGGGTAATCCGCTTCGATGCGAGATGGGTCCTGTTTACTACAATTCAATGGTGACACTGGGACTGGGAGACGAGAGTATCTCCCAGCGGCAGATGCTCTCATGTCCCAGTGCTGGCTCAGGCCCCTCCTCCTGGTGATGTCACCCGCCCGGTATTATGCCATGTCGGACACTAGTGGGAAAGGATTTACGAGCCAGGTACAAAATACCAGGTGTGACCTGGCTTGTCTTGTGGAAAAGGGGTATAAGGGGGGTATTCAGACCCAGCTGCAATTTCCAGAAATAGTGACCGTTGCCTAATTAATGCTGCTGTTATCAACAGCACTGAAGGCAGAAATAGATCCAACTTTAAAACAAGCCAGATCTGTTTTGTCGTAAAAGCGCCACAGATTGTTAAATTCACGGCCATTTTTTGCCAATCCGCTGCCATTTTTTTCACAGACACACCCACAGTAATACTAGATGAGGCCGTACCAATGGACAAAACTGAGCACAGTAATCTAGATGAGGCCGTACTAATGACCTATACAGAACTGGGCACATCATCTAGATGAGGCAGCACCAATGACCTATACAGAACTGGGCACAGTAATCTAGATGAGGCCGTACTAATGACCTATACAGAACTGGGCACATCATCTAGATGAGGCAGCACCAATGACCTATAGAGAACTGGGCTAGAGATGGGTCGTTCGCGAACGAACCGGATCTTTTGAACGGATCCCATTCAAGAACGCGTGAGCCGCCGATCCCAAAAAGGTGATCCGTTGCAGTTTCGTTTTCCATTACAATGCATTTTCCTGATCTCAGTGCTGCCACTTGTGACAGCTGAGATGTACTACCTCTGGAGACTGAGTACAGTGCTGTGACTACAAGTGATAGAAAGATTAGCTGCGGCTGCCAAAGATGGCCATCGGTGCAGACGCCATCGATGGCGATTCTGCACTCAGCCATCGAGCAGTGTTTTTTCTCGGTCATGTATATTCCCCTTTTTGTTAAAGCGAGCAGAGGATTCGTCTAAAAGATCCGTATCTTTTTCACTGAGAGAGCCACCGGATCCCGGCTCGGCTTAATGATCCGTTTTGCCCATCTCTAAACTGGGCAGTACGGATGGTGTAATGGTTAGCATTACTGCCTTATAGGGATGGGTAATCATATGATGTTTCATCGGTAACATCGGATTTATGGTTCCAATGTTCGATGTTTAACCCTGCAATGTTGAGGATCCAATGTTTCATCAACATCGCTAGATTTCTCCCCCGATGTTTTTCTCAATCTTCCAATGTTTTTTCTTTTGTGTGTCAATGTGTGCTGCTTTCAATGCTTTGCAGCCAGCTCACTCTCTCCTTGATTTATATTCATTAAAAACTTAAGAGACTGATAAAAAAAAACATTAACAAACATGACAGTATCACAGCTGGCTGGGCTTTCATATGTGTGTGTGGCTGTGTGCTGCTGCTGTGAGTGGTAGCTGACAGTGAAAGACAGTCTGGTCAGCCATTCAGCAGCAGCACACAGGACAGCCCCACCCCTGCCTCACTGCAACTGGTGCTGTTAGTGAGTCGCTGTCTGCTGTGGTGTTTCTAGCACAGGTCTGGTTTGCATATCAGTGCTTATATACAGACCGCACTGTGCTAGAAGCACTACAGCAGACAGCGACACCCCAGGCAGGGAAGAGGAACTGCATGGGTTTTCAAAGATAGTGGGTGCTAGAATGAACAGTATAGTACGATAGTCACTAGTAGTGACATTGTGGTGAACTCCCTTCATATTTATTTATTTATTTATTTATTAATAGTTTCCTATATAGCGCAGCATATTCACTTGCGCTTTACAATAGGAGACAGTGATACAACAAACAGGGTATTTACATTCAGTCAAAGGTATGAGGGTCCTGCTCACAAGCTTACAATCTATCAATTGATGTATTATTATGCAGCAAGCATATCACAGCACCTTACAAATCGCCTGATTCAGTTGTGGATGCAGACATTTGCACAGTTTATTTCTTTGAAATGCAATGTCAGTCACACTGCACATGTGCAGTGATTTATTAGTAACAGCGGACGCAGATACTGAGTGACAGGTACAGTAGTTTCTATTTGAGGGAGGGGATGGGGGCTTGTTTATCAAATGCAGACGTGTTTCAAACATTAATTTGCAGTTGCACTGGCTCCAGCGTCTTTGTTCTGATGGTTATTCTAAGCAACAATCGGGTTGCTCAGATGTTTGATGTTGGCAATGTTGCATCTTTTATACTTATGTGGTGGATTTGAGAGTGCAACTGCACCCACCCCAACAAGATAAACTTAATAGAGGGATTATTTATCATTTCAGAAGCTTATTAGTGTATTATATGCTTTGGTAACCAGTTTATTTTAAAAAATATCGAAACATCGGTTAACATCGGGTTCACAGTATCAATGTTTAGGTCTAAATGATGTTTTGCAACCAATGTTGAAAAACATCATTTGACTGATGTTTTCTTTCGATGTCCCATCCCTACTGCCTCACAGCACTGAGGTCAGGGGTTCAATACCCACCATGTCCTTGACTGTGCGGAGTTTGAATATTCTCCCCATACTTGCGTGAGTTTCCTCCGGGTACTCCGGTTTCTTCCCACAATCCAAAAATATACTGGTACGTTAATTGGCTTCCAAAAAATTAACTCTAGAATGTCTGTGGTAGGGAATATAGATTGTAAGCTCCGCTGGGGCAGGGACTGATGTGAATGGTCAAATATTCTCTGTAAAGCGCTGCGGAATATGTATGCGCTATATAAGAAACTGCTAATAAATAAATAATAATCTAGATGTGGCCGCGCCAATGACCTATACAGGACTGGGCACAGTAATCTAGATGAGGCAGCACCTAGATTATCTAGATGACAGTGTCACCTGACCCCTTTCCTTTAAGCTAACACATATCTTTGTTGTGTTTTTGATGTAGATATCGGCATCAATCTGACAGATCCTATGTTTAGAGGAATTTATAGAGGCACAAAGAAGCATCAAGGTGAGTTGACATGTGATATAATTTCCAGTTTTGTTATCTAAACAAGTGTCCTCATACACCTAGCATCTGTACGCTATAGGGTGCGCAACATCCGGTGCGACTGAGATGCTCTGCGAGTTGCAGTGATACGTATTTCTCGGTACATTTTGTGTTATATGCACTGCAGGCCTGCCTGGTAGTTCCGCCCCTGGTGGGTGGTCCTGACACACCCCTGCCCCCTCCTTTATATCCCCTCTGGAGGCTGGCCACACCCCTTAAACTTGGGCGACTCCCACTGTATTCCGTGGTGGGCTCCTCAAGGCCCAGTCCAAGTTTGATAGCCGGCAAGGGTGATTTGAGAACCCACACAAGTAGTGGCAATTTTGTGAAAAATGATTTTGACATTACTGTGTAATATGTTCCTAGTTGTGTACATGTGTGTAACTTTGGATAATTAGTGTTTAACTCCACAGATGACTTTGCTGATATAATTGAACGAGCTGTGAAGATTGGTGTACAGAAGGTAAGAGGTCACCCCCCACACATACTCCTGTTACCGTCCCCCAAACTTGCTAATCACACACTGTGTATAGTAGAACTTCATTGCACCTATACAGGGGCGTAAGTTCATACCAGGTGACTGGAGGCAAAACAAAAAGTTGCGTCTCCAGCTTTTGTGGCACTACAACACACAGAATTTCCTGCCAGCCATAACAATGGACACCCTTCCTGTCCATGTGTTTCTTAGAGGAATAACGCAGTAATAACAGGACCTATATAACTGTAGAATGTTCCATTCATACAATTTGTGCTGTATAGAAATCGGGGCTGATATTGGGGATCCATATTAGGAAATGGGCATAGATTACAGCTTCTGCTATTGGTAGGCTGGTAGCTGTATAACTAACAAGTTGGAAACAATTAATTAGGGCTCATTATTGGCGGAAGGGACCAGTTTGCATATTTTCTGAGGATTAGTCTCCAGTCCACGTTATACTGAACCGTATTTATACAGAAGCATTTTGCTGACGTTATAGTCTATGAATAGAGAACGGACAACGAAGGTCAATTCATTTTCCCGTGCGGTGGTTGGGGTAATACCGGGAATACTGCCTATGTTTCGCCAATGAAAAAATCCAAGTGTTCGTAGCCTACTGTAGAATCGGTCAAATATTTTTTGAAAACGTAGCAAATTTCTCATTCAATCTAACAGATATTTTTCTATTTTTAAACAAAATATCGGTTGCAGTCCCTGGATGATCTAAAAGAGCGGGAATACAATATTACAGTTTATGGTCCCTCTGATATTAATCCCATTACTATGTTCTTTATGTGGCCACTGTTCTGTGCTGGCCCAGGGCAGATGTCTTGTATAAGAGTGGCGTGTGGGAAGATAATCATGGACACGCTTATAGCTACACTGTCTAAAGCAGGGAAGGGGAACCCTCCGGCCCTCCAGCTGTTGTTGAACTACACATCCCAGAATGCTTTGCTACAGTTTTAGCATGGCCAAATAGCATCCCTGCATGCTGGGATGTGTAGTTCAGCAACAGATGGAGGACCGAAGTTTCCCCATCCCTGGTCTAGAGACTGAGGGGTAGATGTATGAAGCAGTGATAAGGGAGGAGAAGTGATAAAGTGCCTGGTGCTTTATCACCGGCCAATCAGCTCCTGGCTGTTTCTTTTTAAACTCAGCCTGCAACTTAACAGTCAGGAGCTGATTGGCCGGTGATAAAGTACCAGGCACTTTATCACTTCTCCTGTGTTATCACTGCTTCATACATCTACCCTGAATTATTAGTTAATTGGAGAACATTTTGCGGCAGCTGTATCTCTCACAATGGTGACCGGAACATCCCATTTGTCTCTTACAGTTTATGATCACAGGAGGGAACGTACGTGAAAGCTCAGAGGCGATACAGCTGGCACAGACTAACGGTAACCTAACTGACTGTCTTCTGCTTGGATGAGAGTACATGGGTTGTCCTGGGTATATGGTAATAGTCCCTGCTCCTTAGAGGATGTGGACAGAAATGACGGGAAGGTGGGTGGGCAAAGGTGAATGCTACTCCTTGTACTTTGTCAATGTAACGAAATTGGGATTTCATTAGTCCTGTAAAGGCTCATTTACAACCGTCAGAGTTATATACCTCAGGTTACTGTGGGGTAGATGTAAGAAGCCGTGGTAAGGGAGGAGAAGGAAGCCAGAGGAGGAGTGGCCTATGGCAACCAATCAGCTGCTCTGTATAACTTTATAGTATGCAAATTATAGATGTTACTTCAGTGCTGATTGGTTGCCATAGGCCACTTCTCCTCCCTTATCACTGCTTCATACATCTACCCCTGTATCACCGGGGGCTATACAAGTATCGCGTTGTCCTAGTGCGTTCCTATAAAGCAGGGGCATTTGTGCAGCAGTAGTGACCGATGGAGTCTGATAGAGAGGGATCACTGATTTAGGTAATACCTATGGGCTGTGCATTGCTGGGGGTCATTATTAGCTGTAATCATAGTTCTTTTGTCAGATCGGTTCTACAGCACGGTCGGCTGCCATCCCACCAGGTGCGGAGAGTTTGAGGCTGGAGACCCCGACCAGTATTTATCTGAACTGCAGAACCTACTGGACAATAATAAGGGGAAGGTGGTCGCAGTCGGAGAGTGTGGTCTAGGTAAGGATCTAGTGGATATGGGGAGCCAAGACAAAATGACTAACTCATAAAATATTATAGTCTGCACTGTACATGATACATACATACATACATACATACATACATACATACATAGATAAACAGATTAAAACAGGTATTCCCAATCTCGTTCCCCAATGTGTGCTAATAGGTCAGGTGTTAGTGATTCCAGGCTTCAGCACAGATGGTTAAATCAAAACAAGTAAGGCACTATTTAAGTCACCTGTGCTCAAGCATGGATATCGCTTAAACCCAGACTGTTAAACTGGGCACACACTGGCCGAGCTGAATGGTTGGGAATGCCTGGATTGAGATTTAAATCACTCTATTAACCCCTTGAGTTGTGGGTTTTACTGGGGCAGGACAAACCTACCAGGTCGTGCCTAACATCCCTGAGCCTTTCGCCTGCAACTTATGGCGGCAGGGGAGCTCTGGCGTATGATCGCCAGAGGGGAGGGAGGAACTACTACTGTGGGGGGTGCCCGGAGAGGTGATGCGCCAGTGGTGCATAGCTGCAGGCACCACTTGGGCACACCTTCATATTGGTGGTATGGCCGGAAATTTTCCGGGACAGCCCACTGAGGCAGCGCATCTTTTGGACACTGCTCCCGGTGTAGGACAGAAAGCTGACATTTCTGTCAGTTAAGGCCCTTACACACATACCGATGTCGGGGACCCGGAGGGGGGGGACAGGCATCAGCAAATGCGTACACCAGTGGTTCCCAAACTGTGCGGCGTGGCACCCTGGCTGTCGTTAACGGTAACCTCCCTCATCCGGACATGCTCGGACGAGGCAGTGGGTCGTTAACTGGCGATATTGTCCAATATATCATTTAGAAAGCCCTTGTGACCAATATCATCTAGTGTGTATGGGCCTTTAACCTGCTGTAATATAATGGTCCCTTTCCTTGTGGATAAATTCATTGCAGGGCATTTACATAGACTGACTGGTTTATTTAAGGTTTTGGGGTTATTTTCACTGTTGTTTTTAAATTGGCAATTTAAACTTCATCTTTTCAAACCCGTGCAGTTACTCTTCCCTGCCTCGGGTGTCGCTCTCTGCTTTGGTGCCCCTATCACAGGTCTAGTCTACATATCAGTGTTGAAATACAGACCACACTGCTCTGGAAGCACCACAGTAAAGAGCTCCACCCCAGGCAGGGGGGAGGAACTGCACGGGTTTTGAAAGAATCAGGGAGGGTGTTAGAAGGAACACTAGGTATAATGAACATAGTAATTTAAATGAAATGCCTAATTATTTAAGGGTTAGGATCATTTGGTCTACAAGCATTGGGTCGACACCATTATGTCGACATGGGTCTAGGTCAACATGGCTTTAGGTCGACAGGACATTAGGTCGACACAAGCGACCATGTTGACATTAGGTCAACATGGTCTAGGTCAACAGTCAAAAGGTCGACGTGGGGTTTTTGACCCAAATGTCGACACAGTCGACATGGACACAGTTTGATTGCAATGCTTTGGGCACACTATTTTATTCTCCCACCACTCCATAGTGGATGGTAGGGCATAAAATACTGCCTGTCGACACATGTCGGCTCAAAAACCAGTGAAAAACCCCATGTCGACCCAATGCTTGTCTACCATCACGCTGTAGACCAAATGACCGTACCCCTTTCTTAATTATTAAGCACAAGTGACTATGCTGGCACTGTAGAAATAAATGTTAATAAATAATGATTGGGTTTATAGATGCACCACGTCTCTTGTTGCGGTGGAATTGGTGCCGGTGGACATTCATCTTCTACACATATGGCTGTGATGCAACTTAAAATAATAATTTCTGGCTACTGATTCTTATATAATTTTAAGATAAAACTCTTTCCTTCTAGAAGCCACAACCAAACATGCGCTAATCAGAAACGGATGTGTAAAGTGCGATGCAACTCCTTATCATCCGTGTGATTCCTGTACATTACACCGCACATTTTGCACTGTGTTTGCACCTTGGACTTGATTCATGTTTGTGAGTAAAGCAAAAACAGGAAGCAACACAGCAAAACCATATTGCACTGCAGGTGGGGCAGATGGAACATGTGAAGAGAGAGTTAGATTTTGGTGGGGTGTGTTCCAACTAAATTGCAGTGTAAAAATAAAGCTGTCTAACCTTTGTCAGCTGCATGCAGAAGCAGACCGTATTTACCCTGCACAGAAATATTACAAATGTATTTGCTCCCCTTGCACTTCAAGGCAGAAAGTTACTTGCTGTGTTTTTATTTACTTACAAGCATTAATCAGGCCCCGTGTCACACGTTAAGGGGAGGTATTTAATCCCGACAGGGGAAATATCGCCACTCACCCATTCAATGCTGCCGTTACTGACAGCATTAAAGAGTGTCAGATCCGACTTTTTAAAAAAGTTGGAACTGTTTTTTTGGAAACGGCCATGGATTGTCAAATTCACGGATGTTTTTTGACAATCCGCGGCCGTCTTCGCCGATCCGCAGACTTTCAGACGCGTGACAGCTGGAACATTGAATTCCAGCTGTCAAGTTACAGTCAGCAGAAAATAAAACGGCCCAGGATTCTAGCTGTTGGAGTCCCGCATTGGAATCCCCCTTTGACCTTTTTTAAAAAAATGTCAACACTATAACAACAAAGGTATACACGGGTAAAAGCGATTAAAAAAAGAAAGACAATGTCTTCACCTTTCTTCTAATAAATCTTGTTGTACAATGTAACCTAGAATGACAATTACTGTGTCTCTCTTCCTAACAGACTATGACCGGCTGGAGTTTTGCCCAAAGGAGACGCAACTGAAGTAAGAAATATTTCACCATTGTTGTTCCGCTATTTTATTAATACTTTCTGAAACATGAAGAAGATTGTGGTGACCCATTTATTAGGGATACGCTTGTACTAACAGAAAGTCTGATTATACCGTAGTTATTACATACATCTGTATCAGCTGTGTGTGTTGGATGTATTTCTGAAATAGCAGCATTCATGTGTAACGTGTACAGTTGTATGCACATGTGTGTTGCACTGCCTCACTAGACCGACAGTATCAGTATTCACGGTGTGACCCGTCCTCTTCCTCTGTGACCAGGTATTTTGAAAAGCAGTTTATTCTGGCCGAGCGCTCGAAGCTTCCCATGTTTCTGCACTGCCGGAATGCGCACAAGGATTTTATAGGTAGGTCTCCGCGGGTTATAAGGGGCTTATTTGCATAGTCTCTGGGGGAAAAGTATTCTGGCACCAATAGTAAGAAATAAGCATCTGCAGATACCATGTACATTACAATAACATGGCGCTGCTAGAATGTAAGGATAGAGTACTCCATAAGCAGAACAGGCAGCCACATGGCACCATATACCAAGCACAGCATCCAGTCACATGACACCATATCCCAAGCACAGCATCCAGTCACATGACACCATATCCCACGCACAGCATCCAGTCACATGACACCATATACCAAGCACAGCATCCAGTCACATGGCACCATATACCAAGCACAGCATCCAGTCACATGACACCATATACCAAGCACAGCATCCAGTCACATGGCACCATATCCCACGCACAGCATCCAGTCACATGACACCATATACCAAGCACAGCATCCAGTCACATGGCACCATATACCAAGCACAGCATCCAGTCACATGGCACCATATACCAAGCACAGCATCTAGTCACATGACACCATATACCAAGCACAACATCCAGTCACATGACACCATATCCCAAGCACAGCATCCAGTCACATGACACCATATCCCACGCAGAGCATCCAGTCACATGGCACCATATACCAAGCACAGCATCCAGTCACATGGCACCATATACCAAGCACAGCATCCAGTCACATGACACCATATCCCAAGCACAGCATCCAGTCACATGACACTATACCCCACGCAGAGCATCCAGTCACATGACACCATATACCAAGCACAGCATCCAGTCACATGGCACCATATACCAAGCACAGCATCCAGTCACATGACACTATACCCCACGCAGAGCATCCAGTCACATGACACCATATACCAAGCACAGCATCCAGTCACATGACACCATATCCCACGCAGAGCATCCAGTCACATGACACCATATACCAAGCACAGCATCCAGTCACATGGCACCATACCCCACGCAGAGCATCCAGTCACATGGCACCATATACCAAGCACAGCATCCAGTCACATGACACCATACCCCACGCAGAGCATCCAGTCACATGACACCATATACCAAGCACAGCATCCAGTCACATGGCACCATATACCAAGCACAGCATCCAGTCACATGGCACCATATACCAAGCACAGCATCCAGTCACATGGCACCATATACCAAGCACAGCATCCAGTCACATGGCACCATATACCAAGCACAGCATCCAGTCACATGACACCATATACCAAGCACAGCATCCAGTCACATGACACTATACCCCATGCAGAGCATCCAGTCACATGGCACCATATACCAAGCACAGCATCCAGTCACATGACACTATACCCCACGCAGAGCATCCAGTCACCATGACACCATATACCAAGCACAGCATCCAGTCACATGACACCATATCCCACGCAGAGCATCCAGTCACATGACACCATATACCAAGCACAGCATCCAGTCACATGGCACCATACCCCACGCAGAGCATCCAGTCACATGGCACCATATACCAAGCACAGCATCCAGTCACATGACACCATACCCCACGCAGAGCATCCAGTCACATGACACCATATACCAAGCACAGCATCCAGTCACATGGCACCATATACCAAGCACAGCATCCAGTCACATGGCACCATATACCAAGCACAGCATCCAGTCACATGGCACCATATACCAAGCACAGCATCCAGTCACATGGCACCATATACCAAGCACAGCATCCAGTCACATGACACCATATACCAAGCACAGCATCCAGTCACATGACACTATACCCCATGCAGAGCATCCAGTCACATGGCACCATATACCAAGCACAGCATCCAGTCACATGACACTATACCCCACGCAGAGCATCCAGTCACCATGACACCATATACCAAGCACAGCATCCAGTCACATGACACCATATACCCCACGCAGAGCATCCAGTCACATGACACTATACCCCACGCACAGCATCCAGTCACATGACACCATATACCAAGCACAGCATCCAGTCACATGACACTATATACCACGCAGAGCATCCAGTCACATGACACCATATACCAACCACAGCATCCAGTCACATGGCACCATATACCAAGCACAGCATCCAGTCACATGACACTATACCCCACGCAGAGCATCCAGTCATATGGCACCATATCCCAAGCACAGCATCCAGTCACATGACACCATATACCAAGCACAGCATCCAGTCACATGGCACCATATACCAAACACAGCATCCAGTCACATGACACTATACCCCACGCAGAGCATCCAGTCACATGACACCATATCCCACGCAGAGCATCCAGTCACATGGCACCATATACCAAGCACAGCATCCAGTCACATGGCACCATATACCAAGCACAGCATCCAGTCACATGACACCATATCCCAAGCACAGCATCCAGTCACATGACACTATACCCCACGCACAGCATCCAGTCACATGACACCATATCCCAAGCACAGCATCCAGTCACATGGCACCATATACCAAGCACAGCATCCAGTCACATGACACCATATACCAAGCACAGCATCCAGTCACATGACACTATACCCCACGCAGAGCATCCAGTCACATGACACCATATACCAAGCACAGCATCCAGTCACATGGCACCATATACCAAGCACAGCATCCAGTCACATGACACTATACCCCACGCAGAGCATCCAGTCACATGACACCATATACCAAGCACAGCATCCAGTCACATGACACCATATCCCACGCAGAGCATCCAGTCACATGACACCATATACCAAGCACAGCATCCAGTCACATGGCACCATACCCCACGCAGAGCATCCAGTCACATGGCACCATATACCAAGCACAGCATCCAGTCACATGACACCATACCCCACGCAGAGCATCCAGTCACATGACACCATATACCAAGCACAGCATCCAGTCACATGGCACCATATACCAAGCACAGCATCCAGTCACATGGCACCATATACCAAGCACAGCATCCAGTCACATGACACTATACCCCACGCACAGCATCCAGTCACATGACACCATATCCCAAGCACAGCATCCAGTCACATGGCACCATATACCAAGCACAGCATCCAGTCACATGACACCATATACCAAGCACAGCATCCAGTCACATGACACTATACCCCATGCAGAGCATCCAGTCACATGGCACCATATACCAAGCACAGCATCCAGTCACATGACACTATACCCCACGCAGAGCATCCAGTCACATGACACCATATACCAAGCACAGCATCCAGTCACATGACACCATATCCCACGCAGAGCATCCAGTCACATGACACCATATACCAAACACAGCATCCAGTCACATGACACTATACCCCACGCACAGCATCCAGTCACATGACACCATATCCCAAGCACAGCATCCAGTCACATGACACCATATCCCACGCAGAGCATCCAGTCACATGACACCATATACCAAGCACAGCATCCAGTCACATGACACTATACCCCACGCACAGCATCCAGTCACATGACACCATATCCCAAGCACAGCATCCAGTCACATGACACTATACCCCACGCAGAGCATCCAGTCACATGACACCATATACCAAGCACAGCATCCAGTCACATGACACCATATCCCACGCAGAGCATCCAGTCACATGACACCATATCCCACGCAGAGCATCCAGTCCCATGACACCATATCCCAAGCACAGCATCCAGTCACATGACACCATATACCAAGCACAGCATCCAGTCACATGGCACCATATCCCAAGCACAGCATCCAGTCACATGACACTATACCCCACGCAGAGCATCCAGTCACATGACACCATATACCAAGCACAGCATCCAGTCACATGACACCATATACCAAGCACAGCATCCAGTCACATGACACTATACCCCACGCAGAGCATCCAGTCACATGACACCATATCCCAAGCACAGCATCCAGTCACATGACACCATATCCCACGCAGAGCATCCAGTCACATGACACCATATACCAAGCACAGCATCCAGTCACATGACACTATACCCCACGCACAGCATCCAGTCACATGACACCATATTCCAAGCACAGCATCCAGTCACATGACACCATATCCCACGCAGAGCATCCAGTCACATGACACCATATACCAAGCACAGCATCCAGTCACATGACACTATACCCCACGCAGAGCATCCAGTCATATGGCACCATATCCCAAGCACAGCATCCAGTCACATGACACCATATCCCACGCAGAGCATCCAGTCACATGACACCATATACCAAGCACAGCATCCAGTCACATGACACTATACCCCACGCACAGCATCCAGTCACATGACACCATATTCCAAGCACAGCATCCAGTCACATGACACCATATCCCACGCAGAGCATCCAGTCACATGACACCATATACCAAGCACAGCATCCAGTCACATGACACTATACCCCACGCACAGCATCCAGTCACATGACACCATATCCCAAGCACAGCATCCAGTCACATGACACTATACCCCACGCAGAGCATCCAGTCACATGACACCATATACCAAGCACAGCATCCAGTCACATGACACCATATCCCACGCAGAGCATCCAGTCACATGACACCATATCCCACGCAGAGCATCCAGTCCCATGACACCATATCCCAAGCACAGCATCCAGTCACATGACACCATATACCAAGCACAGCATCCAGTCACATGGCACCATATCCCAAGCACAGCATCCAGTCACATGACACTATACCCCACGCAGAGCATCCAGTCACATGACACCATATACCAAGCACAGCATCCAGTCACATGGCACCATACCCCACGCAGAGCATCCAGTCACATGGCACCATATACCAAGCACAGCATCCAGTCACATGACACCATATACCAAGCACAACATCCAGTCACATGACACCATATCCCACGCAGAGCATCCAGTCACATGGCACCATATACCAAGCACAGCATCCAGTCACATGGCACCATATACCAAGCACAGCATCCAGTCACATGACACCATATCCCAAGCACAGCATCCAGTCACATGACACTATACCCCACGCAGAGCATCCAGTCACATGACACCATATACCAAGCACAGCATCCAGTCACATGGCACCATATACCAAGCACAGCATCCAGTCACATGACACTATACCCCACGCAGAGCATCCAGTCACATGACCCCATATACCAAGCACAGCATCCAGTCACATGGCACCATACCCCACGCAGAGCATCCAGTCACATGACACCATATACCAAGCACAGCATCCAGTCACATGACACCATACCCCACGCAGAGCATCCAGTCACATGACACCATATACCAAGCACAGCATCCAGTCACATGGCACCATATATCAAGCACAGCATCCAGTCACATGGCACCATATACCAAGCACAGCATCCAGTCACATGACACTATACCCCACGCACAGCATCCAGTCACATGACACCATATACCAAGCACAGCATCCAGTCACATGGCACCATATACCAAGCACATCATCCAGTCACATGACACCATATACCAAGCACAGCATCCAGTCACATGACACTATACCCCATGCAGAGCATCCAGTCACATGGCACCATATACCAAGCACAGCATCCAGTCACATGACACTATACCCCACGCAGAGCATCCAGTCACATGACACCATATACCAAGCACAGCATCCAGTCACATGACACCATATACCAAGCACAGCATCCAGTCACATGACACTATACCCCACGCAGAGCATCCAGTCACATGACACTATACCCCACGCACAGCATCCAGTCACATGACACCATATACCAAGCACAGCATCCAGTCACATGACAATATATACCACGCAGAGCATCCAGTCACATGACACCATATACCCCACGCACAGCATCCAGTCACATGGCACCATATACCAAGCACAGCATCCAGTCACATGACACCATATACCAAGCACAGCATCCAGTCACATGACACTATACCCCACGCAAAGCATCCAGTCATATGGCACCATATCCCAAGCACAGCATCCAGTCACATGACACCATATCCCACGCAGAGCATCCAGTCACATGACACCATATACCAAGCACAGCATCCAGTCACATGACACTATATACCACGCAGAGCATCCAGTCACATGACACCATATACCCCACGCACAGCATCCAGTCACATGGCACCATATACCAAGCACAGCATCCAGTCACATGACACCATATACCAAGCACAGCATCCAGTCACATGACACTATACCCCACGCAGAGCATCCAGTCACATGACACCATATACCAAGCACAGCATCCAGTCACATGACACCATATCCCACGCAGAGCATCCAGTCACATGACACCATATCCCACGCAGAGCATCCAGTCCCATGACACCATATCCCAAGCACAGCATCCAGTCACATGACACCATATACCAAGCACAGCATCCAGTCACATGGCACCATATCCCAAGCACAGCATCCAGTCACATGACACTATACCCCACGCAGAGCATCCAGTCACATGACACCATATACCAAGCACAGCATCCAATCACATGGCACCATAACCCACGCAGAGCATCCAGTCACATGGCACCATATACCAAGCACAGCATCCAGTCACATGACACCATATACCAAGCACAGCATCCAGTCACATGACACTATATACCACGCAGAGCATCCAGTCACATGACACCATATACCAAGCACAGCATCCAGTCACATGGCACCATATACCAAGCACAGCATCCAGTCACATGACACCATATACCAAGCACAGCATCCAGTCACATGACACTATACCCCACGCAGAGCATCCAGTCATATGGCACCATATACCAAGCACAGCATCCAGTCACATGACACCATATCCCAAGCACAGCATCCAGTCACATGACACCATATCCCACGCAGAGCATCCAGTCACATGACACCATATACCAAGCACAGCATCCAGTCACATGACACTATACCCCACGCACAGCATCCAGTCACATGACACCATATCCCAAGCACAGCATCCAGTCACATGACACTATACCCCACGCAGAGCATCCAGTCACATGACACCATATACCAAGCACAGCATCCAGTCACATGACACCATATCCCACGCAGAGCATCCAGTCATATGGCACCATATACCAAGAACAGCATCCAGTCACATGACACTATACCCCACGCAGAGCATCCAGTCATATGGCACCATATACCAAGCACAGCATCCAGTCACATGACACCATATCCCAAGCACAGCATCCAGTCACATGACACCATATCCCACGCAGAGCATCCAGTCACATGACACCATATACCAAGCACAGCATCCAGTCACATGACACTATACCCCACGCACAGCATCCAGTCACATGACACCATATCCCAAGCACAGCATCCAGTCACATGACACTATACCCCACGCAGAGCATCCAGTCACATGACACCATATCCCACGCAGAGCATCCAGTCACATGACACCATATACCAAGCACAGCATCCAGTCACATGACACCATATACCAAGCACAGCATCCAGTCACATGGCACCATATACCAAGCACAGCATCCAGTCACATGACACCATATACCAAGCACAGCATCCAGTCACATGACACCATATACCAAGCACAGCATCCAGTCACATGACACCATATCCCACGCAGAGCATCCAGTCACATGACACCATATCCCAAGCACAACATCCAGTCACATGACACCATATCCCACGCAGAGCATCCAGTCACATGACACCATATCCCACGCAGAGCATCCAGTCACATGACACCATATCCCAAGCACAGCATCCAGTCACATGGCGCCATATACCAAGCACAGCATCCAGTCACATGACACCATATCCCAAGCACAGCATCCAGTCACATGACACCATATCCCAAGCACAGCATCCAGTCACATGACACCATATCCCAAGCACAGCATCCAGTCACATGACACCATATACCAAGCACAGCATCCAGTCACATGACACCATATACCAAGCACAGCATCTAGTCACATGGCACCATATACCAAGCACAGCATCCAGTCACATGACACCATATACCAAGCACAGCATCCAGTCACATGGCACCATATACCAAGCACAGCATCCAGTCACATGGCACCATATACCAAGCACAGCATCCAGTCACATGACACCATATACCAAGCACAGCATCCAGTCACATGACACCATATCCCACGCAGAGCATCCAGTCACATGGCACCATATACCAAGCACAGCATCCAGTCACATGGCACCATATCCCAAGCACAGCATCCAGTCACATGGCACTATACCCCACGCATAGCATCCAGTCACATGGCACCATATCCCAAGCACAGCATTCAGTCACATGACACCATATCCCAAGCACAGCATCCAGTCACATGGCACCATATACCAAGCACAGCATCCAGTCACATGACACCATATCCCAAGCACAGCATCCAGTCACATGGCACCATATACCAAGCACAGCATCCAGTCACATGGCACCATATACCAAGCACAGCATCCAGTCACATGGCACCATATACCAAGCACAGCATCCAGTCACATGACACCATATACCAAGCACAGCATCCAGTCACATGACACCATATACCAAGCACAGCATCCAGTCACATGGCACCATATCCCACGCAGAGCATCCAGTCACATGACACCATATCCCACGCACAGCATCCAGTCACATGACACTATACCCCACGCAGAGCATCCTGTCACATGACACCATGCCTTGTAAATGATTTGCCTCTTTTAAAAAAAAAATCTTCTGGTCGAACTCGGAGGCTATTACAATTGGCCCAATATCCAAAATGGAGCATCGAGTCAGATGGCACCATGAGGGTTATTCAGACCTGTTTGCAAAGCTGCACTTTTTTGAAATGGATAAAACCATGCTGCACTGCAGGTGGGGCAGATGTAACATGTATAAAGAGATATAGATTTGGGTGAGTTATATTGTTTCTGTGCTGGGTAAATACTGGCTGCTTTATTTTTTACACTGCAATTTAGATTTCGGTTTCAACACATCCCCACCCAGATCTAACTGTCTGCACATGTTACATCTGCCCCACCTGCAGTGCAGGTCTGAATAACCCCCACATCTCAAGGGAGCGTCTAGTCATATGGCACTATATGAAAGCAGTGTTGAACGTTTTACTGCTTCATGGGCCCGATTCAGAGCAGAACGCCCTACCAGTTATCAGACGACCGTGCGGAGGCAGTCAGCAATGGGGGCGGTAACCATGTGTTTTCTGTGAGTGCCCCGCGGCCATCGCAGCGCTGAGTAAGTTCTGGCTTACTCGGCGCTGTGCGATCTATGGTGAGAGATTGCGAATGGTTTTCCCCTCATGTGCACGGCTGCGTAGGAATGTGTGTGTGCAGGGTGACGGTTACCTGATTGCTGGGCTCCGAAGATTCGCAGCCCAGCGATCAGGTCTGAATCGGACCACATATCCCATGCAGAGCAGCCAGTGGTAGTGTAGCACACCTTACACCAAGCAGCCAGTCCTACTGCAATATATATGCAGAGCAACTAATCTTACTGCAAAGCAGCCACTTTTACTGCACTACACCATATGCAGAGCAGCAAGCATTGCTGCACCACACTACAAAGAGCAGAGAGTCTTACTGCACCACACCATGTGCAGAGCAGCCAGTATCACAGCAGTACTCCATAAGAGAGCAGCCAGTCTTACTGCATCGCCCTATAGGCGGAGCAGTCTGCCATACTGCATCGGGGCAGTCAGTATCACAGCAGCATGTCATACACGGAGCAGTCAGTATCACAGCAGCATGTCATACACGGGGCAGTCAGTATCACAGCAGCATGTCATACACGGGGCAGTCAGTATCACAGCAGCATGTCATACACTGGGCAGTCAGTATCACAGCAGCATGTCATACACGGGGCAGTCAGTATCACAGCAGCATGTCCTACACGGAGCAGTCAGTATCACAGCAGCATGTCATACACGGGGCAGTCAGTATCACAGCAGCATGTCATACACTGGGCAGTCAGTATCACAGCAGCATGTCATACACGGGGCAGTCAGTATCACAGCAGCATGTCATACACGGGGCAGTCAGTATCACAGCAACATGTCCTACACGGAGCAGTCAGTATCACAGCAGCATGTCATACGCGGGGCAGTCAGTATCACAGCAGCATGTCATACGCGGGGCAGTCAGTATCACAGCAGCATGTCATACGCGGGGAAGTCAGTATCACAGCAGCATGTCATACACGGGGCAGTCAGTATCACAGCAGCATGTCCTACACGGGGCAGTCAGTATCACAGCAGCATGTCATACGCGGGGCAGTCAGTATCACAGCAGCATGTCATACACGGAGCAGTCAGTATCACAGCAGCATGTCATACATGGAGCAGTCAGTATCACAGCAGCATGTCATACATGGAGCAGTCAGTATCACAGCAGCATGTCATACACGGAGCAGCCAGTATCACAGCAGCATGTCATACACTGGGCAGTCAGTATCACAGCAGCATGTCATACACGGGGCAGTCAGTATCACAGCAGCATGTCCTACACGGGGCAGTCAGTATCACAGCAGCATGTCATACACGGGGCAGTCAGTATCACAGCAGCATGTCATACACTGGGCAGTCAGTATCACAGCAGCATGTCATACACGGGGCAGTCAGTATCACAGCAGCATGTCCTACACGGAGCAGTCAGTATCACAGCAGCATGTCATACACGGGGCAGTCAGTATCACAGCAGCATGTCATACACTGGGCAGTCAGTATCACAGCAGCATGTCATACGCGGGGCAGTCAGTATCACAGCAGCATGTCATACGCGGAGCAGTCAGTATCACAGCAGCATGTCATACACGGGGCAGTCAGTATCACAGCAGCATGTCATACGCGGGGCAGTCAGTATCACAGCAGCATGTCATACGCGGGGCAGTCAGTATCACAGCAGCATGTCATACACTGGGCAGTCAGTATCACAGCAGCATGTCCTACACGGGGCAGTCAGTATCACAGCAGCATGTCCTACACGGGGCAGTCAGTATCACAGCAGCATGTCATACACGGGGCAGTCAGTATCACAGCAGCATGTCATACACTGGGCAGTCAGTATCACAGCAGCATGTCATACACGGGGCAGTCAGTATCACAGCAGCATGTCATACACGGGGCAGTCAGTATCACAGCAGCATGTCCTACACGGAGCAGTCAGTATCACAGCAGCATGTCATACACGGGGCAGTCAGTATCACAGCAGCATGTCATACACTGGGCAGTCAGTATCACAGCAGCATGTCATACACTGGGCAGTCAGTATCACAGCAGCATGTCATACACGGGGCAGTCAGTATCACAGCAGCATGTCATACACGGAGCAGTCAGTATCACAGCAGCATGTCATACACGGAGCAGTCAGTATCACAGCAGCATGTCCTACACGGGGCAGTCAGTATCACAGCAGCATGTCATACACGGGGCAGTCAGTATCACAGCAGCATGTCATACACGGGGCAGTCAGTATCACAGCAGCATGTCATACACGGGGCAGTCAGTATCACAGCAGCATGTCCTACACGGAGCAGTCAGTATCACAGCAGCATGTCATACACGGGGCAGTCAGTATCACAGCAGCATGTCATACACGGGGCAGTCAGTATCACAGCAGCATGTCATACGCGGGGCAGTCAGTATCACAGCAGCATGTCCTACGCGGAGCAGCCAGTATCACAGCAGCATGTCCTACGCGGAGCAGCCAGTATCACAGCAGCATGTCATACACGGAGCAGTCAGTATCACAGCAGCATGTCATACACGGAGCAGCCAGTATCACAGCAGCATGTCATACACGGGGCAGTCAGTATCACAGCAGCATGTCATACACGGAGCAGTCAGTATCACAGCAGCATGTCATACACGGAGCAGCCAGTATCACAGCAGCATGTCATACACGGGGCAGTCAGTATCACAGCAGCATGTCATACACGGAGCAGTCAGTATCACAGCAGCATGTCATACACGGGGCAGTCAGTATCACAGCAGCATGTCATACACGGGGCAGCCAGTATCACAGCAGCATGTCATACACGGAGCAGCCAGTATCACAGCAGCATGTCATACACGGAGCAGTCAGTATCACAGCAGCATGTCATACACGGGGCAGCCAGTATCACAGCAGCATGTCATACACGGGCAGCCAGTATCACAGCAGCATGTCATACACGGAGCAGTCAGTATCACAGCAGCATGTCATACACGGGGCAGTCAGTATCACAGCAGCATGTCATACACGGAGCAGTCAGTATCACAGCAGCATGTCATACACGGGGCAGCCAGTATCACAGCAGCATGTCATACACGGGGCAGTCAGTATCACAGCAGCATGTCCTACACGGGGCAGTCAGTATCACAGCAGCATGTCCTACACGGAGCAGCCAGTATCACAGCAGCATGTCATACACGGAGCAGCCAGTATCACAGCAGCATGTCATACACGGAGCAGCCAGTATCACAGCAGCATGTCATACACGGAGCAGCCAGTATCACAGCAGCATGTCATACACGGAGCAGCCAGTATCACAGCAGCATGTCATACACGGAGCAGCCAGTATCACAGCAGCATGTCATACATGGAGCAGTCAGTATCACAGCAGCATGTCATACACGGAGCAGCCAGTATCACAGCAGCATGTCATACACGGGGCAGTCAGTATCACAGCAGCATGTCATACACGGGGCAGTCAGTATCACAGCAGCATGTCATACACGGGGCAGTCAGTATCACAGCAGCATGTCATACACGGAGCAGCCAGTATCACAGCAGCATGTCATACGCGGGGCAGTCAGTATCACAGCAGCATGTCATACGCGGGGCAGTCAGTATCACAGCAGCATGTCCTACACGGGGCAGTCAGTATCACAGCAGCATGTCCTACACGGGGCAGTCAGTATCACAGCAGCATGTCATACGCGGGGCAGTCAGTATCACAGCAGCATGTCATACGCGGGGAAGTCAGTATCACAGCAGCATGTCATACGCGGGGCAGTCAGTATCACAGCAGCATGTCATACGCGGGGCAGTCAGTATCACAGCAGCATGTCCTACACGGAGCAGTCAGTATCAAAGCAGCATGTCATACACGGAGCAGTCAGTATCACAGCAGCATGTCATACGCGGGGCAGTCAGTATCACAGCAGCATGTCATACGCGGGGCAGTCAGTATCACAGCAGCATGTCATACGCGGGGAAGTCAGTATCACAGCAGCATGTCATACGCGGGGCAGTCAGTATCACAGCAGCATGTCATACGCGGGGCAGTCAGTATCGCTGCAGCATGTCATACACGAGCAGTCAGTATCACAGCAGCATGTCATACACGGGGCAGTCAGTATCACAGCAGCATGTCATACGCGGGGCAGTCAGTATCACAGCAGCATGTCATACGCGGGGCAGTCAGTATCGCTGCAGCATGTCATACACGAGCAGTCAGTATCACAGCAGCATGTCATACACGGGGCAGTCAGTATCACAGCAGCATGTCCTACACGGAGCAGTCAGTATCACAGCAGCATGTCATACACGGGGCAGTCAGTATCACAGCAGCATGTCATACGCGGGGCAGTCAGTATCACAGCAGCATGTCATACACGGGGCAATCAGTATTGCTGCAGCATGTCATACGCGGGGCAGTCAGTATCACAGCAGCATGTCATACACGGGCAGTCAGTATCACAGCAGCATGTCATACACGGAGCAGTATTGCTGCAGCACGATATATATGGATTTTACCCCCTCTATCATTTAACTTGTCCGTTGTTTCTAAATCAAACCCTCTGATGTCCCCAGTGACATTGCAGTGATGAGGTCGGACTAGAAGCAGAATGGATTCTAATGTTTGTGTCTGCTGATTTTCAGATATCATGCGGAGGAATCGAGATCGCTGTGTCGGAGGAGTGGTGAGTAATGGGAGCTGACGCTGGATTCACCCAGGAACTGGGCACACAGACTGCTGCCAATGTATCCAACAGAGCCGGGCATGGGTCATCAGGTCAACATGCATTGGGTCGACATGGCTTACGTCGAACCAAGCATTAGGTCGACAGTTAAAAGATCAACATGGGTTTTTCACTCGTTTTTTTTGTCCCGAATGTCGACATGTACACGCGTGGCTCTCTGTGCTTGGCACACTATTCTATTCACACCCCATGCCCTAGTGCAGGCTTTCCCAACCACGGTCCTCAAGGCACACCAACAGTGCAGGTTTTAGTGATATCCGGGCTTCAGCACAGATGGGTTAATCAGAATCCCTCAGATACTAATTAAGTCACCTGTGCTCAAGCCTGGATATCTACAAAACCTGCACTGTTGGTGTGCCTTGAGGACCGTGGTTGGGAATGCCTGCCCTAGTGGATGCATAGGGCATGAAATACCGCCTGTCGGCGCAAAAAAAAATGTGAACAAACTTTTGACTGTCGACCCAATGCCAATGTCAACCTAATAACAGTATACCACAGAGACACATGGTAACTCCTCCACACAAACAGCGCCCCCTGGAGTAGGAAGGAGCTAAGGCCCATTCGCTCCACAGATTGGACATCATACGTTGGTTTCACCTGGTATCTTCTACGTCCTGTGTGATGAAACCTGCAGCAGCCTCCTCAGCTGAGACACAGATCATAGAGACAGTGGAGGATTATGGCTGCTATCAGTCACTGTGCCCGTTGGCATCCCTACTCCAATCTATGACCCACATTCTGCAATGTGCCCTCCGGGACTCTTCTGAGATTTATTTCCGTTAAGTTAGGTACACACTGTCCAATTTTTTTCTCATCCTGACAATCGGGGCAACAGATTTTCTGTCAAGGCCGACTGACTAGATCACCGAAGGACCATTTGTGCACATGATTGTTCTGGTTTATCGGCAAAACGATTATTCATACACACGCCACAATAGAACCGTTTGAGCAGGCGATATCTGGTCCAATAACTGTATAGTGTATGTCAATCATTAGAACCCACTGCAAGTGTCTTGTACAACATGGCAATGCTTCAACCATCCCTCACAAAGAGGGAGACTTGTCACACTACAGGTGACCAGTGGAGGGGTTGTCCATAGCAACCAGATTATAGCTATCAGCTTGTTCATTTTCTAAGATTATAGTTAGAAATGATTGGTTGCCTTCGATGAATCAATTACCAATTACTTTTGAATTAATTTATCAGTGCCAGTTTTGCCAAACTGATTGAGGCACATTGGCGATAACCCGTGCAGTTACAGAGATATTAACTCCTGTACGTTCTAGATCTGTAACTTATATCAACTTCAGCTTCTCACTTAACATATTTAGGTTCATTCGTTTGATGGAACAAAGGAAGACGCAGAAGCTATAATCAGTTTGGATCTTTACATCGGCATCAATGGCTGGTAAGGGTTCATTTATTTTATTGGCAATTATGACCAGAAATAATAAGAGATAAAACCAAGTGCATGAATGATGAGTGGGCAGTAGTAGTGTATTGCAAGCGCATGGGAAGTAGCAATGCATTACAAGCGCATGAATGGGCAGTAGTAGTGTATTACCAGTGCATGAATGATGAATGGCCAATAGTAGTGTATTACCAGTGCATGAATGATGAATGGCCAGTAGTAGTGTATTACCAGTGCATGAATGATGAATGGCTAATAGTAGTGTATTACCAGTGCATGAATGATGAATGGCCAGTAGTAGTGTATTACCAGTGCATGAATGATGAATGGCCAGTAGTAGTGTATTGCAAGCGCATGAATGATGAATGGGCAGTAGAAGTGTATTGCAAGCATATGAATGATGCATGGGAAGTAGCAATGCATTACAAGCGCATGAATGGGAAGTAGTAGTGGATTACAAGCATGTGAATGACGAATAGGCAGTAGTAATGTATTACAAGCACATGAATGGGAAGTAGTAGTGTATTACAAGCACATGAATGGGAAGTAGTACTGTATTACAAGCATGTGAATGACGAATGGGCAGTAGTACTGGATTATTTTGCATATTCAGTTGCTAGTTCCCCTCGTGCATGCGTAATACGAATGGTGCACATATGCAGTCATACCATAATCGGTTGGTTTGCAAATAATAAGGGATTAATGCTGAATTAGGGCCCATGATTGGGAACGGTAACCTGTGCCAAGGGCATCAGTAGCAGAGCCCATGCCCAAAGCATAGCGAGTGTAGTGGTGGTGCATGAATTGGTCGTCCATGTGCTAAAAGTTTAAAATGACCACCCAAAAAACTCATGATGACCTATTGATTGTGCTGACCTTGTGCAAGTCAACGTAGACAATGGCGACGTAATGAACCATACCGTACCTGCTGGCGGACATATAGGGGTAATCAATCTCAGCCGCTATTTCCACCGGGGAAATTGCAGTCGCCACCTATTCAATGCTGCCGTTTCCAACAGCATTGAAGGTGGATTTCCACACAACAGATCCGACTGTAAAACAAGTCGGATTTGTTTTGGCGGAAACGGGAGCAGATTGTCGAATTCACGTTTGTTTCTCGACAATCTGCGGCCGTTTTCGCTGACACGCCCACTTTCCGACACTCGACACCCGGAACATTGAATTCACAGCCTGAATCCCGTATTGAATACCGCCCGTAATATCTATGTTTATAGGCTAACGTAGGAACAGTATAACCATGATCCCTAAATAAAGCAGGTGGCAGTACGTACTCCCCACGTTTAACTCATCAGCTCTCATCGTTGTTTTGTATAGGAGCCTCTGATTCACCTACTGGCAAATCTCAGTGTACCTAACTCTATGTATGTACATGGCCGATAATCTGTTTTTCCATCATTTACCTGTTGTATTGTTTTCAAATTCTTAGTTCATTAAAGACAGAGTCCAACCTGGAGGTGCTTAGTTCTATACCGAGCGAGAGGCTGATGATTGAGACAGGTGAGGACCCCGCTGTGACATTTATCCCCATTTCCTGAAACAGCGGCCAATTTGGGGGGGGGGGGGGGGGGAGGATTGCGTACTCAGAGATTTCCCAATCTCTGAGTTTGGGAAACACTGTTCTATGCACTTATAAGAATATCAGAATATTGTTTTTATATGATGCTCCTCACATCTGGGTGCATTCATTCAGTTGCATATTCTCTAATGGAATATATTCAGAATGAGTCATAGAAAAATAGAAACATAGAATTTGACGGCAGATAAGAGCCATTTGGCCCATCTAGTCTGCCCCTTTTTTTACCCTTCAGGTAAACTCAACCCTTTTTAATCCTTATTTCTTTGTAAGGCTATTCATATGCCTATCCCAAGCATGTTTAAATTGTTCTACTGTCTTAGCCTTAGTCATGTGACACTAGTGGGCGGGATTATTATCAGATGGTAGCGGAGGCATTACGCATATACTTATCCGCTGGAGGCTTAAGCGATCAGTGCCCACGTAGTGGATCAGATGTTATACACTGGATAGGAATATAGTGAGCAATCAAAGTCACATGACGTAGCCTAGCCGTCGTACTGCCGGAGTCTTCTGACTGTTGTCCTGCTTCTGTGGCACAGACGCCCCCTGGTGTGGGGTGAAGAACACTCATGCTGGCTCAAAGTTACTGAAAACCACTTTCCCGACTAAGAAGAAGTGGGAATGCGGACACTGCCTGAAGGACAGGAATGAGCCCTGCCACATCATGTAAGTGTCTGTGAGCGGCGTACATATATATATACACAGCGCTGGCAGGACTTTGGGCCTTATTCAGACCTGTTAACAAGGCTGCAATTGTTGCAGATGGACAAAACCATGCTGCACTGCAGTTGGGGCAGATGTAAAATGTGCAGAGAGAGGTGTGTTCTTGTAACTGAAATCTAAATTGCAGTGTAAGAATAAAGAAGCCAGTATTTACCCTGCACTGAAACAAAATGACTTACTCAAATCTAACTCTCTCTGCACGTGTTACATCTGCCCCAGCTGCAGTGCAGCATGGTTTTCATCATCTGCAAAAATTGCAGTTTTGCCAACAGGTCTGAATTAGACCATTTATCAGTTATTTTATCGCTGTAATAATAAAAGAAAGAGGACAGGGAGTCACACGATATAAGAGAATGTACATCTCTAAGAGACGCAATGTATACATTATATGCACACTCTAGTTTTAGCAATTTGTCCTTCTAATTTGTTGTTATACCTTGAAAGAACGTTAACGTTTGTCAGCCCGACCTCCCTATCCCAGAAAAGCCTGTACACACTATTTCTAGTACAGGGTCACAGCACCTGGCTGATCGGGAGCTTTTACCTGATCACCCCAGCTTTATTCAGAGTTCGGGATAGACGAAGCAATGTTGCACTGCAGGTGGGGTAGATATAAAAGGGGTAGATCCTGGTTTTTGGACCTTTTTAATCAGCATTTGGCTGACCCAGTCATACCCTATGCCAGGGCTGGGCAATTGCGGCCCTCCAGATGTTGAGGAACTACACATCCCAGGATGCTTTGCATTAGTTTTGCTATGTGGCCATGCTGAAACTGATTCAAGGCATGCTGGGATGTGTAGTTCCTCAACATCTGGAGGGCCGCAATTGCCCAGCTCTGCCCTATGCACTGCACTAAAACACAGGCCGATCACCAGATGCTTGTATAGTGCGGACCTCGCTTTAGTCCTCTAAATAAATCCCTATTCTGTTATTGGCCATTACAATCCGCGAAACAACTATCGGCCTGATTTACAGCTGATCGCTGCTGTGCCAAGTTGCTGCATCCCGCGACCAGATGGGTATGAGTCGACACATGGAATAGGTCAACAAGGTCGACACAAGAATTAGGTAGACGATGGGAAGGACAACAGACAAAAGAACATGTTTTACACAATGTTTTTGTCCCGAATGTCGAGATAGTCAATATGGACACCATCAAAGTGTAACGTGTCCATTCGCCATGCTTCGGGCACGGCGCCTTGTTGTGTTTGCCATGCTTCAGGCACCTCGCTGCCTTCGGCACCCGATTTTATTTTTCCACCACGCCGTAGTGGACGGTAGGGTCTGAAATACCGCCTGTTGACCTATTTCAGGTGTCAACCTAAGCCTTGTCGACCTAGTGACCATATCTTGATCAGAGTGAACACCCGCCCTGTGCAAGGCTGCTAACGGCTTGGGAAAATATTGCGTAAAATGGAGTATGTAATCAATATCTATATCACAGATTTAGATTATTATGGGAGCTAAAGTAAAAATCTCATTATCTTTCTGAGGTGATTAATAGTGACTCTTGGTTGAGGTAGTATGACTGCAAGCCTAATACCGATATAGATATCTATCTAGAAGATGTAGTACCGGCACTCGATCCCTCTGGTTTCGGTATTTGCCTCGGTGCCATCCACTGCACTCCAGATGCTTGCAATATTGAAGATGGGATTGGCGGCACTCGCTAGGACTTGAAGTGAAGAATGATTAGGTTGAATCCACCATTTTCATATCAACGTTTCAGTTTTTTATTAAACTTTCGTCAGGATATATCCTGATGAAAGTTTAATAAAAAAAACTGAAACGTTGATATGAAAATGGTGGATTCCCCCTAATCATTCTTCACTTCAAGTCCTATCGAGTGCCACCGTGGATTCCCCCTAATCATTCTTCACTTCAAGTCCTATCGAGTGCCACCAATTCCGTCTTCAATAGATATCTATCTATGCCATCCATCCAAATAAACAAACAGAAACTACAACCATCCGAATTCTTCAATGTAATAAAAAGGGAGGAAACGTTTTTTGCGCTTACAGATGATTTACTCTTCCTTAAATTATTTTGTATGTATTCCTTTATACAGTACATAAATATAGTCCATACTAGGTGATTCATCGCACCCTACGGGCGCTCTTCACACCGTCGTAGGGGGCTACGCCCCATTAAAAGCTACGCCCCATTAAAATGAGAGCACACCTTGATGCCCATTACACCCCATACTGTGATGGCAATTACCCAATGCTGCCCACACCGTAATGCCCATTACGCCTCATACCATGATGCCCATTACACCGCACAATGTGATGTCCACAGTGCCAGATATGCCCCCACAGTGCCAGATATTCCGTCACAGAGCCAAATACACATATGGCCCCACAGTGCCAGATATTCCGTCACAGAGCCAAATACACATATGGCCCCACAGTGGCAGATATTCCGCCACAGTGCCAGATATTCCGCCACAGTGCCAGATATTCCGCCACAGTGCCAGATATTCCGCCACAGTGCCAGATATTCCGCCACAGTGCCAGATATTCCGCCACAGTGCCAAATACACATATGCCCCCACAGTGCCAGAGACACATATGCCCCCACAGTGCCAGAGACACATATGCCCCCACAGTGCCAGAGACACATATGCCCCCACAGTGCCAGAGACACATATGCCCCCACAGTGCCAGAGACACATATGCCCCCACAGTGCCAGAGACACATATGCCCCCACAGTGCCAGAGACACATATGCCCCCACAGTGCCAGAGACACATATGCCCCCACAGTGCCAGAGACACATATGCCCCCACAGTGCCAGAGACACATATGCCCCCACAGTGCCAGAGACACATATGCCCCCACAGTGGCAGATATTGCTGGGGGGAGGGGGGGGAGATATGCCCCCACAGTGATAGATATTGCTGGGGGGAGCGTGAATTGCCAGATATGCCCCCACAGTGGCAGATATTGCTGGGGGGAGATATGCCCCCACAGTGCCAGATATTGCTGGGGGGAGCGCTTACCCAGTCCCTGTCTGCGGCCCGCGCTGGACCTCCTCCAGCCCTCCTGCGCTGGCCGCGGCTTCCAGAACACGGACGCGGCTACAGGAAAATGGCCGCCGGCCTCCTGCACTGAAGACATGTCCTCGGTGCAGGGGGCCGGCGGCCATTTTCCTGTAGCCGCGCCCGTGTTCTGCTTCTGGAAGCCACGGCCAGCGCAGGAGGTCCAGCGCGGGCCGCAGACAGGGACTGGGTAAGCGTGCCGGGGGGCATATGGTACCCTGCCCCCCGGCCTAGCCCGACATTGATCCGCGCCCTGGAGTAGGCGCTGCCGGAGTGTGCGCTGCCCGCGCCTGCCCCGCCCCCTGCTGGACAATCACTTGCGATTTATCACATGTCTGGGAGTAGGGGGCGGGCGGTGAGGTGCAGGGGGGCGGCGGTCATCATCATCAGGGTGGAGCAGTGTGACGGGCAGCGGGTCCCTGAGCGCTTGGCTGGCGGCGCCGGCGAGTGCTGACCTGGCCGGCGGTGTGATGATCACAGTCTCTCATTCAGCAGCGCTGCGGGACGGGACGCGCAGTGGCGGGTATTAGGTTTTTAAAAAACCTGTCAAATGACTGGCCGTTCTCTGATTGGCTGAGAGCTCAGCCAATCAGAGAACGGCCAGTCATTTGACAGGTTTTTAAAAACCTAATACCCGCCACTGCGCGTCCCGTCGCGCTGCTGAATGAGAGACTGTGATCATCACACCGCCGGCCAGGTCAGCACTTGCCGGCGCCGCCAGCCAAGCGCTCAGGGACCCGCTGCCCGTCCAACTGCTCCCCGGCCAGTCTGCATGCATATGCCTGTCAGGTGGGCAGGCATATGCATACAGGGAGGTCGGACGTGATCATACATGCTGACCATCCGACCTCCCTGATCCGGTCCGATGCGCACAGGATCGGATCAGATATCACACACCTGCGATTTTGGGCTGATTTCACCCGGTTATCGGCCCAAAGTGCTGAAATTGGATGAAATCGTCCCAAAATCGCATAGTGTATGGGGGCATTTAGTCTCTGCACACGTAACTTCATAAAAACAAAAGAAATACCATTGATAAAGTAATTAAGTCGTAACGAATTGGGAAATAGAATGCAGCTTTATAATGGAGAGGAGAGAGAGGAGCGATCTGGCTACATCTGTCATCACCTTTACCACAGAAGTAAAAGTGCAACAACCTCGAACTTTAACACAGGGCAGTAAATACTATGATGTGTAGTTATGAGAGGTAATGTTCTGCTTTTATAACTGTTACCAGATTACACAGCTGATACACGTGGGTCCTATAGCCGCAAAGCATTAGTGGGCGGGGGAGATACACAGGGCTAATGTTCGGGATATGGCTTACATGTTATTTACACCACCATCACCTTTATATCACAGACAGGTCCTGGAAATCGTAGCCGCAGCGAGGGAAGAGGAACCGGAGGAACTGGCAGAGACCCTCTACGCCAACACCACAAAAGTGTTTTTCCCGGACGTGTAGCATGGCAGTTCTGGGCAAAGTGGGGGAAGAGGCTGGATCCATGGTCCTGATACTGGCACAGCAAGTAACTGTGCTCCTGGGCAAAACTATGCTGCGCTGCAGGGGGGCAGATTTAAATTGTGCAGAGAATAAGACTTGGGAGAAATCACATCTAAATTGCAGTGTAAGTGCTCAGTTTGTGTGCTACATTTAAAAGCAGACAGTATTTACCCTGCATGCAATAAAAATACATTGATTTGCACCCCTTGCAGTGCAGCATGATTTGCCTAGGTGCAGAAGTTGCTTTTTATATTACTCCCATCTCAGACTGAGTGTAATGGGTGTACACTGCTGCCTCCACATGTACAAAGAACTAGGTGGTTCACACAGCTGCTCCGGGAGTGTTACTGAATATCCCTGCCAGAGGGTATATATCCATCAGACAAGTCATAGAAGGAACATGAGGGGAGAAGCTCAAACAGAGAAGAACGTGCAAAATCCCATAACACGTTTCTTCTGCTTAGAAACAACCCTTAGGACAGTGGTTCCCAGCCTTTGTCATCAATGCACCCCCAATAATTCACATTTTCCAAGTCACCTGTGGAGTTATAAAATGTGACAGTTTGTGACTTACAATGCACGGCTGGGTGACTTGGAAAACCCGAACGGTTCTAACGGTGTGTACACATGGGTACAATCACCCTGCGATTCTGACTATATAGTCAGAATCGCATCGGTATTGCACGCTCTCCAGGTAGCCTATAGCCTCCTTTACCCACTTACAGATTTCGATTTGATAAAATAAAAATTACCGCAGGAAGTTATTGTATTCTATCATGTCATTTTCTCCACTTATAGCAGCACAGACCTATACAGATAGGCTGACGTGTGAAAGTGGATAGCTCATCCAGCCCAGATGACACTTGGATGCACATACTGTACCTGACCCGTACACTGCAGCACTAAGGTGCACACTCCAGTATTCAGCTTACACTAGCCTAATGCTGCAGGTACATCCAGATAATCTCCCTCACAAGAGCTCGTGGTCCATATGGCATACACCCAAGATTGTTACACTTCATTTTCCGATTCAATTTTATCAGGCTCAGTACAGAGGGACTGTCTAAGAGCAGATGTGGCGCCTTTGTTGAAAAAGGGAAGTAAAATACAACCAGGAAATTTTAGACCTGTAAGCCTGACCTCAATAGTGGGGAAATTACTGGAGGGTACATTTAGGGATAGCATTAAATTGGTGGATTGGACAGCTAAATGGAAAATGAGGTTTAACATAGATAACTAAGGTTATGTAGCTTTTTTTTATCAGGCTGCCACGCCTGACCATTTTCTTTAAGCTTCTAAATGCGCCCTGCCTTTTGTGTGAACCCCTACCACACTGACATCCCGCTGAGGACTTTGCTATCCGCAGCTGTCAGTGAACACTAGTTATGCATTTAGGGACAAAAAACAATAGGAAAATTATTAAGGATTTGGGGATGCTTATTGACAGACGTCAGTCAGCACTGCTTAATGTCAAGCAGCAGCAAATGCCAATAAGGTTTTAGCATGCATAAAAAGGGGCATTGATGCAAGGGAAGCCAGTGTAATATTGCCATGGCCTCATCTAGAATACAGTGCACAATTCTGGGCACCACTCCATAAAATAGACATTTCTGGAACTAAAAAAAGCTTCAGAGAAGAGCAACAAAATGGATTCAGGGTTTTAGAGTCATTGGTTTAGGTGGAGAGGCTAGCCAGGTTAGGGGGGAGATTCTCTAAGAATCTCCACCCCCCCTCGCATTTATAATTATCGCATGTTCTAACATATGCGATAATTATAGCAAAGGACAGCTCTTGCGTTAAGAGCTGTCCTTTGCGGTGAGAGTCGCCGGGTCCCGACGGCTCCCCCCTCCCTCCCACACCCGGCGCTGCTGCTGCTGCGCCGTGCTCTCCTCCTCCCTGCACCCGGAAGAGGATCAGTGCAGGGAGGAGGTCACAGAGCAGTGCTGCCCGGACACAGGTGAGGGGGGAGATGCGGGGGGGTCGTTGTGGGGCAGCGGTGGGATGCGGTAGAAGCCCATTGGCTTCTATGGGGCATCGCCAGATTTGTTTGGCGATGCCCGCCGCCGCGTTAACCCGGCGGGGATGCTTACAGCATCCCAAAATGCGGTAAAAACCCTGATAACAGGGTTTTTACCGCATTTTTCGCTTAGAGAATCTCCCCCTGGGTCTCTTTACTTTAGAAAAAAGTAGATTACTGTATACAAATACATTACGTATCAAATGTCAATACAGATAACTATCAGATAAACAATTTACCCTAAGGACTGTACAGCAGACATGACCGATGGGGAGAGGAAGGTACATGTGTATTTTGGCGGCGCCAATGGCATCGCATACCATAAGGCATACGATGCGATATTGTACAATGCCATACAATTTTAAAATTGTATGGCATTGTATATGCCATACAATGCGATGCAACATTGTATAAGCACCCTAATGGGTGCTTACAATGTTAAATACACCCCCCCGCCACTATAAACGTCAACCCGAAGTGTGGCGAGCGCAGCGAGGAGCGGCGGTACACGTCCTCTGACCTTTTCATTCCCCCACTATCCACGTCGGCGTGGAGTTGAGAATACAAAGTGTGGAGAGCGCAGCGGATACCTGTGAAGGCCGCGAGGGGACTCTGATACCTGTGAAGGTATCCGCGTACCCCCGCTGCGCTCGCCACACTTTCTATTCTCAACTCCACGCCGACGTGGATAGTGGGGGTATGAAAAGGTCGGAGGACGCGTACCGCCGCCGCTCGCCACGCTTCGGGTTCACGTTTAGAGTGGGGGGGTGGCGTGGGGGTGCATTTAACATTGTAAGCACCCATTACGGTGCTTAAAAGCACCCTTTAGGGTGCTTATACAATCTTTCATCGTATAGGGGGCAAAAATCGCATCGCATGCCATCAGGTGCATGGCATACGATGCAATGACAACATCGCGCGATGGGAATCGGGGGCGCCGCTATAATACACAAGTACCGAGGAAGTTTCTCACCCAGCATAGGAAGGGTTTCTTTACAGTAAGGGCAGTTAACATATGGAATACTCTGCCAGAGAAGGTTGTGGTGGCAGACTCAATGGATAGGTTTAAGAAAGGGGTAAGGGGCCTACACACAGCAACACTGCTGAGCGTTCTGAGCAATATCAGCACTGTGTGATGTCAGGGCCAGTGTTCTCTTCTAAGAACCAATGCCCCACTGCCATTTTTGGAGCATCAGGGATTTGATTTGAAACAGGATTGTAAAGACCCAGATGAAGTAACTACCAAATATAAGCTGTGCGCCACAGGAGGAGATCTAATATAGTTTGATGGACTTATATCTTATCAACCTCATTAACTACGAGGAGCAAAAGCAGCATAGGTAGTAACAATGGAGAGAGCGATGTACCAATCAATAAGCTCCTAACGGTGCGTACACACTGGCCGATATACCAGCAGCCAGTGTATATGAACGATAGAACTGTGCCATTCACAAATGTATCACAACGGCTCTGCAATCCAGCCAATGTCCGACAGATCGGCGCATCGTGCTGCGTGTACGGGCGATCCACTGATGAACCGTACAGTTGCGCCAAGAGCCACCGGTGATTGACAGCTTAGTGGGCAGGTGCATGGAAATGAGCCCGCCCACTTGTGATGTCAGTGCCGACAAATTGGGCAGTGTGAATGGAGAACACGCATCCGTTGTTCCAGCACTGTATGAGATTATCGGTGCTACATTCCTGCCGCCGGGAAGGTCCCGGCGGCTCGCAGGCTGTCTGGTGTCCGTACACTGCTTTGAGACATTGCAGCAGTGCATGGGCACCTTAACTGTACCCCAGTGACTAATTGAGCCCTTTTGAAACCTTCAACAGCTTGTCTGTGCCCTATTTATTTCTTCTTCGGAATTCATGGACTCCACAGGGTTAACCTTAGGGTTGTACACAGATCTCTGGATCCACCTACAACCCTAAAGTTAACCCTGTGGAGCCCATAAACCTTGAAGAAAGCATTACCGTAACACTCATATTTGCAGTTATTGCTTTTAAGTACAAGAGACCCTCAGGTAACAATATTTAAACCAACCTTTATGTTCCTTCCACTGTAAGGAAGACAAAAGTCACAGAACGTAAATATGTTTCACTCCTATCTCTAACAGCACAAAGCCACCTCTGCACATGTATGGGTGTCTTTGGCTTTCTTCATAACTAATAGTAAAAGGGGAAGAAGGCAAAGCGCCAGCTGTGTTATGGATAGTCTGGGCGAGCATTGCACTCTCACAGGAAACTTGTAATAACATTTACCGGTTCTGCAACTTCAGTCTCCACATTACTGTACATGTTGTGCAGCCTAAGCACTGCAGGGTCCTTCCCATGCCCACGTCACTGGCTACTGTTCCTGACACAGAACATTTATAAACAAGCAGGTGCTGCATTCTCACATTCTGAGCAAATGTGGAGTCTTAAATAGGGACACAAATTTGGATCGTAAAAACGGCTACTGAAGGAAATAAATATTGAATACTTTCAGGTTTAGCAAGTGTACACAGAGATATATTTACTAAAGGTTGATTCTGATCGAATTTAATCGATGTTGGACCTCCAAGGAGAACACACATTTACTAACATTTAAAAATGAATATAAAAAAAAATAAATCTGTTAGTAGACGTGGATTATGTCCCTGTAAGCCCAACATTGATAAAAAATTATTTTAAATCGATTTGACATCAAATACGACATTAAGTAAATATAGAGTCCTTTAAAAAACAAATTGCTACACACCTATTGCATACTGTCAAAACACAATGTATAAAGCTGGGTACACACCTACAGATTTATCTGTCCAATCCATCTGGTGGTATCAAAAATCTGGAATGTATGGGAGCAAACGACAATCAAAAATTCTGGAAAACAGACGTCAGTCGGATAATTATCTAAGTAATTATTTTTGTCTGTTCTCCAGTGTTTGGGAGGAAAGGTTGTTTGTGATTTGCAGATACAGGTTGAGTATCCCTTGCCCATATTTTTGTTTTGCTAAAAGCGCTGCTGGGGACATGGTCTGCGGCTGGCGCTGCTGGGGACATGGTCTGCGGCTGGCGCTGCTGGGGACATGGTCTGCGGCTGGCGCTGCTGGGGACATGGTCTGCGGCTGGCGCTGCTGGGGACATGGCGCTGCTGGGGACATGGTCTGTAACTGGCGCTGCTGGGGACATGGTATGTAACTGGCACTAAATATCTGCAAGAAAATGATTGATTGCTTGGCATTCACACTCACTATCTGATCTTGTACACAAAAGTTTGTTTCATTTTTTTCATGCACAAATAAAATATATTTGTTTGTATTTCATGTGTTTATACAACAAATGTAAGATACCTCAGGATACATTATTGAAATATAAAATTACAGGTTGAGTATCCCTTATCCAAATTATTCTGAAAACCATAGAATCCAAAATGTACCTTTTTTGTGTTGCTAAAAACCTACTGGGACATCTGTAACTGGCACTACTGGGGAAATTACATTTAACTCGCACTAAATATCTGCAAGGACATTATTGTCTGGCATTCACATTCAGTGTTTGAGATTGTACACAAACTTTTTTTTTTTTAAACCTTGTTTCATGCACAAATAAGATATATTTGTGTGTATTTCATGTGCTTATACAACATAAACGCAAGATACCTCAAGATACTGCTTTCAAATATAAAAATATTCCAAAATACGGAATAATCCGTTATCCAAAATTCTTCTGGTCCCGATCATTTTGGATAAGGGATACTCAACCTGTATGCATTTCCATCTTTTTATTACCAACAGATAGATTGGACAGATTCATCTTTGTGTGTGTACCCAGCTTTAGAAAGCATATTTATAGGTTGGCAGAATGCAACCAAACACTGACGCAAAGTCTTCTATACACAGAGATAGAGGTTACAAGAACATAATGAGTAATGCTGTACTATGACATTCCCCATTTAGTCACTGACTGCAGAACCACAGGTGACTGTACTGTCACTAAGGGGCATACACACGGGGCGATTTACACCACATTTCTAAGCGATCTAACCAGATTGCTTAATAATGGAGCACGGATCGATCCTTGTGTATGGACCCCAGCGACAGCGATGCATGGTCCAGTGCCCAGTGGCGTAACTACGAATTAGGCGCCACCCCCCCACCGTTAATGGGGGGTGCACCCCCCGCCCGCAGCCTTACCTGTCTTGCTGGTCCCGTCCCGGCTCCCTTTCTGGCTTCATTCTTCTGCTAGTGAGACGGACCAACACAAAATGTCCGCCCCCATACAGCAGACAGTTTCAGAGAACTGTCTGCTATATGGGGCGGACATTTTATTGTGGTCCGTCTCACTAGCAGAAGAATGAAGCCAGCAAGGGAGCCGGGACGGGACCAGTGAAGTCAGGTAAGGCTGCGGGCGGCGGATTGGCGGGCGGCAGATGGGCGGGGGCTAACTATAGCGCCACAGCCCCCCGGCGCCCACACATGCACAGCGCCCCCCCGCGGCCGCGGTGCTATAGTTACGCCTCTGCCAGTGCCTCTATATTTTGACTGCATGCAGTTAAAATCTAGTCATCACCTGTGTCCTCTCTATTGACAAAACGGGCAGTGAGGAGCGATCTGTACTTAACTACATCGCTCAGCACAAAGCTCCTGTCACCCCATGTGTATGGGGCTTTAGTACAAATCTTATTTATAAAACACAGGACAGGGGTAGGTCACTATTCCTAACCTAAAGAGCACTTATGAATTGGTGTTACCATTATAGCACCCATCATTCAGTTCCCTATGGATAAGCTTTCATATAAAGGAACGGGATGCAGTTTAAATCCCGGCGGTCGGGATCCCGGTGTTCAGAATCCCGACACTTTCTCCCTCCGTGGGTGTCCACGACACCCCTGGAGGGAGAATAAATGATTGTGCCGAGCGCAGCAAGGCGAGCGCAGCGAGCCCGCAAGGGGGGGTGATACACGTCCCCCCCTTGTCGGGATTCCGGCGTTGGGATTTTGAACGCCGGGATTTCATACTGAATCCAAAGGAACCATTGTGGATGTTTTTCTTTTTTTCGTTTTTTAGAGGGTTATGTTACTGGTGCAGATTTCTCAGTAACTGGCATAATTTATTAGAGATTTTTGTAAAATATGAAGCAGCACTCCTTTATAGGACTAAAGCAGCCTTTTAATTGATTGTCACTTTACATTTAGCTATGATCTCACGGACTCCCATCATTTTCAAGAACTTTGCACCAATCACATCCCCCTATTAGGATGACATCTATGAAGTTCTGCACAATCTCCACAGAATGGTCATGAAAAAATGTTCTGCATTTCTCAGAATCACTAACATACAAATGTGCCAAGTACACCTAAACTCCTTTCACTCAGTAGTGTTAAACATCTTTTCATAATTAGCATCTTACAGTATTTGCTAAATAAAGCAAACAGGATGTACAAACAGCATCTGCTGATTAAAATGACAAACCCCATGTCTATATTCTGTGTGTGACTGTAACGTAGCATTTTGTATTCATATATAGCTGCAGTCTTTTCCATTAATACAGTAAAGGTCCATACATACTGTGCGACTATGCCCAGCGTGTATGGACAACGATGATCACGATCACCGCTGGGGGGGGGAAAGCCTCTCAGTGCATACACACTGAGCGGCTTTCCCCCTGCCCAGCGCCGACGGAGGGGGGAGGACGGCTTTGCATAGCACAGAGCTATGGCAAAGCCGCTCATCTGCTGTTATAACCAGCAGATGAACAGCTTTCCCGGCGATGATGTGGAAGCGCACAGCAGCGCTCATTGCCAGGGCATACACACTGTGCGGCTTTGAGCTCTAAGCCTCTCAAACCTGCTGTTTTGAGTGACTTTCAGCTCAAAGTCGTCCAGTGTGTATGGGCCTTAACATTCCACTTACATATATACAGCAGGAGTCACACAGAATAGACACATGCCGCATATTTTAATCAGCAAAAGCTGCTTGTGTGTCCATTTTGCAAATAAAATGTCATTTAATGGATAAAAGAATCCCGATTTCCTGACCATGCAATACATCTATATAACCCACGTTGCCCTAAAACAAAAGCAAGGGATGCAGAATCAATACTTTTTTATTTGATGTACAAGAATGTACACATTTTAATCAGGTCACAAAAGAGACCAAGAGATATATGTACAGCAGCACTTAGACATTATCCGTTCAGACCTTGCTCCAGAATTGATTGTGCTTTCAGAGTTACATAAGGAAAGAATTCCTGATCTTTAAACACCTTTAAATTCTTCAATATTAGACACAACAGCAAAGGAAAAAAAAAAAACAAATAAATAAATGTTCATTCCCTCAAATTGCCAGTATCGTCCGTGTATTCCTCCTCCGCAGCCGAACTATGCCGTTCGGCCGTCCACTCTTCCTCTTCGCCTTCCGTGCTGTCATCATCGCTTAAGTCGTGGCCATCAAGCTCACGCTCCACGTCCCCATTCGCAATATCCTGCGCGGGTTCCTCATTTGGCGCAACAAATCCATTGTTGTTGGAGAAGGACGCCGTCTCTTTGGGGTCATCTTCGATGTACACTTTTTGATGGCACATTGGGCACGTGTCTTGAATGTACAACCACTTCCGAAGACAAAGTGCGTGGAAGTAATGATGGCAGGGCGTAACACGCGCCGAAGCACGGAACTCCTGGTAGCAGATTGCGCACACGTCATCGATTTCGCTGGTCTCTGAAACATTCACTTCTGGAAGAGAGTTAATTTTTTTGACGGCCGTCCTGCGGTTGATGAAAGTCTTCCACCCGTTCATTGCTTGCAAGTAGATATTGAAGTATGCGTGAAGACACATCATGCACGCTCGGATCTTGCTGCCCGATTCAAACATCATCGTGTAGGCTCCATTACCGAACATGATCACTCCGAAAATAAACTCTATAATGCTGCCAGTTGACCGGACGTAGTAGACGTAATCGTCCAGCTTTTCCCACACTACACTGTAGTGGCCATCAATCATGAAGAGCGTGTACACAGTCAGAGAAACAACCACTTTCAAACAAAGTTCAACGCAGAACGCCGTAACGGCAAATAACCAAGTGTTCAGCGCGTAGTAGTGCCACAGGACGCAGCTTAGCAAAATTGGAAGCGCAAAGAGGAATGCTGACACCAGGAGCACGGGGAAGTGCCTACGAAAAGAAGACACGTGGGAGGCACTAAGTGACATTAACACCGGGTCGGTCATTCCATGGATAAAATGTAAAATTGCTGTCAACAAAAGGCACATGTTTCGACATAGGCGCACAAGCCGCTCTTCGGGTTTCAGCCCGCTCAGGCCCGTCTGCAACGCCAATATAAAAAACAGAACAGGTGCCACAAACCCCAGGCGCTTGTCCTCTTCTTCCGTAGAGCCGATGAAGGCGAGGATCCCTAGTCCCAGGTAATGTGCTATTGAAGAAATCACGGCGCTCATTCCCAAGACCGTCAAGGTGGAATCGCAGCCGCTGATAATGAGGTTGCAGAAGAGTTCCCAAAAGTCTTTCCACTGTAGAAGGTGGGAGTCTACGTCTGTGTTGGCATGCGGAAGCCTAACCATGTAGACTAAAAACACAGCCTGTGTGGCTAGTCTAGTCAGCCAGAAGACTCGCAGCACGTCGGGAAAGTGGACCTTCTTCCACACATCTTCCACCATGACTTGTAATCCGTAAACCTGGTACATGTGTTTCAGCAGGAGAAACGTGTATTTTGTGGAGTAGTAGAACCACTTGCACCTGATGTACAGGCATACTGCAGTGTAGATTAGCAGCACTAGGCCAGAAATAAATACTAGGGTTTCCTGCACTGGGATGGGAACTTCAATTACAAAACCAACCGCGGGCAACAACAGGTCCAATATTATCAGCTGCGAGTAAACGGACTGGATCTCGAACAACGTGATGAAGCCAATACTGAAAGTGAGCTGCAAGGCAACAAGCGGCATCCACAGAGAAGGTCCACCGGCGGGAAGAAGCCCCAGCTTGTGAGCCGCACTAGAGCTCATGTGCAAAGTGGTATAGTAGTTCGTCAACACTGAGGTTGCAGCAATTAGCAGGGCCATACTGATGGTGTAGAACTTGAACAGTGCTCTCCGGGACAACACCAGCACGACTGTGGATGCCAGGACACCTGGGGGAAGGGGAAATAAAATGAAGATGTTACATGGCATTGATAAAACATTACTCGCAAGCATAAAACCAGAATGAAAAAGCGGAACCTTGTTTTCTCAGCCACAATGAACTCCCACAGTTTACAGAATGCAATAATGACTACAGAACATGAAACCATTACAGCCACTGATGGAGATGACACTAAACTTATAATTTGCATAAAAAAGTTTGGGAGGAACAATGCCACATAAGAGAACGCTAAACCGGTTTTGGAATAAGCCGCATCCCTACAACCAGATTTCTGATCTACATACCATACGGTTTTCTTGGGGAAAGTGACTTTCAAAAAAAGATCTAAGGCAAAAAGTTCCAAGAAGTCTTTTTAACAGACTACATTATTAATTTGTATGATCTAGAGTAGTTATGAATAGTTTATGGTATATATAAAGTTCAGGTTTTGCATAAGCAGCCATGATACCGAACAGGGGAGGGCTGAGAGTCAGGGGAAGAGCGCCAGCCAGAGGAATAAAGAGCAGACAGAGAAAGATAATGATGATAGCGTGCTGACTACTAAGGAGACCACAAGAATCAAGTGTTTTTGATACCAGATTGAGAAGAAGCTACAGCATCAGAAGAGTCCAAAGAAGGACAAAGAACTGTCAGAAAGGACACGGCAGCAGGCAACTTCTACCTGCAGAGAAGCTGGCACTAGTTTATCCTGACAGATCTATCCTTCCGTATTTTCCCTTGTAAATGTGTGAATTTACATGGGCAGACAAGTGGTTGGTTCTTAGCTGCCGAATTCTATGATTCGCTTACGCAGAACTTGAGGATTTTGGCACTGATGTACTGATGCACTGACACCTGTACTATCAGAAACCAAAACCTGCTACAGAAGTTATACTAAGTACACTATGAACAACCTCAGACTTGGCTGGACTGTCTGCTTAGCTTGTTGGGGTCACATTAAGGACCAAATAGCAATTTTGGATGAAAAAAAGATATATAGATATAGATATATAGATATATATATATATATAATAAAAAAAAAAACATGCCAGGTGTTCCTGCGAAGACTCCCCTACATGTGGCTGGGCATCTGAAATTTTTTTGGTACTTATTACAGACAGCATCAGCAACCAAATTGTCAGGATGGCAGAATCAGTTCCACGAAGTAGCCCAAGTATAGCCACCTTATTTTGTAACCCTACCTAAAGACTGCAGCTTTAAAAGCCACTATTAGGGGATCTGGCTTTGAATACTGCAGTGATCCGCTTTCTCAGTTCAAGGACGCTGAAAGTTTACATAGATTTTAAAGTCTGGTTTAAACTAGTCCCAGCCATATTGGTCTGGCTATAACACTGCGCACACATCAGTGCTGAAAAAAATAAATTATACATGGACCGGCACTCCCCTTCACAGAAACACTGTCACTGCGTGCCTTTGCTGATAATAAAGAACAGGGTTCCACTTCTCAAGGATCACTGGAACAAACACTTCACTGCAGCTTTTCAGATAGATCAGTAGCTTTATTAGACCTCGATGGGCCGTTTCGGGGTAACACCCCGTTTCCAAGAGGGTATCCTCTTGAAAACGGGGTGTTACCCCGAAACATACATATACATATATATATATCTCTATCAGGCTACAATGTTTCTCCAGCAGGAAGCAAAAAACTAATATAGAAATTACAACAATCTAAGTAAATTCCGTGTAACACTGAAACAGTGACCCTGCATTACTGTATGGACAGTCGGTGTATAACCCGACATAACACCGGGAGCAAGGTCACCGCTAACTCCCTAATAATACAGCCAGTAACATGGGGACCTCCCGATGCCTGGACATCTGTGTATGACATTTATGATGGCCACATGGGCTGGAATCCCCCTGACAGCAATGTATTTAGGGCTGATTGAGTTTGTTCTCACAATGGCTGGCAGCATGCAGAGAGGAAATCACGGTTTGGCTGCGCTCCCAGGAAAACCATAGTATATTAATAATATTGTGCTGAGGGCAGATAGTCCCCAGAGGCATGGGTGTCGTGCTTTCAGGAACGCTCTCTAACAATAACATGGAGGGTAACAGTAAGAGAACTGCGGCTGGGGTCTCACCGAGGGTACCACAATCACCTTGGCACCGTCTATAGAACGTAAACACACTGGGCAAGCCAATTCAATGGGAGCAAAACTGAATAAGCCCAGGCACAACGCAGGTCTTCTAATAGTTTAGATCAGGCACGGGCAAACTATAGCCCTGCAGCTGTTGTGAAACCACAAGTCCCATCATGCCTTGCCACAGTTTTGCTATTAGGGAATGCTAAAACTATGGCAAGGCATGCTGGGATGTGTAGTTTCACAACAGCTGGAGGGCCACCCTTTGGCAGGTCTGATTTAGATCTTCAATGCATTACACATGATAAAACTCACACCTAACTGAATGGACCCAATTAGTACATTGAATGGAGTACAGGCTGAGATTCCCTTATATAACACTCCGAATTACAGAATTATATGAGCACGACTGTGATAGCGACACCTCTGAGTTCTCATCAGTGTACACAGACCTTGGTTAATGTATAAAATGATTACAAATATTGTATTAAATTACCTTCAGGCTGTGTATAAGGTGCATATAATGCATACAATGATTATATGTGCACAAACTTTGTGTCACGCATAAAGTTATTGAATACTAGTGTATATAATGTATGACGCATGCATTCTATGCTTAGGACTTATATAATATTATGGTGTGCAAATATTCCAAAGTACAGTGAAATCAGATAATACTTCCAGTCCCCAGCATTTCCGATATAGGAGACAACTGGTATTACCGGTTAGAAAGACACCAGCTGTAATCTATCTTTACATAGTACAGTAAATGTCACCTACACCAAGAGTCTAAGTTTTGAAATCACTTTATACTTTGGGGCACATTATAATGTCTGTATAGATAATCAGAGTGTAAGAGGCAATACACAGAACATACTGAGATAGGACACACTATAGTCTGAATAAAGGATCAAATAATGATGTGGGGGAGCAATTGTGTGTGGGAAAATACAGTATATGACTTCGGTATGAGATGGTAAGAGTGATTTAAGGACTATATAGTAACATGAGTATTAGGCAATAACAGTACAACGATAGATATGGGGAATAGTGTAGGAGTGTGGGGCGGTGGCAGTAATAGGAGTGTGGGACAGTAATAGTATGGAAGTATGAGGCACTAATATGGGAGTATGGGGTGGTAATAGTAATGTGGGGTGGTAATAGTATAGGAATATGGGGCAGTAGCAGTATAGAAGTATGGGGTGGTAATAGTATAGGAGTATGGGGCAGCAGCGGTAATAGGAATGTGGGGCGGTAATAGGAATGTGGGGTGGTAATAGGATGGGGCAGTAAAAGTATGGAACAGGAACAGTAATAGGAATGTGGGGCAGTAATAGTATGCGGCAGTAATATGAATGTGGGGTGGTAATAGTCTGGGAGTATGGGGCAGTAGCAGTAATAGGAATGTGGGGTGGGAATAGTATGGGACAGTAGCAGTAATAGGAATGTGAGGTAGTAATAGTTTGGGAGTATGGGACAGTAGCAGTAATAGGAATGTGGGGTGGTAATAGTCTGGGAGTATGGGACAGTAGCAGTAATAGGAATGTGGGGTGGTAATAGTCTGGGAGTATGGGACAGTAGCAGTAATAGGAATGTGGGGTGGGAATAGTATGGGACAGTAGCAGTAATAGGAATGTGGGGTAGTAATAGTCTGGGAGTATGGGACAGTAGCAGTAATAGGAATGTATGGTGGTAATAGGAGTATGGGGTGGTAATAGTCTGGGAGTATGGGACAGTAGCAGTAATAGGAATGTGGGGTGGGAATAGTATGGGACAGTAGCAGTAATAGGAATGTGGGGTGGTAATAGTCTGGGAGTATGGGACAGTAGCAGTAATAGGAATGTGGGGTGGTAATAGTCTGGGAGTATGGGGTGGGAATAGTATGGGACAGTAGCAGTAATAGGAATGTGGGGTGGTAATAGTCTGGGAGTATGGGACAGTAGCAGTAATAGGAATGTGGGGTGGGAATAGTATGGGACAGTAGCAGTAATAGGAATGTGGGGTAGTAATAGTCTGGGAGTATGGGACAGTAGCAGTAATAGGAATGTGGGGTGGTAATAGGAGTATGGGGTGGTAATAGTCTGGGAGTATGGGGCAGTAGCAGTAATAGGAATGTGGGGTGGTAATAGTCTGGGAGTATGGGGTGGGAATAGTATGGGACAGTAGCAGTAATAGGAATGTGGGGTGGTAATAGTCTGGGATTATGGGACAGTAGCAGTAATAGGAATGTGGGGTGAGAATAGTATGGGACAGTAGCAGTAATAGGAATGTGGGGTGGTAATAGTCTGGGAGTATGGGACAGTAGCAGTAATAGGAATGTGGGGTGGTAATAGTCTGGGAGTATGGGGTGGGAATAGTATGGGACAGTAGCAGTAATAGGAATGTGGGGTGGTAATAGTCTGGGAGTATGGGGTGGGAATAGTATGGGACAGTAGCAGTAATAGGAATGTGGGGTGGTAATAGTCTGGGAGTATGGGACAGTAGCAGTAATAGGAATGTGGGGTGGGAATAGTATGGGACAGTAGCAGTAATAGGAATGTGGGGTAGTAATAGTCTGGGAGTATGGGACAGTAGCAGTAATAGGAATGTGGGGTGGTAATAAGAGTATGGGGTGGTAATAGTCTGGGAGTATGGGGCAGTAGCAGTAATGGGAATGTGGGGTGGGAATAGTCTGGGAGTATGGGGTGGGAATAGTATGGGACAGTAGCAGTAATAGGAATGTGGGGTGGTAATAGTCTGGGAGAATGGGACAGTAGCAGTAATAGGAATGTGGGGTGGGAATAGTATGGGACAGTAGCAGTAATAGGAATGTGGGGTGGTACTAGTTTGGGAGTATGGGACAGTAGCAGTAATAGGAATGTGGGGTGGTAATAGTCTGGGAGTATGGGGTGGGAATAGTATGGGACAGTAGCAGTAATAGGAATGTGGGGTGGTAATAGTCTGGGAGTATGGGGCAGTAGCAGTAATAGGAATGTGGGGTGGGAATAGTATGGGACAGTAGCAGTAATAGGAATGTGGGGTGGTAATAGTCTGGGAGTATGGGACAGTAGCAGTAATAGGAATGTGGGGTGGTAATAGGAGTATGGGGTGGTAATAGTCTCGGAGTATGGGGCAGTAGCAGTAATAGGAATGTGGGGTGGGAATAGTATGGGACAGTAGCAGTATGTTGTGTGGGGTGATTAATAGCAATTATAGAAGTAGGGGGGCAGTAATACCGGGGGTACGAGCAGTATAGGTGTGGGGCAGTAATACCGGGGGTACGAGCAGTATAGGTGTGGGGCAGTAATACCGGGGGTACGAGCAGTATAGGTGTGGGGCAGTAATACCGGGGGTACGAGCAGTATAGGTGTGGGGCAGTAATACCGGGGGTACGAGCAGTATAGGCGTGGGGCAGTAATACCGGGGGTACGAGCAGTATAGGCGTGGGGCAGTAATACCGGGGGTACGGGCAGTATAGGCGTGGGGCAGCAATACCGGGGGTACGGGCAGTATAGGCGTGGGGCAGCAATACCGGGGGTACGAGCAGTATAGGCGTGGGGCAGCAATACCGGGGGTACGGGCAGTATAGGCGTGGGGCAGCAATACCGGGGGTACGGGCAGTATAGGCGTGGGGCAGCAATACCGGGGGTACGGGCAGTATAGGCGTGGGGCAGCAATACCGGGGGTACGGGCAGTATAGGCGTGGGGCAGCAATACCGGGGGTACGGGCAGTATAGGCGTGGGGCAGTAATACCGGGGGTACGGGCAGTATAGGCGTGGGGCAGTAATACCGGGGGTACGGGCAGTATAGGCGTGGGGCAGTAATACCGGGGGTACGGGCAGTATAGGCGTGGGGCAGTAATACCGGGGGTACGGGCAGTATAGGCGTGGGGCAGTAATACCGGGGGTACGGGCAGTATAGGCGTGGGGCAGTAATACCGGGGGTACGGGCAGTATAGGCGTGGGGCAGTAATACCGGGGGTACGGGCAGTATAGGCGTGGGGCAGTAATACCGGGGGTACGGGCAGTATAGGCGTGGGGCAGTAATACCGGGGGTACGGGCAGTATAGGCGTGGGGCAGTAATACCGGGGGTACGGGCAGTATAGGCGTGGGGCAGTAATACCGGGGGTACGGGCAGTATAGGCGTGGGGCAGTAATACCGGGGGTACGGGCAGTATAGGCGTGGGGCAGTAATACCGGGGGTACGGGCAGTATAGGCGTGGGGCAGTAATACCGGGGGTACGGGCAGTATAGGTGTGGGGCAGTAATACCGGGGGTACGGGCAGTATAGGTGTGGGGCAGTAATACCGGGGGTACGGGCAGTATAGGTGTGGGGCAGTAATACCGGGGGTACGGGCAGTATAGGTGTGGGGCAGTAATACCGGGGGTACGGGCAGTATAGGTGTGGGGCAGTGATACCGGGGGTACGGGCAGTATAGGTGTGGGGCAGTGATACCGGGGGTACGAGCAGTATAGGTGTGGGGCAGTGATACCGGGGGTACGGGCAGTATAGGTGTGGGGCAGTGATACCGGGGGTACGAGCAGCATAGGTGTGGGTCAGTAATACCGGGGGTATGGGCAGTATAGGTGTGGGGCAGTGATACCGGGGGTGCGGGCAGTATAGGTGTGGGGCAGTAATACCGGGGGTACGGGCAGTATAGGTGTGGGTCAGTAATACCGGGGGTACGAGCAGTATAGGTGTGGGGCAGTGATAGCGGGGGTACGGGCAGTATAGGTGTGGGGCAGTAATACCGGGGGTATGGGCAGTATAGGTGTGGGGCAGTGATAGCGGGGGTGCGGGAAGTACTAGTATAGTATGGGGCAGGGACAGCGGTAGCTCTCTCACCCAGCAGCCGGAGGAGGAGCCGGAGTAGCACGGACATGTACCCGGCAGAGCCATCCTGGGACGAGTTCAGTATGACGTCTATGATGAAGACCGGAGGAACCCGCAGCGCCACATCCAGCACAGCCCGGAGCCGCTGACCGAGCACCGGTACCTGCTGACGGGCCGCCATGGGTTCGAGGCCTGCCGCCCCCTCCCGGAGCTGGGGGCCTCTCCTGGGCTACTCGCCGCCGTTGCCGGTATCCGCCCTGACCAGCTCCATGTTCCCCCCACACCTGCCGCCGCCGGGCAGAGAGACTGCTGCGTCACCGCCACCCGTTACGTCGTGCCCGGACGTCCTGTCATGGCGGCCGGAGAGAGGGGGCCGGCACTGCGCATGTGCCATAACTTCCGGGAACGACCTAGGCTTGTTTTTTTTTCTATTTTGTCATTTGCAACTTTATTGAAACGTCAGATATCAACAATTTGGAGTAAAATTACCAAGATGGGATAGCATTAGCAATCTGAATCATATTTTACTTGTAGATTCTTTTTGCTGGCTAACATCCCATCTTCAATAGAACTCCCATCTTAGTAAATGTACGGTTGTGTATATAGCGGGTTCTCTTGAGTAAATGTTGCGGCTAGCGATGGTTGCCATTGATGACTTTTAAGGCAGGAACCACCGATGGCAATAAACCATTCTATCACCAGCCATTGATGGATCTCGCCATCGCTTACCTGTGCATGCGCAGAGGAACGGGCCGGGCCTAAACACCTTTGAGCCTTGAGCTGTAGAAACTTTATCTAGCTGTCCCTCCTGTGGCTGATATTGTCCCGTGGGCAGGGAGGGGGGGGGGGGGGGCAGAGAGAGATAGATTTGGGTGAGGTGCATTGAAACTGAAATCAAAATTGCAGTGTAAAAATAAAGCAGCCAGTATTTACCCTGCACAGAAACAAAATAACTCCCACAAATCTAACTCTCTATACATGTTACATCTGCCCCACCTGCACTAGTGCACATGGTTTTGCCCATTCTGAGAACAAATTTGTACTGCGATCAGATCTGAATAAGGGCCACATTGGGAGTCCATGTTGATTGGTATCGACATTGACACAAAAAATGGAAAAACTCATGTTGAGATTTTCATCTTCCAACCTTTTGGAGTGCTGGGATTTTTTTTACTCAGGTCGGTCGATTTGTTGCTTGAGACGGGTACAAAGACAATTTCTTCTTTAATACTTTATATTTGTGCTGGAGCTTGCACTTTGATTATAACAATCTTGTAATTTCAATTGGCAGTTTGGACGATAGATATCAGTATTCCAATCCAGGTTGTTACATTTGTTTGTAATGACGAACAACTAGATACTGTAATCTACCTAGTGTGTGGGATCAAACAATTATAAGACATTTGCTCCCACAGGCTGAAAAACAGCCCAAAACTCTCCCCCGACCAGGGCTAGCCCAAGCTTAGTTTTTTTGTTGAGCGAATATAGATTTTGGTACCCCTTGAGGCAATAAACCAGGGTTGCCGACTCTCCCGGAATGGCCGGGAGTCTCCCGAAAATCGTGCTCTCCAGCCCTGGATGAGGTGGCATGACCAGTGTTCTGGTTGGGTGATCTGCTCATGGGTGTGTCTGTATTTGTGTAAATACTTTCAACTAATTATATATGGCTGGCATAAGAAAAATGCAGGGAGATATATTGGTGGGTGCCCTCCAAAGGTTCACCCGCAGGATGCCGATGTCCTAAAATACTTGCGGGGTGAGGCAGCGCTCCAGTCATAAAAAGATACTGAAAGCCGAAACTTGGTAGACAACATTTCAGCACCTTTTATGTGGTAACCTAAGTTTACCACATCATATACCCCTTATACAAATCATGCAACACAATAGTAACCACTGTTCTTGCCTCTAACACATTATGCCACATGGAATGAGCCAAAATTCACACCGATTGAGCCAAAATTCACACTATGGCACACGGATTGAATCAAAATTCACGGTATGCCACACAGATAAACGGTAAAATTCACATTTTGCCACATGGATTGAACCAAAATGCACACTATACCAGGCATATCCAAACAGTGGCCCCCCAGCTGTTGTGAAACTACACGTCCCAGCATGCATTGACATAGTTTTAGCATTCCCTAATAGAAAAACTGTGGCAATGCATGATGGGACTTGTAGTTTCACAACAGCTGGAGGGCCTTAGTTTGGACATGCCTGCACTATATCAAACAGATTGAGCAATAATGCACAATATGCTACATAAATAGGGGCATTGCGTGCCAAAGGCGCACATTAAAAATTTACACCATAATGTCCATTACATGTTAAGTCACACACCATAATCTCCATTACGTATTATGCCAAACACCATAATGCCTAGTAGAATTTATGCTACATAAGTGTTGCTTACCTACATGTTCATTGCCAGGGGTTCCATGCTCATTGCCAGGGGTTCCATGCTAGTTGCCATGTGGGATTTCATGCTCATTGCCAAGGGGGAATACATGCTCGTGGTAACTGGCGGACAGCTGCCGCCGGGCTGAGGTGACAGTCATTCACAGCCGGGCAGAGAGCAGGGGGCTGTCCGGCTGTATACAGAGCACTGCATGTCCCGGCTATTTGAAATAATACCCCTTTCACACCTGAAAATGCAGGGACTTACCAGGGAATATGGTCCCAGGATCATATAGGGTCATTCCCGGACTGGCCCCTTTTACACCAGCCTAGTCCATGCATTTTCTGGTGTGAGGGGGAGAAAAAAACACCCCTACCCCCCTTTAAACAACTAGCTATATCTTCAGAACCAACTGACCCATTTACATGTAGGCTTCGAATGAGTTTGGTCCCATGAAACTGGGCGTTTGGTTCCAGAGAAATCTGTCCTCAAACATGAACAGCCATAAAATTACATTTCATTTCAGAAATGAAAAAAAAATTGGTTTACCCGCAATATCTCTAGAACCAATGAACCCATATGGGCCAGGTATCAGATTGAAGGCCCAGCAATTTGAGTTCGAATGAGACCAACCTCGAGCTTCTGTGATGCCGGAGGGGGAACTGGCAGCCGTTGGAACTGGGTTGAGGTCGTGGGTCCCATGTTATCCTATGGGGAAAATGTTCCAGCTTTGCCTGGTGGTATCTCCGGTTCCCGGGGGGGCTAGCGACGCGGGACTGGGCTCGTTGGAAAGTCCTGTCACTCAGCTACAAAATGGGCCTATTTTTAGAGTGGGCCTGGAGCTGTAGCTCCATCAGGCCCATTGTTAATCCGACCCTGCATACACTGCCTTCCACATATATACACTGCCTACTGTACTTTATACATACATACATACACTGCCTTCCTCATACATACACTGCCTTCCTCATACATACATACATACATACATACATACAAACAAACATACATACACTGCCTACCTCATACATACATTAATACATACATACATATACTGCCTACCTCATACATAAATAAACTGCCTTCCTCATGCATGCATACATACATATATACATATGTACATAAATACATACATACACTGCCTTCCTCATACATCTATACATACATACATGCATACCTACATACACTGCCTTCCACATGCATCCATCCATACACTGCCTTCCACATATATCATACCTCCCAACTTTTGAAGATCAGCAGGCGGGACGCGGCTGCGCGTCAAAATTTTCGGGGGTGTGGCCTAATTTGGGGGCATGGCCTACACTCGCGGCTCTTTCGCGAGGCCACGCCCCCATTCTGCCGCTATGGGGGCATGACCCAGAGGCTCTGTGAGCCTCTAGCCATGCCCCCAGCCTCCTGGCTGCGGGAATAGACGCTGTGCGCATGCGCACAGCGTTTATTCCCCGCTGCTTAGCAGCTGACAGGGAGACTCCCAACAGCCCCCCCACACCGCGGGACACTGCCGCCCGCGGGTGGGACAGCGGGACAGGCCCTGACAATCGGGACTGTCCCGATAAAATCGGGACTGTTGGGAGGTATGATATATCCATACAAAAATAAAAACAGTACATACACACTGTTTATACGTCCATACATACACTGATTCCCACATCCATCAATCCATAAATAGAGTACATGATCAACATACTGTACATACAGGCTGAATACATATATACCACAAGTCTCCCCCCCTCCACTCCGTGCAAGGAAATACTGATACTATTCAGATCAGCTGAGCTTACCACTGGCTGTTTGAGTGCTGACCTGGTGCTGCTGATGCTTCTATCAGCTCCCGGCTCACAAGCTGCTGGCCGGCCAGGTGGTTGGTGCTGCTGTCGGGCAGGGGCCCGGATACTTCTGCCGGCACTATGGTGCTCCACTCCTAGCAGGCGGCAACGCGCTGCTGCTGGGCGGGTGCGGGGGTTATGTGCCTCCTGTCGTTTGGTATGCAGCGCGCTGCAGCCGGGGGCTGCCTGCCGGGGGCTGCCTGCTGGGGGCTGCCTGCCGTGCCTCCTGTCGTTTGGTATGCAGCGCGCTGCTGCCGCTGATGACAGTGCCGCACGCTGCTGCTGATTGAAGGCGGCTTCTGCCTCATCTTCCAGAAATAAAGAGAAAAGGTGCAGGGGGTTGCTTGCTGGGTCCACGGGCCCATGGAGCGGCCGGGCCCCATAGCAAGCGCACCCCCTGCACCCACTATAGTTACGCCACTGGGTAACATGTTTAAAAAAGGGGCAGACTAGATGGGCCGAGTGGTTCTTATCTGCCGTCAAATTCTATGTTTCTATGTTTCTTCACGAATGTGAAGTATTGTTTTTATACAATAAATGACTGTTGGTGTTTGTTTACTAGTAGGCGTACCTAACTTACACATGAGTGTAGTCAGAGACACTTATAAAGGTTTCTTTAAGGGTGCGTACCCATACTCACAATGTAAACGGTGTGTACACTCCTCTAAAGGTATCTTTGCACAGATTTCCTCAGGTGTAAAAAATGTATTCAGGCAAATATATACATAATGAAAAATTAATTTATAAAACTTTCTTTTTTTTTACTTGTGGCGTGCCTTTTGGAGTGAGGGGGCAGTGACCTAGGTCTCAGGCTTGAATCATATAGGGTAAACCGGTATTCACTATACAGATGTAAATAAGCAGATCCTACCTTCCGCCAAGGTCCCCCCCCCCCCCCCCCCCCATGCATTTCCAGATGATGTCTTTATCAAGGCAAATATACCTGAATATACGCTGCCTAGCAACCTGGTCTGAATCAGGCCCACTGTGTGTACTGTACGTTAGTTTATTGTGTGCAGTTTAGACAAGTTTGTTATGTGAACTAATTAACTCAATATAGAACTAATGACCCTGGGTGATGAATCGGCCCATGAACAGAACGGGTGTGGGACAACGGGTAGACAGCAAAAAGGTCGACACAATTGCGTCGACATCCATTTAGGGCGCCATGCATTAAGGTTGACTTGCAAGACGTCAGCATCTGAAAAGGTCGACATGGGTTTAGGTCGATGCAACCATTAGGTTGACATGGGGAAGGTTGACAGTCAAATGGTCGACATGGTGTTTAAAAAAAATTGTTATAAATGTCGACACAGTCGACATCGACACTAAAACGTAGCACCGCGTCCCCCCGCATGGTTCGATACGCTCGCCATGCTTCGAGCACGGTGCCTCGCTACTCTCAGAACACTATTTTATTCTCCCACCTAATGGATGGTAGGGCATGAAATATCGCCTGTCGGCACATGTCGGCTCCCAAAAAACTGAAAAACACCATGTCCACATTTTGACTTTTGACCTTCTCCATGTTGACCTAATGGTTGTGTCAACCTAATCACACGTCGACCTAAACCCATGTCAACCTTCTCGCATGTGGAACTTAATGAATGTCGACCTAGACCTAATGGTGTTGACCTAATGGTTGTCAACCATTTTGCTGTCTACCCGTTGTCCTGATACCAAACAGAGCCACAATAAATTTGCTTATTTCCAGCAATAAAATAAGGCCCCAGCATAAACATTCCCGTCATTATTTCCACTAGAGGGCAGCAAAAGCCAAGGATTTGATAAGTGAATTGCTTCTACTGTTCCATTAGATATCTATTCCCACTGGATCTTGAGTCCTAAGCGAAATATATTTTGAGATAGTCATGAATAATATTAATGCACAATCGCGGCACAATCTACATTACACTGGAAATAATGTCCGGATGATTTAGTGGGATGAGCGCAGAAACACTCCTGGAGTCGGTATTTTACTTTATTAAGATTGCCTCTATAAAATTGTCAGAGAGCGACCGATGTATTTACCACTGTAAATTAATTAGGTAAAAGCCTCTGACTGGAGATAGCTTTATTTCACAGCCCCAATTGAGCAGAAATGAAAATAGTTTCCCGTAAATGTAAATCTTTGCAAATAAGAGTCGTATATCCAGCGCGTACGGGATCTTTTCTGAGGTAATCATTGTTCCATTTGTCACTAACTAGACTCATTCCCATATAAACCTGATATCAACCCACTTCCAACATCTTCTTTTTTATACTGTATACTGTATATATATGTCTAGTATCTGTGTGTCTCCGAAACACTGTCATCTGTTGGAAGTGAGTGAAACTATGGGGGTTATTCTTATTCCTTCGGTTCTCTGTGTGACCGATGCTGCGTGTCTGTGCATGCGCATTTTACTTTATGCTAAACATCCATTCGCAGCCTGTGCGGGTGTACCCGCGCGGCAAGGGGGGGGGGTGGTTGTTCAATCTCTCGGTGGGGTTTGGTGGATTTGCAAGGCTGCGAATTCGCAGCCTTGCGAATCAAACAGGATAACCCCCCATATCTGTTTCTATCTCACAGAGGCAACTCATAGGCAGGGTGGGGTTTCTGGTTGCCTGGAAAACCCCCCTCCTCTTGGCAAGTGCCTTCAATTATGACAACAATAGCACTGGTAAATAATAGGATCAATAGATCTGCAACCACACCATGCAGTGTAAGGGACAGAGCTGCTGCACATGCCCAGTGTACCAGCTTATTCTACCACATTTACTGTATGTGTGGCTCTGAGGAGCCCTCAAACATTGCAATGGACCAGAGAGCAGCTGCCAGGAGGAAGAGACAGGAGCCTTACCATGAATTGGGAGATTGTGAGCTTAGAAAGTGGGCTGGGGGGTCACGCGCACCGGGCTCTGGAGGGGGGGGGGGCGCGGTGAGGTCCAGGGACAGCCAGCGGAGGTCCGGTGACAGGCAGCGGGGTTCCGGGGACTGGTATAGCCGCTGTAGCGGCAGCTTACTTTGACTCCGTCCATCTCCTAATAGCGCGGCGGCGGGAAGCGCTGATGACTTTGAAAAGACTTGCCGGACGCTGATTGGCTGAATTCACCGTCGTGCTAGTAGGAGACGGACGGAGTCAAGCTGCCGCTACAGTGGCTACACCATTCTTGCCTCACATGCTGCAGCGTGAAAGGAGGAGAGAAGGCTGAGCGAGGAAGCCCGGAGAGCGAAGCTGGAAGCAGGTGGCTGCACAGGCCACGATCAGCCACAGCCAGCTGTCCGCCGCCACCCCATGTGACCCAGCCAGGCCATTCACAGCAGGACGCACATGGCTGAGTCAGATGGTGGGTCACTGGTGACAGCAGCAGCACGGGATGAGGAGGAGAAGGGCAGCAGCCGGGGCAGTGAGAGGACTGCGGGGGGAAGGGGGGGTCTTCGGCGCCAGGGGCAAGGCTGTCATTTGGTCCCCCCCCCGTCAGAGGAAAGGGGGGGGCACCAAATGACTGCCTTGCCCCGGGCGCCGGAAACCCTAGTTTCAGCCCTGATCAGGCCCATGGTGTGTTCCAGACACAAAATTCTCTGCGCTGCCACCAGTCTCAGAATCTTGCAGCAAAACTCAGCTGCATTTGTTTTGGTCTGGCCCTGACCCATGCATAATGCATACGAAGGGATGTACTAATAAAAAAATGCGGTAAAACCCCCCGGGTTGCGCCATCTCTAGCGGGCGTATCCCCATAGAAGCCTATGGGCATCTCTTCGCAGCACTGCTGTGTGAGGGATCCGACTCAAATCCCTCCCAGCATGCCCCACAGCCGCCAGTGTCTCTGCACATGCGCGGCTGGACTTCCCCGTTAGAAACAGGGAAGTCCAAGCAGAGGGGGGAGGGGGGGATCGCAAAGGGAAGCTCTTATCGGGAGAGCTGCCCTTTGCGTTGCTCAGTGCATGTTAGTACATATGCGCTGAGCATCGGTGCGGCGGGATTTCTGCCGCCGCTTGGTACATCCCGCCCATAATAGCTAGAAGTATAGTATTACTGTCATTTTATGGTAATAAATACTTTATATATAAATATGGTACTTATGTAATATCTGGGCTCCCGTTTTTCTTATGAGACCGCGTCCCCTCGCGGGGCTCGCTGCGCTCGCCACGCTTCGGGCACGGTGGCTCGCTGCGCTCGCCACACTATATAAAATCAACTCCATGCGTATTTGGATAGTAGGGGTATGAAAAAATGGGGTGCATTTAACATGGGAGCCCAGATAATACATAAGTACCATAAATATTTATTTTTAAATAGTTTTCTCGTCTGTCTCTAAAAAAAAGGATGAGCCGTATAAATAGAGTTTCCGATGGAAACGCGCCAAGTGCAGCAGAAAGCACCACTACAGTCATCCATCTTAATCCCAGCATTATTGTCAGTATAGGACAAAGGGCTGGTTGGCATTCGCATAAACAAAGCACCAACTTCAGTTTTAGCTGCCGCCATCTGGCATTTGCCTAAAGATTTACTTGAGTCTCCATATTTCCTATCTAATTATGAACGCTGTACCTGTGCGAGGAAAGCGATCCTTCCATCTGCCGCTCTTCGTGTTCTGTTTAAATAAGGTCATGTTCGTACAATTACATTTCTGATGTATGCGCTAACGTACGGTGCAGCCGCGTCTCAGTTAGAAATAGTTTTTAAATGATAATGGAAGCAGGTACAGTATTCTAATGGCGAACGCCATTAAGGTGTGCGCAGTTTCCTATTCTGATCATAATTATTGTAATAGAATTCAAATGGGTCCTTCAAGTAAAAAAAAATAAATAAAACAATAAACAAATCTAATTGTCCTAATTTCCCAGGAAAACTGTTATGGTAGAGATGACATTTCCTCACATTACAATAGAGAAAATCAATTTAATGAGGTTTTTTTTTTTTTGGTTTAATCATATATAATATAAATATGTAATTTTTTGTCCTACAATGAAATGTTTTTTTTCCAATAACTTGTTTATAATTAAACAATCACGTTAAACATTCCATAGCTGAATAACCCCCGTTATGTCACGCGATGTCTGTTGGTTATGTTTGCACAATTTGTGCAGAATGTAGGGTGCGCCGATTAACGGTTTTCCTGGTGGGTGCTCAAGGGGTTGTGTCCTTCAGGGAAGGGGTGTGGCCCTGCTATGGGCCCCCACAGACCCCCCCCCCCACAGTCCGGGACGGAAGCAGGCGGGGATCCGGGCAGCGTTGCAGCGGGGTCCCTGCAGAGCTGGGGAGGCAGTATTAATACCGCTACTAGTTCCCATCCGCCGCAGGGACCCCGCTGCTGACTTCCCATCCCCTGCAGGGACCCTGCCGCTGACTGTTATCAGACTTAGCGGAACAGGGTTGGCGGCGAGTAGTGGGTGAGCTCCGGCCGTGGCCTGTGGGTGCTCATTACTTTCCATGGGTGCTCAGGCCCCGGAGCACCCACAGTTTCGGCACCATTGTGCGGGATCCCCACTGCACACAGAGGGAGAGAGATGACAGGCGGCAGCTTTAGCTGTCTCTCTCTCCCCAGCTCAGCACACGGCACTAAACAGCATGTGCTGAGCTGGGAAGAGAGAGGCTGTGCTGCGGTGGCAGCCTGTCATCTCTCTTCTCACTGTCCAGTTCCCTGCAATTAGGGGCGGGGGGGGGGGTCTCGGAGGGAGCAGGAACCAGGCCACTCCGGCAAACCCTGGCCCCGGTAAAAGTACCCACCCCCCCTCTCAATGCCACTGCTGTACTTGTAATCTACACCCACAAGAACCTGTAATCTACATGAAGAAGAACATTTACACTACACTTACAGGAAACTGTATTCCACATGTACAGGAACCTGTAATCTACTCTACACGCACAGGAACTTGTAATCTACATGCACAGGAACCTGTAATCTACATGCACAGGAACCTGTAATCTACATGCACAGGAACCTGTAATCTACATGCACAGGAACCTGTAATCTACACACACACAGGAACCCGTAATCTACAGACACAGGAACCTGTCATCTACACGCAAAAGAACCTGTAATCTTCACGCACAGGAACCTGTAATCTACATGCACAGGAACCTGTAATCTACATGCACAGGAACCTCTAATCTTCACACACAGGAACCTGTAATCTAAATGCACAGGAACCTGTAATCTACATGCACAGGAACCTGTAATCTACATGCACAGGAACCTGTAATCTACATGCACAGGAACCTCTAATCTTCACACACAGGAACCTGTAATCTACAGGCACAGGAATCCGTAATCTACTCTACACGCACAGGGACCCGTAATCTACGGGCACAGGAACCTGAAATCTACACAAATTGAAAACTGTAATCTACATGCACAGGAACCTGTTATCCACACGCACAAAAACCTGTAATCTACAGGAAACTTTAATCTACACGTACAGGAAACTGTAATGTACATGCACAGTAACCTGTAATCTACACGCACAGTAACCTGTAATCTACACGCACAGTAACCTGTAATCTACACACACAGGAAACTGTAATCTACACGCACAGGAAACTGTAATCTACATGCACAGGAACCTGTAATTCACACGGACAAGAACCTGTAATCTACACGCACAGGAACCTGTAATCTACACGCACAGTAACCTGTAATCTACACGCACAGTAACCTGTAATCTACACGCACAGGAAACTGTAATCTACACACACAGGAACCTGTAATCTACACGCACAGGAAACTATAATCTACATGCACAGGAACTTGTAATCTACATGCACAGGAACCTGTAATCTACATGCACAGGAACCTGTAATCTACACAGACAAGAACCTGTAATCTACATACACAGGAACCTGTAATCTACACGCACAGGAAACTGTAATCTACATGCACAGTAACCTGTAATCTACACGCACAGGAACCTGTAATCTACACGGACAAGAACCTGTAATCTACACACACAGGAACCTGTAATCTACACGCACAGTAACCTGTAATCTACACACACACACAGGAATCCGTAATCTACACACACAGGAACCTGTAATCTACACGTACAAGAACCTGTAATCTACACGCACAGGAGGAACCTGTCATCTACATGCACAGTAACCTGTAATCTACACACACAGGAGGAACCTGTAATCTACATGTACAAGAACCTGTAATCTACACGCACAGGAGGAACCTGTAATCTACATGCACAGGAACCTGTAATCTACACGCACAGGAACTTGTAACCTACATGCACAGGAACCTGTAATCTATACGCAACGGAAACTGTAATCTACACACATTGGAACCTGTAATCTACACGCACATGTAATAATTTAAAACCATAACAAATTAATCTGCAAAATCTGTTTTAGGAGTAAAATTTACTAAAGTTTCTAAAAATTAAGAGGTTATGTTGCCAATAGCAACCAATCAGATTCTATCTTCATTTCACTATTGCATCCTAGAAAACGAAAGACAGAATCTGATTGGTTGCTGAAGGTAACATCACCTCTTTCCATTTTTTAGAAGCTTTAGTAAATGTTCCTCTTAGTATTTGAGAAGAGCGAAGTCACCTGATGAAATTCATATGAAAATAATTCATTAAACGTTTCAGACCTGTGAGCAATGCTGAAATTTTTGCAGATGGAGTTTCCCATCACAGACACCCATGTTAAATATTTATAGAGGAATATAAACATACTAGAGATCAGCTACCACCAGCTTGGTCCGCTAGGACAGGCTTGTAAGAATGCCTGAGCAATCTTGGTCAAATAATTCCTAGTATATAATGCAGAGTAAAAAAAAAGCATAATTTCTGTGACCCTCACTTGCATATGACACACCCTCATTTACATAAGCCACGCCTCCTTTGCGGGCGCTCGCGAGTGTCCCTATTCTTGATAGGGTAAAGTTGGGATGTATGCTGTAAATACTATAGAACAGGGACGAGGAACCTTCAGCCCTCCAGCTGTTGTTGAACTACACATCCCATCATGCCCTGCAACAGTTTTAGTATGGCCAAATATGTGGAAAGTTTTCTGATAATGAAAATTTTTCATTTTTCAGTTTTATGATAATGAAAATTAGGATGTAAATGGAAAAATTATGACAATGAATAGCCAATTAATCTACCTCTATTTTTATATTCTATCTATCTATCTATCTATCTATCTATCTATCTATCTATACTTATAAAGTGCAGTGTAATAACACAAGGATAATCAGTAGGAAAAAGTAATAATCTTTTCTTTGAAAATATTAGTTACGATGTCTCTAGGATACAGCTTCTGGATGCTGGACATCATGGGTGCTTAAGGCCCCCATACATAGAGCCGACTTGTCCTGAGGACAAGTCGGACCCTATTCTCCTCCGAGCCGCCCGGCAGCTCCCCGGAAGGCTCACATACGATTAGGACTTTGATGTGCCATTTTTTACATGTGATAAATCGCATGCGATTTATCACATGTAAAAAAAATAACAGGGAGCTGCAGGGCGGTGAGGAGCAGTGGGGGCGGGCGGCTGGTGAGGAAGCAGTGGGGCAGCAGCGCGTTACCAGATTGGGGCGGGCGGCGGTTACCATCAGTCTCACTCTCCACTGTTCAGCGCTAGCGGGCGGGCAGCCGCGGCTATTACATCTTTAAAATAACGTGTCAAATGATTCTCCGGCTTTTGATTGGCTGAGATAGAGCACTCTCAGCCAATCAGCGGCCGCGGAGGGAGGCCACTGATTGGTTGAGAGCGCTCTATCTCAGCCAATCATCAGCCGGGCAGTCATTTGACATGTTATTTTAAAGATGTAATAGCCGCGGGCGGCTGCCCACCCGCTAGCGCTGGATAGTGGAGAGTGAGACTGATGGTCACCGCCGCCCGCCCCAGCGCTGATCTGGTAACGCGCTGCTGCCCCACTGCTTGCTCCCAAGCCGCCCGCCCCCACTGCTCCTCACCGCCCCGACTGACCTACATCGTATGTCCCGCCGGTCCGACCCCTGGGGCCATGTCCGATAGGCACGGAACCGCGCATCGGACCCGACCCTATGTCATGAAGAACCGATTTGGTCCGATTTATCGGGCCGATTGATCGCAATCGGCCAAAATTGGTCCAAATCGGGTTGATGTATGCCCACCTTTAGTTAGCAATAGCTTATGGCAATGTGTTAATGGCAATGTAGTATCAATATATTGCTGCTGAACAATTCTGTATCGTCCTGTCCCAGCAGCTGTAGCTAGAGCACCACTTACTGTAATGCTATCAAACAAAGGGCCTTATTCGAGTTCACTCTTTCAGACAAAATCCTTCTTAGATGGACAAAACCATGTGCACTGCAGGGGGGCAGATGTAACTTGTGCAGATCTAATTAGATTTGGGTGGGGTTTTACTTCAAAGTGATATCTATATTGCAGTGTTAAAATAAAGCAACCAGTATTTACCCTGCAAAGAATCACCAAAAAAAATCACCAAATCTATTTCTATCTGCACATGGTACATCTGCCCCCCTGCAGTGCACATGGTTTTGTCCATCTAAGAAGGATTTTGTCAGAAAGAGTGAACTCGAATAAGGCCCAAAGGGTCTAATTCATAGTTAGGGTCCAATACTTTAGTGATTGCAATTTTGTCGGCTGTGGAATAGTTACCTAGTGTTGCTGCTACCCAGAAATGAATAAAGAAGTCAGTTGGACTCATCGCAAGCTTGCTCGCAATTGCAAAAACATTAGTGGACTATGGGCCAGCTCTGTTAGCCAACTTGGTTAGCAAAGCAAAAAAAGCACACACATGGGCAAAACCATGTTGCACTACAGGTGGGGCAGATGTAAAGTGTAGAGAGAGTTAGATTTGGGTGGGGTGTGTTCAAACAGAAATCTAAATTGCAGTGTAAACATGAAGCTGTCTTCTAAAGCAGTGGTTCCCATCCTAGGGTACACTGCAGACCCATACCTCCCAACTTTCGGATCTTGGAAGGAGGGACAATGTCGCGCCCCGTAGGTGCGCATGCGAAATTAGGGGCCGTAGTTTGCTGTGAAAGGGTGCGTGGCCTATAATTGCTCCATCCCGTGAGGCCACACCCCCATTTAGATGCTGTGGGGGCATGGCAGAGAGGCTATGTGAGCCTCTAGCCATGCCAACAGCCCCTCTGGCTGAGGGAATAGACGCTGTGCATCTATTTAGCGTTTTTAGGCAACTTACAGGGGGACTTCCAACTGCCCCCCCCCCCTCCCCCGCCGCGGGACAATGCCGGCCGCGGGAAGGACACGCGAACGTCCCCGAACACCGGGATGTTCCCGCTGTATTCAGGACAGTTGGGAGGTATACAGACCAGTTGGGGGATACTTGAAAATAATATTGGCAATGGCAGAAGAAGAGGAAGAAGTCTCCCGTTGCCGTGGAGATGAACCATAACACTTCTTGATCCGTCTGCAGCGTCATCATCATCTACTTGTGCTTTTGCCAGTCCAGCAATCCACTGGGCGCTACCCACACTGCCCTCAGTCAATCATATATATATATATATATATATATATATATATATATATATATATATATATATATATATATATATATATATATATAGTGTATCCACGTGGGACCGGCACTCGGCGGACTTGGAATCAAAGGCAAATACCCATACTTGCTTTGCAACGTTTCGAACTTTTATTAAGTTCTTCCTCAGGCAGCGTGAGGAAGAACTTAATAAAAGTTCGAAACGTTGCAAAGCAAGTATGGGTATTTGCCTTTGATTCCAAGTCCGCCGAGTGCCGGTCCCACGTGGATACACTGTATGCTACAACCCTGACAAGGCACCCCGGCACAAGAACCCGATCAGAGAGAGTGCCTGCAACTCGGAATTGTATATATATATATATATGATTCTGCTCCCCTTGAAGAAGTCCATGAGTGGACGAAACGCGTCGGGACCACCCTCTAATCCTTCCTGCCACTGAGCCCAGAGACTGCAGCACTACCTCCCGGTCTCCTACCACGAAAAAGACTCTCGCCTTTTTTTTCTTACCCCATATCCAGCTAATTACTAACCATACTTTTTAACAAAGGGGATATATTTATTGTTCTTATATGTCTGTATTTTTTTAAATATTGTGCTTGTCATCTCCCACCCACCTCCTTGTTGTCTCCATTTCCCATCCCCATCCCCACTACCCATCCCAACCAATTGTACAACTGTTACATTTATGTTCCTATATATTGTATGAATTTAGTGTATACAAAAAAAATCCTTTACTATTTATATATTCTTTTATTTTGGTATAATAAATACATATTTACAGTATACTTTTGCATAGACATTGTAGGGGCTCTGCACACACTAAATTAACTGATAATAAATAGTGGAGATTTGGTTCATGAATTGATCAATGCATTTAAGAATGCAGCCCCCTTCACGGGACCCCACTTTTCTGCAGGTCCTAACACTATCGCTCAAAATGGCTACAATACACATAGCTATCTCATCAATGTTTGATTCCAGGCATGCTATCTGGTCTAAAGCTCACAGCAGACTATGCTTTTATAGGTGAGCAGTTACCAACACACCTGTCACTAATCATCTAGGGAACTGGTTAACATAAGCTATGCACTATAGGTTAATACAGGGTGCATGAGAAAATGTGACCACAATAAGACTAATTAAAAATTTTTATCTAATAAACAATATATACACTAAACATCGGCACTCACCTTTCCTAGTTTTGGGGTGCCCTATGGCTTGTGACCACATTGTTTAAACAGACATTGTAGGGGCTCTGCACTCACTAAATGAACTGATAATAAATAGTGGAGATTTGGTTCATGAATTGATCAATGCATTTAAGCCTGCAGCCCCTTCACGGGACCCCACTTTTCTGCAGGTCCTAACACTATCGCTCAAAATGGCTACAATACACATAGCTATCACATCAATGTTTGATTCCCGGCATGCTATCTGGTCTAACGCTCACAGCAGACTATGCTTTTATAGGTGAGCAGTTACCAACACACTTGTCACTAGTCATCTAGGGAACTGGTTAACATAAGCTATGCACTACTAACTACTACCTACTCCTCACCTCTATGAGGCGAAGTACCGCCAGTGACCACTAGAGGCCACTTGACAGACTAAATAACCCCTTTGTGTGCTAAAATATATCATAACAGAAAGTGAAAGCAATTCTTGCAGGGACACTGCTCTGTTTCAAACTTGCTGGATATGAGAGGGAGCTGTGAAGAAAGCGATTGGTGGTAGGAGCAGATAGGGACTGGGGATGGAGAGATGGAGATTTTGTGGGCTAAAAACTGTCACAGCTCAAAGTGAAAGTACATTGCAGAAGCCGTCATTTTGACGGGCTTTTAACTAGTTATTCATACTTGTCTACCTTCCCAGAATAACCAGGAGGCACCAGAAAATGGCGTCCAGCCTCCCAGCCCCCCAGAAGTTGGGCAATCCCCCGCATTCCACTGCAACCCCACTGTTTACAAATGTTGTTGCATACCCTCCCCTATTTAACAAGCTGTATCAGAGGACAGAGGATATATTATATTATTTATTAGTTATTTGTATACAATAGAATTTTTCTATTGCCTAGTTTACATTTTTATAATATAACATCGTTTTCGGCAAAATATATGTGATTTATCATTTCAAAGCTCGATGTAAATGTAAGTGGCAAACAAGACAATATGCAGGACATAAAAGCGCATTTTCACAATGGTATGTCTGCAGTCTTTAATAAAACCACTAGATGGCAGTAAAGGTCAATGAGATTATGTACAGTGTAAAATGAATTTGTTGTGATAAAGACAAACAGCTGTCACATTGTGTCTGCAGAGTAACACAACACTTCTGACATCTCCTTTGAAAGCTGCTGGTAAACAGTCACTATCCAGTCATTGCGATATAGAGACCACAGTTATTTATGTCTTTTAAATACAATTGTATCTAGTTATGTCTCAGTGAGTCAGTATAACTGCATACATAGAAGTTGGAGCTTATTTTAGGGGGTAGGGGTTGTCATTTGTTCTGATATGTGTTCACATGCGCATCAGATCGGACCCTACGGAACATATGATCTGTCGGATCGGATGCATCAGTGAAACATCGCGGGTGCTCTTTAGCGCACGCAATGTATCGCATCCGATCCTTAGGTGTGTGCCAGCCGCCTATAGCCTGCCGAGTGGGGGCACCTCCGTGACCCCCCTTTCCTCGCCCAGCTGCTGTGGTAGCACTTAGTTGTGCTGTGGGGGGCAGGCAGGAGATTTGAAAACTCACATTCAAAAGAATAGGGGCTGCTGATTGGCTGAGAGAGCTCTCAGCCAATCAGCAACTCCCCATTGTTTTGAATGGCAGTTTTCCAATCTACCCCCCACAGGCAGCTCCCTGGCAGTCCTTTACATGCAGTGGCGGCTTCTGCTATAGGGCTGCAGGACTGCAGCCCCTCCAGTTAAAATCGCAACACCAGAGACACAAACAGACAGCACCAGAGCTCCGGTGCTTCCCCTCGCAGGCACCCCACCCCCTCTAGAGATAACAAAGTGGATAAATCCTTCACCAAATATATGCGCTAAACAAAAAATAAGACTCCCCTGTATATGGGCCCGTCTCCGGGTTGCTTCTTGGGGAAGTTCAGTAATGGCGATATGGAAGACAAAAAAACAGAGAAAGGGCTTCGCCCTCGTGTGATACTGGTTTACAATGTGTATATAAAACGATCAACTGAGTTAGAACAATTATAATGTAGATCAGGGTTGCCGACTTTAACATTCTCCTCTCCGGGAGAAGCCCGGAGAGGAGAGTTTCAGCAGCCGCTCAGGGGGCGGGGCTTACTAGTGACATCACTAAGCCCCACCCCCTTGCTGTTAAAGCAGCGAATTCACGCATCTTCATGGAGGGGGCGGGGCTAAAATGACGCGATTGTGCCGTTTTAGCTCCGCCCCCTCCTCTGAGACCCGGGGGTCAGCGGGGGTCCCCCCTGAATCCGGGAGGGTTGCCCACCCTTCCGGGGGCCGGGAGGGGGTACCCGATTTTCGGGAGACTCCCGGAAATTCCGGGAGGGTCGGCAACCCTGATGTAGATATAAGTGTGGATGGTCGGGGAGTTCCCCCTTTCTATGAACTCACACTTTTGAGTATATATACAAGCTTATCACCATCACATCAGGTTAAATCCTTTTGCTCTATATGGATATTCAAGTATTAATCGGGATTCCCCCTTTCCATATACTCACTGTTAGGTGGTATAAATACAGCGTGTCACAGGGTCTCTCTCCTGGATATTAGATCCCAAGGAAAATTTCCACAAGTGAGCGAAAAAAGTGTTCTTTATTTATAACGAATCAGATAAAATAAGCAGGCTGTACCACCATTCCTGGGCTGACTGGCTTCTCAGGGGTCCAGATGGTATCGATCACGGGGCCCCGTAAGGAAAGGTCCCTCTGAGTGCTGTCAGATTACCGGAATGGGTCCAGCCAGTGCTTCCTTAAGTCACTGCCAACGCGTTTCGATCTCACATAGAGCTCTTTTTCAAGGTGCCAGTGACTTCAACAAACAGGGTTTAAATACCCCTCCAATAATTAACATTCCCGACATCTGTGGAAAAAGTCCTCACATGTATATCTATAGTGGTTCACTATCAGTCTTATAATAAGAACAAGTCCTATGCAGGTTCCCGGGTACAGGGTTTATCACCGGAAGTGACGCGTCACGCTCGTGACGCGGCCTATTCCCGGAAGTGTTGCGCCGGTGTTGGAGTCTCTATGTCCGGCTTATATGAAGGTGAAGAGTCTCTGTTCCGCCGTGTCGGAAATGACGCGGTCGCGTGTCCTCTTGTATTTACTTCCTCCTGGACTGGCGGCCATCTTTGTCCTCCCGGCCGGGGTTTTCTATACATAGCGGCCATCTTGCTCCTCCTGCTGGATTGTATTGGGTCTTTACACGTACGGCGGCCATCTTGCTCCTCCTGGATGGTTTAAACATCATCTGCCTATATGTGGCGGCCATCTTGCTCCTCCTTGTGTGTAATTCAAAGTGTTTATATATACGGCGGCCCTCTTGCTTCTTCTGATTGGCTAACGGCCGTATATGTAAATCCTAGGGAAATGCAAAAAATGACTAAATAGCAGCAACGATCTAAAATTTTAAAGTATAAAAAAAAGGGGTACTATAAGAAGTGGTAAAAATTCATAGGAATAATGGCATAAGGAAATATATAGCAGCATCGAAATATATATAGCAGCATCCGAGTATGTAAAAAGTGCATGAGTAAGGGGACAATTATAATCCACCAATATGTACAATCATAAAATCAAACCAGAGGGTGAGAAAAGGTGCATATAAACAGGAAGGAACTGTGAATTAAGATTGATTTTGCAGTAACTATTTTACAGGAACCATTTAATCTCAAAGTCCTGGTTCAATCCTTTTGGTTCCAAGGTGCTTAATTTAAAAATCAGTTCCATTTCTTTCTTGGCCAGTCTTTTCTGTATGTTTTTGTCCCTTTCTGTGGCTTGAATTAGTTTGATGCCCCAGAATCCCACGATCTGGTTAGTAGAACATTTATGGTGTTTTTTAAAATGAGCTGCTAGAGGATGGGTCTCCGCCCATTTTTTGATGTTCCTAAAGTGTTCAGCAATTCTGGTTTTGAGGGGTCTCGTGGTTCTCCCAATGTACCATTTTTCGCATGAACATTTTATGGTGTAAAAAAGAACCACGAGACCCCTCAAAACCAGAAAGGATTTAACCTGATGTGATGGTGATAAGCTTGTATATATACTCAAAAGTGTGAGTTCATAGAGAGGGGGAACTCCCCGACCATCCACACTTATATCTACATTATAATTGTTCTAACTCAGTTGATCGTTTTATATACACATTGTAAACCAGTATCACACGAGGGCGAAGCCCTTTCTCTGTTTTTTGTCTTCCATATCGCCATTACTGAACTTCCCCAAGAAGCAACCCGGAGACGGGCCCATATACAGGGGAGTCTTATTTTTTGTTTAGCGCATATATTTGGTGAAGGATTTATCCACTTTGTTATCTCTATATTCACGGGAGGTCTGGTGCTTCCTCCTTAAACCCTTACCACAACTTGCTGCTATTCTGCGTAACAGGAATTCCTCCAACTCTCTTCCTCATACCCCACCCCCTCTATCTCCGGAGCTCTGGTGCTGGCTGTCTGTGTCTCTGACATGCTGGTAACCTCCTCTCACCAGGCTCCATGACGCAGCAGGGCAGACACAGCAATAGCCCAACCCTGTGGGGAGGAGTTCAGCGTGTAGTAGATTCCTATTGGAAGCTGCTACTGCTCATCATACACAGAGCTGGAAACTCCTCCCCCTCTTGGGCTGCCAGTACATGGAGTGATGACAGCAATAGCTTCCAACAGGAAGCCATTCTGTGCAAATCACCAGAGCTACAGTGCTTCTATGGGCTGCTGTCTGTGCAGCCCAGAAGCAATCCTCTGCAGTGAGCATGCCCAGACTTCAGTGAGTCAGTGTGATGCAGCTGAAGGAAGGTATGCATTGCACCAGAGAGGTGCATGGAAGTTTATGTTATTTGAATAATATTTGTGTGTAGATCTTTATTAAGAGTATAATTTTGTGTACTTTAATTAATATTAAAGTTAATAAAAGTGTGTATTTTGCTCTGTACCTGTGTTTGTGTGCATATGAGGACATCATGTGTTTACAGTAAATGCACACAAACACTAGTACAGCGCAAATCAAACTAATAACCTGCAAATAAGTAATGACTGTTTGCAACGAGCAGCACCCAGGAAATTTATTGCAGCCCCCCTTATGTCTAAAGGCAGGAGCCGCCACTGATTACATGCGATAAATCAAATGCAATTTATCGCATGTAAAAGTGCCAAATCGCATCAAGTGCCAAATCGCATTCAGGGAGCTGCCATGGAATTGATGGAAATCAGGTCGGACTTGTCCCTCGGACCTGTGTATGGGAACCTGTAGTCTCTAAAAATAAACTAAACTTAAGTCATTGCAGCCCAGTCATGCAGAGGTACTTTATGACATCAGAGCAGGTCTGTACATTCCTCCAGAGATTGTTTAAAAATGTGGGAGAGGTGGATCCAACAAGACCCCTGTCTGTCTACCCATGTCCGGCACACCCCCTTACTAAGCGAATCCCCGCACTAGCATGCAAGCAGGAGAAATCAGTGGATGGTCACTCACATTGAATGATTGAAGTAAGTCTATACTTTTTCAGGTGCCCGCCATATGCTAAAATGGGGGCGGTGCTTATGTCATGTGACATCAGCCAGCCACCCCAAACAGGCATGGACACACGCTGCATACAGTTTTAATACTTTATGGCCAACCGAGTGGCCGACTAGTGATCATCATGCTGTCATGGTGATGGGCCTATTTTTATGTGGGGCCTGGAACTGCAGCTCCATCCACCCCAATGTTAAACTGACCCTGTTTACGATTATAACTCATCCTCAATATCGCCATGACAACCAGGCTTCTAGTACAGGATAGCTGCTATTACTGCTGGGACGCTCATCGTGTAGTACTGGGGGAGCTGCTGGGAGTTGTAGTCTAGCTTTATGATTTGCTCTCTGTAAATAGCGTGACGTGTATCGGTTTTACACTACAATTCGTTACAGCCGGCAGAACTTCTCTGATTGACAGGAATGGTGGAGCCTATAGGTAGCATGGAAGGAGGCTGGGAGCAGTGACAGGTGAGAAGGAGCCCAGGACATGGAGGCTGAGAGGGCCTGTCCTAGGAAGGAGGCTGGGAGCAGTGACAGGTGAGAAGGAGCCCGGGACACGGAGGCTGAGAGGGCCCATCCTAGGAAGGAGGCTAGGAGCAGTGACAGGTGAGAAGGAGCCCGGGACATGGAGGCTGCGAGGGCCCGTCCTAGGAAGGAGGCTGGGAGCAATGACAGGTGAGAAGGAGCCTGGGACATGGAGGCTGAGAGGGCCTGTCCTAGGAAGGAGGCTGGGAGCAGTGACAGGTGAGAAGGAGCCTGGGACATGGAGGCTGCGAGGGCCCGTCCTAGGAAGGAGGCTGGGAGCAATGACAGGTGAGAAGAAGCCCGGGACATGGAGGCTGAGAGGGCCTGTCCTAGGAAGGAGGCTGGGAGCAATGACAGGTGAGAAGGAGCCCGGGACACGGAGGCTGAGAGGGCCCATCCTAGGAAGGAGGCTGGGAGCAGTGACAGGTGAGAAGGAGCCCGGGACATGGAGGCTGACAGGGCCCGTCCTAGGAAGGAGGCTGGGAGCAGTGACAGGTGAGAAGGAGCCCGGGACATGGAGGCTGACAGGGCCCGTCCTAGGAAGGAGGCTGGGAGCAGTGACAGGTGAGAAGGAGCCCGGGACATGAGGCTGTGAGGGCCCGTCCTAGGAAGGAGGCTGGGAGCAGTGACAGGTGAGAAGAAGCCCGGGACATGGAGGCTGAGAGGGCCCGTCCTAGGAAGGAGGCTGGGAGCAGTGACAGGTGAGAAGGAGCCCGGGACATGAGGCTGCGAGGGCCCGTCCTAGGAAGGAGGCTGGGAGCAGTGACAGGTGAGAAGGAGCCCTGGACATGGAAGCTGAGAGGGCCCGTCCTAGGAAGGAGGCTGGGAGCAGTGACAGGTGAGAAGGAGCCCGGTACATGGAAGCTGAGAGGGCCCATCCTAGGAAGGAGGCTGGGAGCAATGACAGGTGAGAAGGAGCCCCAGGACATGGAGGCTGAGAGGGCCCGTCCTAGGAAGGAGGCTGGGAGCAGTAACAGGTGAGAAGGAGCCCGGTACATGGAAGCTGAGAGGGCCCATCCTAGGAAGTAGGCTGAGAGAAATGACAGGTGAGAAGGAGCCCGGAACATGGAGGCTAAGAGGGCACGTCCTAGGAAGGAGGCTGGGAGCAGTGACAGGTAAGAAGGGGCCCAGGACATGGAGGCTGAGAGGGCCCGTCCTAGCAAGGAGGCTGGGAGCAGTGACAGGTGAGAAGGAACCCGGGACACGGAGGCTGAGAGTGCCCATCCTAGGAAGGAGGCTGGGAGCAATGACAGGTAAGAAGGAGCCCGGGACATGGAAGCTGAGAGGGCCCGTCCTAGGAAGGAGGCTGGGAGCAGTGACAGGTGAGAAGGAGCTGTGACATGGAGGCTGAGAGGGCTCGTCCTAGGAAGGAGGCTGGGAGCAGTGACAGGTAAGAAGGGGCCCAGGACATGGAAGCTGAGAGGGCCCGTCCTAGCAAGGAGGCTGGGAGCAGTGATAGGTGAGAAGGAACCCGGGACACGGAGGCTGAGAGTGCCCATCCTAGGAAGGAGGCTGGGAGCAATGACAGGTAAGAAGGAGCCCGGGACATGGAAGCTGAGAGGGCCCGTCCTAGGAAGGAGGCTGGGAGCAGTGACAGGTGAGAAGGAAACTGGGACATGGAGGCTGAGGGGGCCCGTCCTAGGAAGGAGGCTGGGAGCAATGACAGGTCAGAAGGAGCCCCAGGACATGAAGGCTGAGAGGGCCCATCCTAGGAAGGAGGCTGGGAGCAATGACAGGTGAGAAGGAGCCCCAGGACATGGAGGCTGAGAGGGTCCGTCCTAGGAAGGAGGCTGGGAGCAGTGACGGATGAGAAGGAACCCGGGACACGGAGGCTGAGAGGGCTCATCCTAGGAAGGAGGCTGGGAGCAATGACAGGTGAGAAGAAGCCCGGGACATGGAAGCTGACAGGGTCTGTCCTAGGAAGGAGGCTGTGAGCAATGACAGGTGAGAAGGAGCTGGGACATGGAGGCTGAGAGGGCTCGTCCTAGGAAGGCGGCTGGGAGCAGTGACAGGTGAAAAGGAGCCCAGGACATGGAAGCTGAGAGGGCCCATCCTAGGAAGGAGGCTGGGAGAAATGACAGGTGAGAAGGAGCCCAGGGCATGGAAGCTGAGAGGGCCCGTCCTAGGAAGAAGGCTGGGAGCAATGACAGGTGAGAAGGATCCCAGGACATGGAAGCTGTGAGGGCCCATCCTAGGAAGGAGGCTGGGAGCAGTGACAGGTGAAAAGGAACCCGGGACATGGAAGCTGAGAGGGCCCGTCCTAGGAAGGAGGCTGGGAGCAGTGACAGGTTAGAAGGAGTCCGGGACATGGAAGCTGAGAGGGCCCGTCCTAGGAAGGAGGCTGGGAGCAGTGACAGGTGAAAAGGAACCCGGGACATGGAAGCTGAGAGGGCCCGTCCTAGGAAGAAGGCTGGGAGCAATGACAGGTGAGAAGGAGCCCGGGACATGGAAGCTGAGAGGGCCCGTCCTAGGAAGGAGGCTGGGAGCAGTGACAGGTGAAAAGGAACCCGGGACATGGAAGCTGAGAGGGCCCGTCCTAGGAAGGAGGCTGGGAGCAGTGACAGGTGAGAAGGAGCCCGGGACATGGAAGCTGAGAGGGCCCGACCTAGGAAGGAGGCTGGGAGCAGTGACAAGTGAGAAGGAGCCGGGACATGGAAGCTGAGAGGGCCCGACCTAAGAAGGAGGCTGGGAGCAGTGACAGGTAAGAAGGAGCCCGGGATATGGATGCTGAGAGGGCCCGACCTAGGAAGGAGGCTGGGAGCAGTGACAGGTGAGAAGGAGCCCGGGACATGGAGGCTGAGAGGGCCCGACCTAGGAAGGAGGCTGGGAGCAGTGACAGGTGAGAAGGAGCCCGGGACATGGAGGCTGAGAGGGCCGACCTAGGAAGGAGGCTGGGAGCAGTGACAGGTGAGAAGGAGCCTGGGACATGGATGCTGAGAGGGCCCATCCTAGGAAGGAGGCTGGGAGCAGTGACAGATGAGAAGGGGTCTGGGACATGAAGGCTGAGAGGGCCCGTCCTAGGAAGGAGGCTGGGAGCAGTGACATGTGAGAAGGAGCCTGGGACATGGAGGCTGAGAGGGCCCATCCTAGGAAGGAGGCTGGGAGCAATGACAGGTGAGAAGGTGCCTGGGACATGGAAGCTGAGAGGGCGCGTCCTAGGAAGGAGGCTGGGAGCAATGACTGGTGAGAAGGAGCCCGGGACATGGAAGCTGAGAGGCAGGAGCGTAGGGAGGGCGGAGCATGAGTTCCGGGCACTGAGTGTTTGGAACAGGGAGATCTCGCCTGCCCTACCTCCGTTGTACTCAGATGGAGTTGACGTGTGTGTGCAGGGTGCTAGGCTTCACCAATAATAGCCGCGTTCGTGGGAGCCCGTTAGTCAGGCTCCCACCTCGATGCCACCTGGTCTTATGTTAGGACAACACACACGCCAAGGCCAGTGATGAACAAGGGGAAACCTATCTACAAACAAAGAGGCGAGGACCACCCTGCCCTGCGGAGAGGGGTGCCAGTGGATAGCACTCTAAACAGGAACCCGCTGTGCTAATGCTTAACAAGTGTAACCATACACAGTATGCTGACACACTAAGAACTGCTGACGGGTGTAACAATACACTATATGCTGACACAATAAGTACTGCTGACAGGTGTAACAATACACGATATGCTGACACAATGAGCACTGCTGACAGGTGTAACAATACACTATACGCTGACACAATAAGCAAATGATTAGTAAGGAGAGAAAGAGGGGGAATCTCCCAACTTATCTGAAACCGAGGGATATCAATTTAGCTGGAACTGAGATGCTGCGGACAAGGCAGGGAACCAGCCGAAGGAAGCACCACGCTGGAGAAGGAATCCCACAAAGACCAACAGGAGCTGCAGGGACCGGGAGACGGATAAAGGACGACACACGGACACCGGGAGGACAGGAAACTGGATGGAGGACACAGCTGGGAATCAACGACAGGATGCAGGATGACTGGGAACAGGAACCAGGAATTACGGAAGACTGGGAACCAGGAACACTCGAGACCCTGAGGTACATAAGCTATAACCGGCATGGGACTGAATAACCAGAGGGTTTATATAGAGAGCACAATGTGGTGCTGATTACACATTGCCTAAAGGTGTGCACTGCAGGCTAGGAGCCTAATCAAGACACCTGAGTCCAGAACACACAGTACTGAAAGTAACCTGCAATGGCCCAGGCTGACCACTGGATGCCACTAGCGAGTACACACACACACAGGCTGAGATAAACCCAGGGAGAACATGAACAACACACAGAAAATGTGAATAGTACATGACACCGATCCGTTGGAGGCGGATCATAACAGAATCCCCCCCTAAAAAAGGTGGACTCCGGACACCCCAGCTTGAACAAGGGGAACCAAGAACAAAAACAGACTCAATGTCTCCGACAAGACTTCTTCTTCTTCCCAGGTTGCCTGGGAGTAAACACAGTAATTCCAAAAATATTGTCTGAACTAACGGTACCCTCAACTAAAGGCATTTCATCGATTTCAGAGTTGTAATCTGAGTTGGAGTCCGCATCTAAGGGAAGGATTATGGTTTCAATCTTGGTAACATTTGGCACTGGAGAAGAAGTATTATCGCATGACTGAACATAGGCAGGACTCTTGACAGATTGAGTAGACACTGGACAAGACACTGGACAACCATCGATCTCTGAATCAGAATTCAAGACAGAATCAAGCCTGGATTCCACTGCTGTAAAAGCTAAGATTCCAGGGGCATTCCTGTTAAAACCAGCACACCCAGCGACCATAGCTATGGGCTGGGACTTTTGTACTGACTTTCCTATGCATGATGGAGTCTCTGCAGAGAAGATGGTCAGTCCAGAGGCAGGTGAACCACTTTTATTGGGACCAAATTTTTTCAATACAGCATCACTGAATGCTGGGAGATTCTTAAGAATGGGATCCTCAGATTCAATAAATTTGGACGCCCATTTGAAAGGTTCACCTCTGAAGCAGTAAATTAAATAGAGCACCACATTATCTGAAGTGATACCTAAAAATGGTCTGGACTCCAAAATAGTGATAAAATGGTTAGTGAGCGCAACAAATTGGGTTAGGTCCCCATCAAAAACTATAGATGTAGAGATATCGTTCAAAGCATCAACAGTAACTTCATTATCAGCTAACTGACTGGACTGTATAGCTGGAATTATGGCCCTTGAGGCTGAGACTTTAGGGACCCCCTTAGAGGTTATGACCTCTTCCAAGTCTGATGGTCTTTCTGGTTGGGCAGCACTATGATGAGTCTCTGGCTGATCATCACTGTGACGCACTTCTAAGTGGGCAGCACTATAGTGAAACTCTGGCTGGGCAACAACAAAAAGACCAACAGATGGTCCCTCCATGTTACCGACATGGCTGGAACTCTGTTCAGAGACAGGACAATCAGAATCCCTCTTAGGGACTAGATGGACAGCGTCCCCATCTGGGGCGACACAGGCTTGAACCCCCTCTGGGGAGACACAGGCTTGAACCCCCTCTGGGGAGACACAGGCTTGAACCCCCTCTGGGGCGACACAGGCTTGAACCCCCTCTGGGGCGACACAGGCTTGAACCCCCTCTGGGGCGACACAGGCTTGAACCCCTTCTGGGGCGACACCAACTTGAACCCCTTCTGGGGCTGCGGCCTCCGGGCCCCCACTCGGGGCTGCGGTCTCCGGGCCCCCACTCGGGGCTGCGGCCTCCGGGCCCCCACTCGGGGCTGCGGCCTCCGGGCCCCCACTCGGGGCTGCGGCCTCCGGGCCCCCGGCATCTGACCGGCTCGGCGGGCCCCCGGCATCTGACCGGCTCGGCGGGCCCCCGGCATCTGACCGGCTCGGCGGGCCCCCGGCATCTGACCGGCTCGGCGGGCCCCCGGCATCTGACCGGCTCGGCGGGCCCCCGGCATCTGACCGGCTCGGCGGGCCCCCGGCCTCTGACCGGCTCGGCGGGCCCCCGGCCTCTGACCGGCTCGGCGGGCCCCCGGCATCAGACCGGCTCGGCGGGCCCCCGGCCTCTGACCGGCTCGGCGGGCCCCCGGCATCTGACCGGCTCGGCGGGCCCCCGGCATCTGACCGGCTCGGCAGGCCCCCGGCATCAGACCGGCTCGGCAGGCCCCCGGCAACAGACTGGCTCAGCGGGCCCCCGGTATCTGAGTCAATCACCTGGGTTTTCCCTTCAAGGGTTTGCAACTCTGACTCCCTGGTCATTAAAACATCAGCACTGGAACCAGTAGAAAAAGGCAGAGTGCTTTTACTGGGAGACTCGGCAGAGAGCTCCTCTGCCACAGTGGAGACAGGCTTAGATCTGACAACCTGCTCAGACCTGGCCAGAGGAGATACCCTGTCGGCACCACCGGAATTACGCAAGCCACACGTCTGCAAGAAGTGGCCAGAATCTCCACAGTATAAGCATAGATTAAGGTTTCTACGCCGCTGACGCTCCTCTAACGGAAGCTTCGGCCGTAGATAACTTCTATGCTTTACCTGACCCTCTGGGTCTGAGGACTTGCTGCCTAACACTTCCCTAGGCAGGGCCTCATTAGGGGCTGAACGAACCCCAGTGACCTCTGGGAGGACCAGAAAAATATCAGTGATGAGTCTTTGCAGCTGTAGAAGAGACTGCTGCAAAATCTCCCACTGTCCAGGTTTTACGGCATTGAATGCCAAATTTAGAGCCGCTAATGATTCTTGCATGGCCTGCATGATATGGCCATGCAAGTTTATACACCAGCAAGAAAAAACTGATACAAGAATAAACTGACAACGGGCAAAAAACTGACACGGGCAAAAAACTGACACGGGCAAAAAACTGACACGGGCAAAAAACTGACACGGGCAAAAAACTGACACGGCTGGAAATCTCTGGACTGAGAGGGCAGAACCCAGCTCCAGAGTGCTGTATGGCCGGTTATAATGTTAGGAACAGGGAGATCTCGCCTGCCCTACCTCCGTTGTACTCAGATGGAGTTGACGTGTGTGTGCAGGGTGCTAGGCTTCACCAATAATAGCCGCGTTCGTGGGAGCCCGTTAGTCAGGCTCCCACCTCGATGCCACCTGGTCTTATGTTAGGACAACACACACGCCAAGGCCAGTGATGAACAAGGGGAAACCTATCTACAAACAAAGAGGCGAGGACCACCCTGCCCTGCGGAGAGGGGTGCCAGTGGATAGCACTCTAAACAGGAACCCGCTGTGCTAATGCTTAACAGGTGTAACCATACACAGTATGCTGACACACTAAGAACTGCTGACGGGTGTAACAATACACTATATGCTGACACAATAAGTACTGCTGACAGGTGTAACAATACACGATATGCTGACACAATGAGCACTGCTGACAGGTGTAACAATACACTATACGCTGACACAATAAGCAAATGATTAGTAAGGAGAGAAAGAGGGGGAATCTCCCAACTTATCTGAAACCGAGGGATATCAATTTAGCTGGAACTGAGATGCTGCGGACAAGGCAGGGAACCAGCCGAAGGAAGCACCACGCTGGAGAAGGAATCCCACAAAGACCAACAGGAGCTGCAGGGACCGGGAGACGGATAAAGGACGACACACGGACACCGGGAGGACAGGAAACTGGATGGAGGACACAGCTGGGAATCAACGACAGGATGCAGGATGACTGGGAACAGGAACCAGGAATTACGGAAGACTGGGAACCAGGAACACTCGAGACCCTGAGGTACATAAGCTATAACCGGCATGGGACTGAATAACCAGAGGGTTTATATAGAGAGCACAATGTGGTGCTGATTACACATTGCCTAAAGGTGTGCACTGCAGACTAGGAGCCTAATCAAGACACCTGAGTCCAGAACACACAGTACTGAAAGTAACCTGCAATGGCCCAGGCTGACCACTGGATGCCACTAGCGAGTACACACACATACAGGCTGAGATAAACCCAGGGAGAACATGAACAACACACAGAAAATGTGAATAGTACATGACACCGATCCGTTGGAGGCGGATCATAACACTGAGACATCAAAGGGTGCTGGAGCCATGCAGCCCGCTCCCTGCCCCGCCCGCTCCCTGCCTGGCTGAGCTCAGCTTCCCTGTCTGCTGCTATTAAGTCTCCCGCTGGACCACTAGCCAATAGGCGCATGCGGTCCAGCAGCCAATCAGAAGCAGCATTGATGGCTGCTGGACCACAAGGGCCTATTGGCTAGCAGTCAAGCAGGAGACATAATTGAAAATAGCTAAGGACAGGGGTAGCTCAGCCGGAAAGAGCAGGGAGTGGGCGGGGAGGGGGGAGTAGGGTTACCACCTCATCCCTTTAATTCCAGACACATATTAATTACACAGGTTCTGTGACTGGCTGACTTCAAGACTCCATTTCACCTGGTTTTAAACTGCCACAGACCCTGTGTAATTAATATGTGTCCAGAATTAAAGGGCTGAGGTGGTAACCCTAGGGGGGAGTCCGCCTTGGCAATGAGCAATATTAGTCCCCCTTGGCAGAGAGCATGTAGGTAAGTGGCACTTATGTGTCAGATGTGTAATGGGCATTATGGTTTGTTATATAGTATGTAATGGACATTACGGTTTGTTATATAGTATGTAATGGGCATTACGGTTTGTTATATAGTATGTAACGGGCATCATGCGTGGCCTTATGTGTAATTGGCATTACGGCATTTGGCTTTATGTGTAATGGGTGTTACAAAGTTCGCTAAAATGTGCAATGGGCATTGCGGTGTGTGGTGTAATGTTAGGCCACGCCCCCTTTTAGCCGTACTAGAGCCCTGCCTACTATAAATTAGGGGGGGGGTGTTGTTTGAAAAACATGCCCTTGCTCCGGTACTGTGGCACCATGGCACCTAGCTACACCACTGCTGAGAGGGCCCATGCTAGGAAGGAGGCTGGGAGCAGTGACAGGTGAGAAGGAGCCCGGGCAGGGCCGGATTAAAGCAGGGGCAAAAGGGGTCAGTACTTCTGGGCCGCCTCTAGCTAGGAAACCCCCGGTGGTTGGAATGTATTTAAAAAAAATTTTTTTAGCTAAAGGTTTTGTGCATGGGAGTGGGGTAGTGCTGCAGCTTCACCTATCTGCCAATGTGACAATGAGTAATGGTGCTGAGCATCGGGAGCCAAGGCACACTGACTGCACAAGTGTGCAGTGCATTACTGGGAGTTGACGAAGTCCCATGACACTTTGCACCAGAGGGCAGAGGCTGAGACTCTGAATGGTAGAGCTCATTACTTGCTTCTCAGGCCCATGGAGGACAGCAGCAGCAGCCTAGTCATGGGTGAGCTTTTAATCAGAGGCAGCACTGACACTGTGAGGTCTCCTACAGTCCTACAGAGTAAGCAGTTACCCATTGACCAAGTATATACACTGTCTTTACTCTGTGTTTTGACAGTATAATATTCTCTCATGCAGTTTGTGGCCAGTAATGACAAGTGCCCCGGGCCCCCTGAAGGATTAATCTGGCACTGAGCCCGGGACATGGATGGAAGCTAAGAGGGCTCGTCCTAGGAAGGAGATCTAAATTCAACTGGGCTAAGGGACCTTGTCACGTGACAAGGGGAGGAGAGAGGGAGGAGATAGGAGGAGCAATGTCGGAACAAGGGACCCAAATGGACACTCTGCTTCGCTCGCCAGCTGGTTACTAAAGGCAACCAGTGGTGGTGTGGATAGGGAAGGAGCAAGCCCCCCAGCCTTGCTCCGCCCGCTGAGCGTGAAAGGTCCTTTAGTCAGCGGCGGCCTGTACCTTTTCGGGGGAGGGGGGCTGTCTTTGGCTGCAGCCGCCGCAGGGGTACCGCAATGCAGGGCCCCCCCCCCCCCTGTCATTGTAGCCTCTCCTCCCGGTCCCTGCAGAGTTCCCTGCACCTGTGCTATGATTACAGTCGCCGGGAGTGGCACGTGCGCAGTACAAACATCTGTACTTCGCATGTGGCCAGCTTCTATGGGCTGCTTCGGCTACAGTGCATAGAAGGGAATCATAGTCCCAGCGCCTGTGTCATACAGTTGGCAGGCACAGGAACTAACGCATGTGCAGTGCAGTACCGATATAGGTACTGCGCATGCGCAATCGCCAATTTTTGCACAGCAGCCCGCAGAAAGGCACTCCTAATGGGACTGCTTTGGTGACTGGCAGGTCGGACTTCCAATAGGAAGTCACTGCCAGTCGCAGTGAAGCAAGAGCAGTCTCAGAGACTGCATCTGGCTTCACTACAGTGGCGGATTTTACCTGGTGGGGGGCTGCAGCCCATAGGCAAAAACCGCCACTGCCTTTCGCCCACTAGAATTTAGCAACTACCCATTATAAAGTGCGCATTTCTATCTTCCTGTGTATATGGCAGTAGTTCCGAAAAGGCTATGCAACAAACTAAAATAAAAACATCAAAAAAAGCAACAACAAAAAATCTTACAGCCAAAGCTAAATAAGGAAAGAATGACTTTAGAATTACATAGAGCGGAATAAAAAGGACGAAGGCACACTAAATCAGCTGGTGAAATGTACGTCTCGTGCAGGGAAGGTGGGGGAAACGCGGTCTAAAAAGCTCATTGCTTCATCAAAATGGTTTTAGCTGTTCAGTGGGTGGTTTAGTAGTGTACTGTACCTAAACCAAAGGTGATTATAGTGTACAGCTCAAAGAAAAGAGAATCAACAGGATTCACCTAGAGGAAATCAGGCAAAATTATATAGAGAGGAAATATAATGAAATACTTTGGCGGCAGATGTGGGAACAATGTTATACATTGTTTTTTTCTGTGATATATTTTCTCTGTGCGACGGAGTCTCCAACCTGGACGCCTTTATTATTGAAAGGTCAAGGGACTCTCAACGCTTACATGCACCCACTAATCAAATCTGGAAAATTGCTCTAATTTAAATAATTATAGGCTAATAATAAAGACAATATTTTAAACATAGGAAAAATATATTTTTTTGCTTTTTTTTTTTTTTCATGCGACTGGGGACGTATAATAAATAACCTTCGCGTTGTAGCCGTAGGAGGGAGTATTGTGTGCGCAAAGCGTTTTAAAGAACAACATGCACTTGGTGTTGTGTCTAAATTACTTCGGAGAAAGAAGCATTAGCCGCTGTTAATCTGGTAGAGGCGCTTTTATTCCCCTGTTACCTGAACACATTATTTGGGTCGTAGATTTTCTTTTATTTAGTTCTTTATTTTTTTTTACAAGTTTGTTTTTTAACAAATTACAAGGAACAAGGACTGAAATAAAGTATCACCGAAATTCTGGTGGAGCCGTCTGATTCACTTCCGCTAGCTGTTCCCAAGCCAGGCGGTATCAGTATAAATGATGGGCCTGGTTCATGTTGGTAGGTAATGCAAAACAGCAAGCAGCTGGGTAAAACCACGGGGCGCCGCGGGTGACGCCTCAGGCCAGGAGAGTAACTGGAATGTTGTGGGGACCATAGCAAAATCTTGAAAGCCCCCTAGAGTCTTAGGGACAAGAGAGGGATGGGAGTGAGAGAGAAAGAGAGAGGGGAGCAAGTTAGAGAGGAGAGTCAGAGAGAAAGACAGAGGAGAGCAAGTTAGAGAGGAGAGTGAGAGAGAAAGAGGGTGTCAGGGGGAAAGAGAGGAGAGCGAGTTAGAGAGAGAGATGAGTGAGTTAGAGAGGAGAGTGAGAGAAATCGTGAGTCGGCGTGAGAGAGAGAGGGGAGCGAGTTATAGAGAGAGAGAAAGAGAGAGGAGTGAGTTAGAGAGGAGAGTGAGAGAGAAAGAGGGTGTCAGGGAGAGAGAGAGGGGAGTGAGTAAGAGAGAATGAGGCTGTCGGGAGAGAGAGAGGAGCGAGTTAGAGAGGAGAGTGAGAGAGAAAGAGGGTGTCAGGGAGAGAGAGAGGGGAGTGAGTTAGAGAGAGGGAGAGGAGCGAGTTAGAGAGGAGAGTGAGAGAGAAAGAGGGTGTCAGGGAGAGAGAGAGGGGAGTAAGTTAGAGAGAGGGAGAGGAGCGAGTTAGAGAGGAGCGTGTGAGAGAGAGGGGAGTGAGTAAGAGAGAATGAGGTTGTCTGGAGAGAGAGAGGAGTAAGAGAGGAAGAGAGTGTCAAGGAGAGTGAGGAGAGAGAGGGTGTTGGGGAGGGAGAGGAAAGAGTTAAAGAGGAGAGAGAAAATGGGTGCCAGGGCGTCCCTGCAGTGCTGGAGCGGGCAGGGGTGTCCGTGCCGCGGGGGTACCTGCGGCACTGTCACTGTATAAAGCTGCTGGCGGCAGCGGGGTCCCTGCAGTGAATAGAGAATAACTAGCGCTATGCGCGGGAAGCGCTTCTGATCTTGAAAACACTTGCCGCACGCTGATTGGCTGAATCTCAGCCAATCAGTGTGCGGCAAGTGGTTTCAAACCCTGAAGCGCTTCCCGCGCCGTTGCGCGCATAGCGCTAGTTATTCTCTATTCACTGCAGGGACCCCGCTGCCGCCAGCAGCTATATACAGTGACAGCGCCGCAGGTACCCCCGCGGCACGGACACCCCTGCCCGCACCAGCACTGCAGAGACGCCGACAGCTAAATGCTGGGGGTGAGGGGCGAACTGCCGCCCTCCAGGTGCCGGCACCCTAGGCAAATGCCTAGAGCTGCCTAGTGGTGGCGCCGGCCCTGGTCAGGGGGAGAGAGAGGGGAGTGAGTTATTGAGAGGAGTAAGAGAGAAAGAGGGTGTCAGGGAGTGAGTTAGAGAGGAGAGTGAGTAAGAAATAGGGTGTCTGGAGAAAGAGGGGATGAGTAATAGAGAAAGAGGGCATCAGGGGAGAGAAAGAGGGAAGCGGGTTAGAGAGGGTAGTAAGTGAGAAAAAGGCTGTCGGGGAGGGAGCGAGAGAGGAGCGAGTTGTGGGGTAGTGGGTTTTCATGTAAAAAGATAGTATAGGGCCCAGATTTATCAAGCTTCAAAAATGATAAAATGGAGAGTGAAAAATAGCCAGCCAATCAGCTCCTACCTGCCATGTCACAGGCTGTATTTGAAAAAGAATAGGTAGGAGCTGATTGGCTGGCTGTTTATCACTCTTCATTTTACCACTATTGAAGCTTGATACATCTGGCCCTAAGAGAGAGACAGTGTCAGGGAGAGAGAAAGAGGAGCAAAAGAGAGTGTTAGAGAAAAAGAGAGGGGGGAGAAGGAGGACCAGCGAGCAGGGGAGACAGTACTTGACTACAGCACAGGATGAGGGTGGAGGCATAGACAGACAGATGGATGGGGGTAAGAATGGCTGAACAGACGGATGGACAGTGGACCATATGGGGGCATAGATGGACATTGGCAACATTGACGGACAGACAGAGCACCATATAGAGGCATAGAGACATGGCCAGAAGGGGGCACCATCAGACAGATTAAAGGGGGCATAGACAGACAGACAAAAATCACATTAGTCCCCACATCAAAAATAAAAAAACATTCACAGAACAATAAAACACATTGGCCCCTAGATTAATGCAGTAATGTACAGTACAGTCTGTGCCAGGCTTATCTGCTTACAGAACACAGGAGAGACCTTATGCCAATGCTAACTGTTTTCAATATGGAATGGCCCATGGTATAGAGTTAAAAATGCATCTCTGGGTCCGGTAGCACAGAACTGCTCCCGGTGCACTAGTGTGCCATGGCACAGTGGTTAAAAACGCTGACCTAGACACTTTCAACCTACCCTCCGGATCCGATACCCTCCAACATCAGAAGGGCAGAAACCGTTACAAATTCGGAAAGGGGGCGGAAAGGGGGCGTTGTCATGGGTAAAGGGGGCGTGGACACATCCGCTTTCATATACTTTCATATACTTGCAATGGCCAGTTGGAGACTCAAAAAAATGGTACAAAGCCCTTTTTGGCCGGAACAGGCCATAAAAAATGGTACTGTACGGGTCAAAAAGGTACAGTTGGAGGGTATGGGATCCCAACCCGGGCAAAGTATGTTTTGGATCTGTAAGGAGCAAAAATATTACACATTGTATAAACGGGATGGGGAACCTTTGGCTCTCCAGCTGTTGTTGAGCTACGCTTCCCAGCATGCCCTGCAACAGGTTCAGCTTGGCCAAATAGCAAAACTGTAGCTGGGCATGCTGGGATGTGTAGTTCAGCAACAGCTGGAGGACTGAAGGTTCCCCATCCCTGCTGTAGCCCAAAAGGCGGCAGACAAAGGAGTCTATTTACTAAATCTTGGAGAGAGATAAAGTGGATGGAGAGTACCAGACAATCAGCCTAACTGCCATGTTACAAACTTGGGGCCAGTTGCACTAAGCTTCAAAAGTGATAAAATGGAGAGTGATAAACAGCCAGCCAATCAGCTCCTACCTGCTATGTAACAGGCTGTGTTTGAAAAATGTCAGACAGGAGCTGATTGGCTGGCTGTTTATCACTCTCCATTGTATCACTTTTGAAGCTTAGTGCATCTGGCCCTTGGTTTTAAAAAATGATGGGAGCTGAATGGCGGGTACTTTACCTCCATCTGCTTTATCTCTCTCAAGTAATAGTCATTCGTTAGTCAACTTACTGTAGGTGCACAATTCACCAAGGAATCATTGGTGTCCCTTTAACTCTCTTGGACTCCTTGTATTTCCCATCATCCCCCACTGCAGTCACTGTTCATTTAGTTTGTTTCTGGAACAATATTTTTTTCCTTTAAGCTTTTTAAATTTTCTCCAGATGCAGCCCTGAGATTCCTTCCCCGGTAGTGTTCAGTAACCTATGTATATGTATTTCCATCCCCGGCAACTCTTACCTAGTGCGTCTGTGTGATTTTATCCTCTGTGACCCTGACTCACCAGCTGCAACAGGAGATCAGATCACTGTACGAGTGATAGGGGATGTAAGAATCTCATCGGATTTGTTATTGTGGAGTATAACAGCGATATGAATGCCCACTGTCTGCTCTGCCGCAGTCTTCCTCCCAATCATATAAAGAACTGCCATCATGTGGTGCTGGTTTGGCAAGTCATTGGTAGTGCTGAGATTATGCCGGGTGATTATCTATAGACTGCAAATGCGTACGCTCCATAGTAAACATGCGCAAGGGCCAACATGCGATATTATGCTGCTATTTTTTATCGCTGGCCGTTCACAAGTTGATTGACAGGAAGCCAGTGTTTGGGGGTGGTAAACGGCTGTTTTCTGGTAGTGTCAGGGAAAATGCAGACGTGCCCAGGGGTTTGAGGGGAAGTCATGTGACATCAGCTCCGCCCCCGATCAGCCTGATGCTATCGCAGCCGCTGAGTAAGTCCTGGGCTACCTACCGACTGCACACACTGGAATAATCATTAGCGGGTGAGCAGTTGTGAATGGTTTTGTAGCTAGTTGCAGGACTGCTCAGGGTGTAATTTCACCCTGGGGGGACGGTGTATAGCTGATCGTAGGGCTACAAAAAGTTAGCAGCCCAGCGGTCAGGCCGGAATCAGGCCCAGTGAATGGCCGAATCACAAGTCACAATACTTGTTGCTTCACCGGCATCTGGACTCAGGACGCGACAGCGGAAGATGATGACATAATTACTGGCCCGACTTTGCTCTAACCACCTGCCTGGCATCATCACATATGTTGCAGTCGAAGCCAAGGGTTCACACATGTGCATATTCCAGCATGCGCCTTTCATCGGGGATGTGGACAAATTCGTCCCATAACGAACGAGTCTGAAACCGCCCCACAATCCATTATCAACAAAAGAAAAAGTGACAAACATTCCCTATTATTAGTGAATGTTAAACTTGGATAAGAGGATAATCACACGTCAGGAAAATGTACCAGAGTATTATTTTATGAGTTAGAGGTATAATGGGGATAATAAGAAAAACAATGGCAACTGTACTGAATTTTTAGTTCTTTAAGTAGACAAACTTACTGGCATGGGGCCTTATTCTAGTTCACTCTTTCTAGACAAATTCCTTCTTAGATGGGCAAAACCATGTGCTCTGCAGGTGGGGCAGATGTTACTTGTGCAGAGATAATTAGATTTGGGTGGGGTTTTACTTCAAAGTGAGATCTATATTGCAGTGTAAAAATAAAGCAGTCAGTATTTTCCCTGCACAGAAACAAAATAACTCCCCCAAATCTAATTCTCTCTGCACAAGTTACATCTGCCCCCCTGCAGTGCACATGGGCCCTTATTCTGAATGGTGCGGATATTCCCGCATTCTTACGGAGCGGTCCGCACGCCACGGTGTTTTGCCGCGTGCGGCCATCGTCCGTTGAAACGCCCACGGGTCCTCCGCATTCGGACGGACTCACTCTTTAAGAACAGGGCGTGTTTACGGACGACATACAAACCATGCGTGTGCGGGAGAAACACTCCGATTCTGCACGGTATTACAGAGTATTACAGAGTATGCTCGGAAATACCGCATCCGAACGGGAGCCAAGCGGTGCGACCGCCCGTAAGCGGAGTATTTACGCCAAACAACCCACTATGATGTATATTCTGCAATACATCACATGACCCACTTATTCAAGTACCTATCCTCATAAAAAAATGCTTCTTTGGAATTGGAATCAATTAGATGCCAATATATCCTTACAAGCATGCCTAACACATGCATTGCACACATTAACCCTTACAGCAAATCAAGTGCAATGGTTTCAATTAAAGCACTGACAAGCGTCCTATTAGTGAGTAATGAGTAAAGGAGTAGATTCTATTGGGTTCAGGTGTTAATGCTTGTAGTCATTAGGCGGTCCGTTCGCCTACCGCATGAACGAGTGGTGTCCGCAAAGCAATAGTACACTTGTGGACACCGCACATTTCTGCCCTTTTTGATCGCGTGCATTCGGAGTGGTATCCGAATGTACGCCCCCCAACATAAGTGTACTCCCCCGTGTCCGCCCATGTTACCGCCCCGTTTTGCCCACTTTGAAACTACGCCCATGTGTCATTCCGCATGACGCCCATAATACGCCCATATTTCCCGACTGATTGCGGGGAACAGTTTTGGACGGGATTTGGCCGAACAGGTACGGAGTCAAGGCGTGGCACATGCGCGTTGCGTTCTCCACGCATGCGCAGACGCCGTAAAGACGCGATCCGAAAGTATGCGGTAAAGTACGCGTCAATCAGAATAAGGGCCATGGTTTTGTCCATCTAAGAAGGATTTTGTCAGAAAGAGTGAGCTAGAATGAGGCCTATGATCACACACACAGGGTAAGGTCCTAAAACAAGAACAATTTATTACATTCTTTTAGACAAGTAGAATAGAAAAAGGGAGAATATATTGTTAGCTTATTTTTAACTAGGAAGTCCGCGGTCTCTGACTGCAGATGAATAAATCGTTTAAAAATGGAAAGTCTTCTATATTTCTCCGCATCCCAAGCCTTCAGCATAGTCACAAGTGATAATGGTAACTTGTATTATGCAAGCTGTAAATAAATGTGATCGCGCAGTCTGCACCTGCTCCCCCTCATCTCCCAAGCTCATGGCTTCCGGATCGTAATGAAAGTTGGTTACTTCTCTGCTTTTCCTACGTCAGACAATACCGAGATCCAATTTATTCTCCACCACCGTGCAGGTGAGTGTTCTCGTAGACGCACTGGAGCTGATTAGCGCACCCCATCTGGAGATCTTGGACGTTTCATTATATTGTGGTCATTCCTATTCATCTACTGAGCACGCAGGAAGAGAGGACAAATGTAATACCAACTGGGGAACAAAAATACACTTATATAGATTTCGAAAAATATATATTCTTCTGGCTCCGAACTAGCTGTGGTTGGTACGTGTGTGTCAGGCAGGAACGTAACCATGCCAGGCTGGGGCAAAATTTAGTGTAGTAGTTGGGGCCCAAGTTTACGGGGTGTGGACAACCACCAAAGAGGGACCTGGCCAACCAGGTGTGGACAACCAGGAGCCTTTAGGAGGGGAATGGGGTGTGTCAGGCCATCCATACCGATTGGCTGGAGGACTGTTCTTGGTATAGTTTCCATAGAATCAAACCAAGCAATCATTTGTATCCATTATACAGGCTCCTAGTGGAGAAGGTGGTTTCCCATTGACAGGTGGGGAGGCCACCGGGGAGTTACACTGTACACCTGTTGACCAGTCCATCCCTGGGGGTGAAAATATCCATAGCAGCCCATATGGATTCTATGGGGCCAGCACTTGATGTCCGCAGGGCTGCCTGGGCTTTTTGTTTTCTCTATACTTTTCCTCCCGTCTGTTTGTCTCTCTTTCTTCAGTGCTCTCCAAACTATTTTTCCTCTGCTTTCTATCCCTCCCCTAACTCCATCTCTTTCTTACCGCTCATTTGTGTATTTTCTTATCAGCACTTGAGTTTATAATATAGATTATCCTTGGCTTGACCTTTTTCTATCCATCTTCATTATTGTACATATTGGGGTATTCCTCCCCTGTTCTCTACAGAGCGTTGTCTCCTCTCTGTATTTGGCCTGTGCATCCCTGTGTGCCTGTAGCTTTCTTCTATACTGTTATACCATCATGGTTGTTCATAATGGGCCCGATTCTAGCCCCGGTTGTTCTTGATACTGCTTTTGCCGTATGCAATTGCACTTATATGCTAATATGCTTTTGCATCGTTTCCATCCGACAGCGTATAATTTCTGTTACATCGGTATTATCATCACAAATCAGGTCATGTGGCAGATTCTGGCTGTATACTGTATGTAGACGCGCAGGCTGAGTAATTAGCAACTGTTCATTTATGCACGGCCAGAAAACGCTGTCTGAATGACCTACCTGCATTTACCTGGCCACTCCCTATTACCACCCCCCAAACGTTGACTGCCACTCACTCACTTTGCAGCAAATTCCTTGGTACCACTGCTATTGCTTTTCACTCAATGGGCAGTCAGAAAACATCTGCTGATTTGCATACAGTATTTATTTACCAGTTTCTTATATAGCGCACATATTCCGCAGCGCTCTACAGAGAATATTTGAACATTCACATAAGTCCCTGCCCCAGTGGAGCTTACAATCTATATTCCCTACCACATGTACACACACAGACATTCTAGGGTTAATTTTGTTAAGAGCAAATTAACCTACCTGTATATTTTGGGATTGTGGGAGTACCCAGAGGAAACCCACGCAGGTACGGGCAAACTCTGCACAGTTAAGGCCATGGTGGGAATAGATCCCATGACCTCAGCGCTGTGAGGCCGAGAGGGTATGTGACTGTCCGATTTTTCAACACGTTTTAGCTTATTCAAATTTTTTGCTTATGATAGATGATGCTCAGCCAATCCGCTCCTAAATGTTTGAAAAATGTCAGGAGCTGATTGGCTGGAGCACCACCTATCATTACGCAACATATTTTAAATAGTTTAAAGGGTTTGTGGACTATAGATTTGTGCTATGCTGTTACTCTGTGGCATTGACAGCACTGGTGGGAGGGGTTGGACGTCAGACCAACTGTCACTACATGTCAATTTGATGACATCATTTTTTATCACTCTTCAGCTTTATATCTATACTGTACATCTATTTGGAGGTTTGGGGTAGAATTATATATTTTTTTAGACAAAAACATCTAATCTGTGAAAGGGTTAAATGGATCTCCACACCACAAAAAAATGTTTATAAAAATGTTCTAATTTGACCCTGTCGCTTTTGTGTACGGTACTTATCCCTCCCCACTTATGTTTCACGCGATGCGTTGTGTTATATCTGTACGGCAGATGTTTTTTTTACAATTTCCTAAAATGCTTTTTTCTTTTTCTTTGTTCAACCGACAAAAGTTGCACTTCACAGACTGATATTGAAACCAAAAATGAGAGGGATTGCCGGACTTTGAGGGAGAGCCCTGAAAACAGAGCAAACGATGGCTTTGATCAGCCTTGCCAACATGACTTCCAACAGCTTGAGAACTGCTGATAAACACAGTGGGAAGAAACATCCAAAAGCAAAGTTCATTGAGGCCTGCCTGTCCAGATAGACATAGATGACTGTTGGCAAATGGCATTTGGACGTGGGTTGTATAGGAGACAATCTGTTCCAGCAGCACTGGGGCCGGAACAGAGGCCCTACATCAATAATACAATGCACGCTGGCTTTTCTATCATTCGGAAAAAATAATACTTCCAGGCCCGTCCAGTATGGGAGAGATTGAGTTTAATATACCAATCTCCGGTCTACGCCAAAGCAATTATCTCATAGGGTCTAGCCGAGAGTCAGGTTAAATGTAAATATCCACGGTGCTCTAGTTGGTTAATTTAATTCAAGAAAACAGGACGCATTTACGTTATTGCTTGTGTTACAACATTTTAATATGCTGTTATCTGTATATTTGCTGCATTTCAAGCAAAAATGTATTAAATTCAAATAAAACAGTTATTGGAAAATACAAGTGGACTGAACTCATTCCTTTTTTTTTTGTTCTTTAAATTTGCTAAATGGAATATTTGATGCAAGAATACGTCGTTGTGAGACGTTATCTATTTTAGATGAAATTGTTACTACAGAATGTCTGGTTGCGGGATATGTACAATACCCTATCTCCTTCACTCTAATCTCGCCCCCGCAGCCTGACCGTAACCCTTCCTGCTGGTGCTAAAATTAACCTCAACACCCAGCCACCTAAATCTAATCCCCATGCCCCCAGCCTAATAATGGCCCATATTCTGGTTCACTCGCAAAGGCAAATTCTTTCTCAAATGGACAAAACCATGTGCACTGCAGGTGGGGTAGATGTTACTTGTGCAGAGAGAGTTAGATTTGGGTGGGATTTTACTTAAAAATGAGATCTATATTGCAGTGTAAAAACAAAGCAGTCAGTATTTTCCCTGCACAGAAAAAAAAACAACTCACCCAAATCTAAATCTCTCTGCACAAGTTACATTGCCCCCCCCCCGCAGTGCATTTGGTTTTATCCATTTGAGAAGGAATGTGCCCTTGCGAGTGAACCAGAATAATGGCCATTAACCTTCTCCCCTTCAGTCTAACGCAACCCCCCCCCCTCGCCCGGCCATACGCTAGCCCACTTTGCATACTTACTGATCGGGATGCCAACTGTCTTTATTTCCGCCTCGGCATCCCGATTATCTTTGAAGTTCCGGCGCTCTGGCGGGATGCCGGCATCGGTATATTGAATGTCAACATCCTGAACATCGGAACATTGACCACATCCCCTGGTCGCAGATTGACTTTTTTAACCAGCACCATTGTTTTTGTACTAATATCCCTGTATCTCCTCCCAGTGCCTCCTGTCATTCTTATTCCTGTTCTGCTTATAGTTTTAGTGTTGCTAATGGCAATGTCTATGATTAGAGTTGTAAGGTCTCAAAGTATAAGCATTTTAATTTGAGAATGACTTCCTTAAATCATGGCACCCCAGACTATCAGCATGTTTCCACACCACCCTTAGACCAACATTTTATATGGGAAAATTAAGAAAAAAGATATAAAATTAAGAAAATTGTGCTTACCTGTCATTATCCAATCAGAAGGCTGTCTGCAAATCACCGTTTGGCTGCAGATGGGAGGCAGGTAGAGAATGCTGGACTCTGATTGGTGGCTAGCTCCAGCTGTCCACCAATCAGCATGCTGACTGCCATTTACTGTCTGGCCTCAAGCTGGGAAGCAAGAAGAGAATGCTGATTGGCTGCTCTGATTGTGTCTAATTCACAATCAGAGCAACCAGGCCGCATTCTCTTCTTCCTCCCAAGAAGCTTAGGAGGCAGATGCCCACAACCCAATCTGCCCCACCTTAAGGGCCTCTAGAATTGCGGGCCCTTGGGCTACTGCCCCTTGAGCCCATACATCAAGATGGCCTTGGTCACCGGTACTGGTTTTACCCATGACATTGACCATAAAAAATTTGATTTGGTCCCGAGCCTCCAAACCACAGCCACCATTCAGGGAACCACTATGGCACAGTGTGAACATGTTATTGTTAGGTTGTGGCTGAATCTCAAATATACACAAATGTCTACAGACACATGACCTTCAGTCCCTCTTGTCCACTGACACGTTACTCTCTTAGAACCACAAAGCCTATATCTAATAATACAAGGAGGGCCCTAGATGAAGAAGACCTCACCTGATAGACCAAGTGCCCCTTTTATTGTAATGAATGTAACATAGTGTTAACCTACAGGAAGTTGTTGGAAGTTGTCATTTGTCATTAAGGACCAAACTTTGACGTTTCACCGTAGATTTTCTTTTTCTGGCGAGCTGCAAACATTTCTTTGCTCATTCTTCTCCAGCGGCTGTGTCTTCTGGGATCATCGCAGGACCCCGAGCAGAGGTGGTTTTGGGGGCAGCTGAAATGTCTCTTTAAAACTATGAGGTTGAAACTTTCACTTATTTGTAACAAACTTAGTTTTACTGATCATACCGGGAGGTTTGTGCTGAGATTTTCCCAGTGGGATTCACCCAGGAAAGGCGACAATGGGAAATGTTCTTATTTGAGAACAAGCGAAAGCCTCAATGTGCTCTGATCCAGGAGCTTCCGTTTTACCTTCTGCGGACAATGGTTTTAGTTAACTATTAATTCAACAGCCATAAATGAAAAGCATCAAATTAGGAGTCACCTTATGGATATGAAACCAATTGTCATGGCTGACACAAGGGCATTATGTCATCAGAAGACATTGTATTAACTGTTAAAGGCTTAAAGTAAACACGAGCGCACATGATGATGTAATAGAAAAGATGGGAGAATAAGAACCATTTATATAAGTTGTCACTTCAAATATACTGTGAAGACTGTATAGAAAATGCTGATTGTTGTGACTGGCTCACAAGCAGTGGTGGATCCAGGGGGGGGGGGTGGCTGCAGTACAGTCTAATATTCAAATAGGGGAGCAACACCAACTGCCAGCGAGTGTTTGGAATGGCAGTTGATAACATTTGCTATTTCCCTATTTGAATTTTGAATTTGCACTGTAGCCCCACCTCTGGAGCCTCCCCTGGTTACAAGAATATCCTGCAGGGCAATTTGCACCACTGATAAGTATATGTAGAGGTGCACAAACACCTTGGTAAGAGGGTCGTCAACCCTCTAATAATATACCAAAGGAAGAAAGAGATTCCAGCGCAGGCTGTAATAAAAAGGACGTTTTTTCACACTTCAACAATTTATTACTGAAAAATATGCACATAAACACACTAAAAACATTTCATAAAAAATATATTTTGCACCAATGACACGCTCAGTCACTAAGAAGTGAATTCTAGGGGAAATAGAGGTAATTGTCATCAATGGTGATTTACTGAAAGTACATTATTCCAGAGGACTTCACAGACCATGGGCTAGACGGGTGTGGGTTGTTAGGTCTACAACAACTAGGTCGACAAGCATTGGGTCGACACCACTAGGTCGACAGGCAGCAAGGTCGATGTGGGTCTAGGTCAACATGGGTCAAGGTCGACATGTTTCTAGGTCGACAGGGGTCTAGGTCGACATGACATTAGGTCGACACAAGCATAAGGTCGACATGGGTTAGGTCGACAGTCAACACAGTCGACATGGACACAGATTAAAGTGCACCGCATTATTCCCTCGCTACGCTCGGCACACTATTTTATTCTCCCACCACGCCCTAGTGGATGGTAGGGCATGAAATACCTTCTGTTGGCACATGTCGGCTCAAATAAACAGTGAAAACCCCTATGTCGACATTTTGACTGTCGACATTGCCCATGTCGACCTAATGCTTGTGTTGACCTAATGACCTGTTGACCTAGACCCATGTTGACCTAGACACATGTCTATCTTGACCCATGTCGACTTAAACCCATGTTGACCTTGTTGCCTGTCGACCTAATGACCTTATCCCAGCTAGACATGAGTTGACATTTTGCACATAGTTTATTGGAGCAGTTTATTGGATGCCGTATTCAATGCGAGGGGAGAGCGGCGACGAGGGGGGTTTGTACGATGAGGATGGCTCATCCTCGCCGTCCAGCCCCCTCGCCATCCGCTCACCCTTTTCTACGTTCCGGGGAATCCTCACTGTCAGAGGGCGGAGAGGATTCCCTGGAACTGCGAGGCAAATGAAGGGAGCCCGCTGCATATAGCAGCGAGCGTCACCGTTTCCGCCTTGCCGTTTGCCCAAAGATTTGTGGGGAACCTGACCATGTGGAGGAAAGGTTCTATGGTCAGATGCCAAGTGCTATGCGTGGAGCAATCCCAACATTGGACATCGCAATGATTAATCATCCCTATTGTGGCCCACAGGGTCAAACTGCCGCTCTGGAACTTCTGGCAAATGGCAGAAGGACCAATGGCTTGATGGGGTGGTCTGTCCACATAGATAAACCTGGTCAGTGCAACCTCCTGGTGCCCTGCTTGGTTGCCGCATCCAAAGACATGTGGATTTGCCGCAAGGCCAGGCCCCACTGACTTGCAATACATCTCTTTAAGCCAGGCATGTCCAAACTGCGGCCCTCCAGCTGTTGTGAAACTACACATCCCAGCATGCCTTGCAATCATTTAAGCATTCCTAATAGCAAAACTGTGGCAAGGCATGATGGGACTTGTACTTTCACAACATCTGGAGGGCCATAGTTTGGACATGCCTACTTTAAGCTGTGATGACTCCCCAATTTCATGCACAGTACACTGCCCGGGCTGAGGAAGAGCTTCATTCCATCCATGGTGGCTGCAGCATTGTGTTACGGAGAGGCATTTCTGAGATTGAGCAGAAAATGGATGGAGTGAAGTACATAAATCCTTGGGGAAGTACTGCTGCTGTCCACATGAGTGCTTGGCTATGGAAGACATATCTCCCAAAATGATAGTGACCCAATACATACAGCAAATGCCTCACCAGAGTGGCCTAATGCCAAAGAGTTAATCATCCTGAAATGGTCCCATCCCAGACCTCAGCCCAATTAAGCAACAGAGGCAACCATCAAATAATGCCATCCACCAATGGTCGCTGTCCAACCTGATGGATTGTGAGCAAATTTGTCAAGAGAATGGGCTCAGAATCCAGCATCTAGATGTTCAAAAACTGACTTAGTCCCAATAGACCCAAATGTACCTCTACCAAGTATTGGGGCAGATGTATTAAGCCTTAACCAGAGATAAATACAAGGGTGATAACGAGAGATAAACGTCCAGCCAATCAGCTCCTTACTGACTTTTTTCAAACACAGCCTGTAACATGGCAGTTAGCAGGTGATTGGCTGGACGTTTATCTCTCCTTATCACCCTTGGATTTATATCTTGTTAAAGCGTAATACATCTGCCCCATTATCTCTTGGGGGAGATGGTGGTGAGAGGGTGGAATTTAACGCAAATTATTTAAAATACTTTTGTTCCTCATTAATCTTGACAAAAAATTTTTACCGCACAATATTGAGAACTTGATTAGTGGAGATAGATTTCAATTAATACCCTCTAATATCTGCCTATAAATGTGCTGCACCACTTTACTAAGCTGAACTGCCCACCATGAATAGAGCAGGCAGAAGAACAGACCATTTGGGAGAAAGAAGGAAAAAAGTACTCTCCTTTGTTTGGGGGCACGCTTATAAAGAAAAAACTTCTATGTAATGATGATGAATTTTAAAACGTAGCTTTTATTATTTTAATTCTAAAAGGCTGTTGTAAGACAAAAACATTGACAAACTACACAAAACATGAAGGATTGGTTGAAACCAATTGAGGCTCAATGGAGTCTCGCAATAGAATGTTGAAAAATTGTTAGACTTCTAATAGTATATCACTTGTGGACTATTATATAATTCTTAGGTATTTGTCCACAGTGAACCAGTCAATTGCATATTTTTTTAAAATGATGCACTGGCAGCGAAATAACGAGCATGCCTCCCAGCAGCTGGGTCATAAGTATATATATATATATATATATATATATATATATATATATATATATATATATATATATATATATATATATATATATATATATACAAAGCAGGACTCCGGCACTCTGGCTTTTGTGCTCTCAAGCGATTTCCTTACCCTGGTGCCTTCCCAAGACCTTTTCAGGTCTGCATAGACTTCCAAAATGGCAATAAGGCGTCACTCAGGGTTTTCTTCAGTTGCAAAAAAGGAATAAATCCGTTTTTTGTAACTGAAGAAAACCCTGAGTGACGCCTTATTGCCATTTTGGAAGTATATATATATATATTTACTGAAGTCCCATCTCTCCATCCCCGCCGGGCGCCCGGGTCTGACCTACCGGAAGTGTTTTGCACCGTGCTTCCGGTCCGCTCCCCTCCGCGTTCCACCGGCCGGCAGTACCAAGCTACATCATAAAGGCTGATCCACGGCACTCATTCACTTAGGTCTAAAATCGCCTCTTCTGTTACAGCTGGGTGCCGTGGATCCGGCTGTCATGAGCAGTGGAATGAATGATAGTGTAGGGTGCCGACCGAGCACCTTTAGTAGGATGGACCTGGGCGCCCAGCGGGGACTACAGTGGGGGTATTTATATGGGAAAGTGAATGTCTTTTTGAGTGTATATTTATGCTGTATCGCCCTGAGGATGGGGGAGACCCTGCAAGTGCTAGATGCTAATACAGTAATTTCTGCATAATTGCTAGTGTGCTTTCTTCATTTGATTATCAATTATTATCAATATATATATATATATATATATATAGATATAGATAGATAGATAGACAAATAGATATATATCCGATATACTGTCTACCACAGGCTCTCTACCTGGTCATGTCACACAGGAAGTGACGTCACCAGTGCCTCTGGCGGGATCCAGCGCTGATCCATTTCCGTTTTGGGGCTATTTAAACCAGGTCAGCATCACTCAGTGTATCACCACCACTGCTCCATGCTGGTTTGCATGCAGCTCTTATATGGCTTTGCTGTTCTTCTATATCCCACCAGAAACGTAAGTTTACTTTACATAATGTATACATTGTTTTGCATCACTTCAGAGTACTTGAACATGTGGAGGCTTTGTTTGCTGTTTACATTGTTTTCTGTACTTTATTAGGCTCCTTGATAAAGGTCCACTGTTTACGGACCGAAACGTCGGAGTTTGGTGATGTGTTTAACCTCTTTGACCTGCTGGCTTATTTGAGAAATAAACTCTATTTATTTTTACCAAAAATCTGACTAAATTTTTGGATAAAGTGGCGAGTGCCTGTGTCTCTATCTTAGAGAAACCACTTTTTGTTAATTGGAGTTCGGAGTACACTCTGCACCCCTTCACAGGACACCCCACCGCTGACGTATTCCTTCTACAGTGAGAGTGCGGTCTACACCCTAACATTATTACCGGATACCTTTGGTTAAACTCAGGCATCCTTGACCTGTCACCCACCTCATCTGCAACCCAGTAAATCTGGTGCAGTATTGGATAACACACTGAATTGTAGTGTGTGATCATCACCTCTGTAATCAGAGGATTTTTCTATTTATCTACATTTTTCATCTATCCCGCTGTTTTGTATGTGTGTTTTGGACTGTGGTGTTGTCTTCACCTATTGCTGTACCTGCTGCTCCCACACAACACCGGGCCCGCACTGTGATGGCTACAGGCGGAATTGGCTTCCTAGATGAATTACTGCTATCCCAAGCAGAACAGGGCATCGTCTCACTAACCGATGACGACGCCGAGAAAATTTTGTTTGATCATCTGGAATTCGACGCCCTTCCAACTGAATCACCAAACGATCTATACCTCAGGCTCCTTAAGCTCAAGAAACGAGAGACCGACCTCACAATACATGGGCATTTCCTCTCTGACTATCACCGCAAGAAGTACATCCCACGAGGATTCCGAGTCGCCAACGTCCCAACCATCGGCCGCAATAATCCCACCTTCTGCAGTCGATGGTGTGGAGTACTCAACAAGTGCTCCCTCGACCTGATGCTCTTGGTTGTAGAGGAGGTCGGATCCGAATTGAAAAAGGTCAAAACTGACATCGATACGTTTGGTATTGCACATCTGGCAGCTATTAAAAGCGACAAAAGCTGCAAACTCAGGGTCCAAATCGAGGAATACAAGCGGGATCTTGTATCATTTAAAAGAAATAAACTAGCAACAGTCACCACTGACTACCAGAACCACAACGTATACCGCTGGCTAGCAGGTGACCAAGGTACCCGCTGCACGCAAGGCCCCTACAGAGGAAGGCGACAAGCACAAAGGAACCCCTACCGATTCAATACAGGCTCATCCACGTCCGCCTCAGATACCGAGCAGTCGGGCACACAGTCAGATTTTTTAGAGTCCGGCCCTTCTGCACCCAGAGGCAGGAACAATCGACAAGGAAAAGGAAGAGGCAGAGGCCACATCCCCGCCGAGGAAATTCTGGGCAAAAGGGTGCGCAGACAGGCGATGATTTGATCTTCAACCTCTCTGACCTGACCCTCACTCCCCCTATGATCTCCCTGCTCTCCAAGGGCTTGTCGTTTGTCCCAACGTGCCATTTTGACCCATTCGAGGCGTCGGTAGACCTCTACAAATTTGGGAGGAAACTAAGGCTTCAGGAGCACTTCTGCAACGATATCACGACGACCATATCCACATCAACTACCAAACTCAAACCACCCTCAGTGTTTGACCCGGTCTCCGCTAATCCATCAATCAAGACCTTCACCAGGATGATTGAGATTGACATCCAGAATACTCAAAAGAAACCATCTTACCAGAATCTCACAGCCATCAAACGTACAGCTCTGACTACCCTCAAACGTAATAAAGAAATAGTCATACGGCCGGCAGACAAGGGTGGAGCCGTTGTCATCCAGAACTGGACACAGTACAACGCTGAGATACTCCGCCAGCTCTCGGACACCCAAACATACAACCAGGTCTCCCAAAATCCTATCCCTGGATTCAAACGCCGGGTTGATGCACTACTGGATCTCGGCTTGTCACACCATTGGATCTCCAAAGAAAACCACAGCTTCCTCACGGTGCCCTTCCCTGTCTGCCCCATCATATACACATTGCCAAAAATCCACAAGTCTGACACCAACCCCCCGGGCAGGCCGATCATCTCTGCCCGCAACTCCCTCCTCCAACCCTTGGCCATCTTTGTTGACTGCTTTCTACAACCACTGGTGACCTCTGGGCACACCTATGTGCGTGACTCAAGCGACTTCATCACACAACTACAAAGTATCAACCTGAATGATCAACCCCTGCTGGCAACAATGGACGTAAGCTCATTATATACCGTTATACCGCACGACGACGGCCTCAGGATCCTCAAGAAGAAACTAGACACTCGGTCTAATCTTCAACCCCCAACTGATTTCCTCGTCGATCTTGCCACGTTAATCCTCAGATGCAACCATTTTATGTACCATCAGAAATACTACATCCAAACTGCTGGAACTGCGATGGGGTCCAACCTGGCCCCGTCTTACGCCTGCCTGTACATGCAGGAGTACGAGGACCAATTCATCCTACCTAGATTCGGTGACAAGATTTCGATTTTCAAACGATACATCGACGATGTATTCCTGGTATGGCAAGGCTCCGAGACCGAACTACTCGAGATGATCTCTACCCTCAATGCGATGAACCATCCGATCTGCTTCACCCATTCCATCAATTCCTCATCCATCAGTTTCCTTGATATCTGTGTGTCCATTGTTAACAACCATCTACAAACCAGCTTGTTTCGGAAGATCACTGACAGAAATACCCTTTTGACCACAAGCAGTCAGCACCCCCCAGCTCTCAAGGAGAATCTGCCAGTATCACAATATATGCGGGTGATACGCAACAACAGCAATACTGACATCATGGAAGAACAACTGGAATCCATGACTGAACGATTTAAGGCCCGAGGATACACCCACGAAGTTCTACGCAGATGTCTAAAAAAAGCCAAGACCAAAATGGCACAGCATAACGATAGAGAAGCAAAACAACTCACAAAATGTCCCCGCATGACCTTCGTAAACACATTCAATCATGCATCCCCCACTATCAACAAGAGCCTTCAAAGAAACTGGCCGATGATATCCTCGGATCCCCACCTAAAGCTTCAACGCCACTCAAGTCCGATGATGGCATACCGCAAGGGTCCGAACCTAAAGCAGCTCCTCATGCGGCCCACGATTCAACCTGAACCCAAACAGAACTCCTCCTGGCTTTTCTCCCAGCGCCCTGGGTGCTACAAGTGTACCGGCTGCAATACCTGTAATGGAATGCTGACCGGTCCATCCTTCCCTCATCCCCTATCTGGTAAAGCCATCAAGATAAGATTTCGACTACACTGCCTTCTAGACCATGTAATTTATCTACTCACATGCCCCTGTGGGTTGGCATACACGGGTATGACCACCCGGAAATTCAGGGAACGTATGGCCAACCACAGGAACTCGATCCGGGCAGCTTTGGACACTGGCAAAACAGACTTACCTATCCCGAGACATTTTCTCTCTGCAGGACATCAGGTTGCTAGCCTACGTTGTCGGCTGATTGATTGGGTCCCTCCCCCTCCGCGAGGTGGGGACCGCAGACTTTTACTGAAAAAGAAAGAGAGCCGATGGATCTTTGAACTAGGGACATTGGCCCCGAAGGGCCTTAATGAAAACAACCCCCTCAATATTTTTCTGAAATAAATCCATTAATTGTATTGTCACTATATTTATGCTTTCTCTCTTGCTCTGCTTATATCTCTCTCTGCACCAGAGTGTGTTGTATCATTTCACTCTCCATACTCCACACTGGGTGACTCACGTTCACCCTAGTGATATTTTTGTATTTGATTTTATTCCTTAAACACCTACCCACCGGTGTGTAATTGATAAATGCACAGTGGTGGTTTGTTGGTGATGATTAATTCACGAATTAGTCTATTCTGACTCTATGCATCGTTTGCTCCTCACTATGTCACCTATACATTATGCTGATCCTGGTTTTGTGTTTACCCCACTAGAACGACGTTTGCCTTACTGTTAACTAGGTTTGGTACGGACCACTTATGTGTCCCAATACTGCCCACTTGACCAATCACTGCGCATATCAGCGCGATGCCCTGGAACGCATACTTCCGTGAGTTGCGTTCCAATCGGGCGATTACGTCACTTCCGCGCCATTTCCCTCTGAACACAGACACCTCCGTGCAGCACCTTGTCCAGGCGCCGACGCCTTGTCTGATGTCTGGGCACACAGCACCGGACTTGCGCCCCCCCTAACAGTCATATTTGCGATGCGCTACACGCATTACAGGCGCGAGCGCATCCCTCAGTTACAGGCGGAACGCACGCATTGCGATGCGTTCCAACCAGCGGAAGCGTCACATCCGGCTTCCGGTATCTGCGTGCGCTCCGATATACTGTCTACCACAGGCTCTCTACCTGGTCACGTCACACAGGAAGTGACGTCACCAGTGCCTCTGGCGGGATCCAGCGCTGATCCATTTCCGTTTTGGGGCTATTTAAACCAGGTCAGCATCACTCAGTGTATCACCACCACTGCTCCATGCTGGTTTGCATGCAGCTCTTATATGGCTTTGCTGTTCTTCTATATCCCACCAGAAACGTAAGTTTACTTTACATAATGTATACATTGTTTTGCATCACTTCAGAGTACTTGAACATGTGGAGGCTTTGTTTGCTGTTTACATTGTTTTATGTACTTTATTAGGCTCCTTGATAAAGGTCCACTGTTTACGGACCGAAACGTCGGAGTTTGGTGATGTGTTTAACCTCTTTGACCTGCTGGCTTATTTGAGAAATAAACTCTATTTATTTTTACCAAAAATCTGACTAAATTTTTGGATAAAGTGGCGAGTGCCTGTGTCTCTATCTTAGAGAAACCACTTTTTGTTAATTGGAGTTCGGAGTACACTCTGCACCCCTTCACAGGACACCCCACCGCTGACGTATTCCTTCTACAGTGAGAGTGCGGTCTACACCCTAACATTATATATCTATATATATATATATATATATATATAGATATATAGAAGAAGGAGAAATCCGGCACTCTACCAATGGTAAAAGCTATACTTGCTCCGGTGCCTTCCCAGGTGCTGAGACCCAATGTAGAAGAGATGGCAATAAGGCGTCACTCGGAGGCTGTACGAAGTTTCAAAGCTTTGAAACTTCGTACAGCCTCCGAGTGACGCCTTATTGCCATCTCTTCTATATAGATATATATATAGATATAGATATAGATATGGATATATATATATATATATATATATATATATATATATATAGATAGATATGGATATATATATATATATATATTGATGATCCAAAGATAGACAGGGCAGAAAATGTTTTACTTACAGGCAGGACTCGGAGTGTAAAACAGATTCAGGAGCTCCTCCGGCTCCAACCTCCCCTCTCACATACCGCGCTTCGTGCACCTGACCTTCCGACCTTCCCCTTTCACGTCAAGTGATGTGCAAGTAGCTGCAGAGCAGACAGACACACAGAGTTTCTCTGCAGACGCTCCGCAGCAGTGGATGGGGCCTCTGTCACTGTCTGCAGACTGCAGCACTCCACAGAGTGAGTGGAAGTGAGTGACACAGGCTGCCGCTGCTGACCCGCTCTCACCGGCCAGCCGCCACCCCCCTTCCTCCCCGGGCGGGTACACCGCTGCCACATTTTTTTTCTTTTAAGTGTGTCTGTGTGTCCCCTGGCCCGGGCCCCCCTGACAGGCCCGGGCCCAGGTAAAATGTACCCGCCCCCCCTGCCTCTCGGCGGCCCTGGCGCTGACCGGGACACATGCTGGGAGCTCACGGATGATACGGAGCTCTCCTGCAACAGGTAAGCGGTGATAGCCACGCTGACCTGCCTAGCCACACTTTACTACCGTTTGGCAGAAGTACTTTCTACCTTCCCTGCCAATGAGTTATATCCTACACAATATTTGCTTACAAGGACATAGTCAAAATACTGCATTCTATACATAACCGTTCATTATCATACCTAGGAGAAGACTCATAGAGATAAGGAGTACAACCATTTGGTACTCAGTGTTACAGCAATCTATTGCAGTATAGCTACACCTTCAGCAACTCAATATGGTAATCATTGTATTTCCATAAACACCAATACGCCATATTTTTCTTTCTGCTCTCCCACACAATCTCCACTCAGAGATTCTTGAATCACCTCATGTGGGATTTGGCAGGACCCTGCACTGACATCTGGGCAACAGGGCACCATATATTCACATGAGGTGACAGCAGACATCCCTATCTTTAAATTAACGCCATCTTGTGGTAAGTACCGCTCACTTCCCACCAATGCCTTGGCAATGGAAAGCAGCAGCATACTAACCCACTTGATGCAAGCCGTCTCTTCCATGCACCCTATCTTGGCACTCTCTTCACATTTCATATTATTAGCACTCTCATCTCTACCCAAAGGATTTCGGCTAGACCCTGCACTGACTTACCATCAACAGGGCACCTTATCCCGAGGCAGGAGATAGCAGATGCTATTTATCACTTCTATTCCGCACTTCTAGGCTTTCAACACAGGTACACTCACTGCCTCGGCCCATAACTAGGACTAGTTGGTCGAAACAGCAGTAGCGACTGTGCTCATATGGCCTAATTCTGTGCCTATCTTTACTTTTGATCTATTGTTCATTGCTATCAACAGATCGAGTGGCTACCACCGCATTTCCTGCTTGCCTAGATTGAGTGGAATATTGTATCCATCATAATTGTCCGACTTAAACATATGGTACTTGTTTCCTAGCACGGCCACAACGATCATTATCGTGGTCATCGGGTGTAAAATCGTGCCCGCGATTTCCCCATAGAGAACAATGTTAAATGCCTCAATTTACCCGTGATGACCACGATTTCCCATAGAAAACCATGTGAAATGGCTCAATTTAACCAAATTATCATAGGAACAATGGTAAATGGCCCAAAAACACCCCTGAACATTTAAATGTCCCCCCAAAAGTAGTTTACGCCACCCCGCGATCAACGTGAACCCGAAGCGTGGCGAGCGCAGCGAGCCCGCGAGGGGCGGCGGTACGCGTCCTCTGACCTTTTCATACCCCCACTATCCACGTCGGCGTGGAGTTGAGAATAGAATAGTGTGGCGAGCGCAGCGAGCCACCGAGCCCGAAGCGTGGCGAGCGCAGCGTGCCCCGCGAGGGGACGCGGATACCTGTGAAGCCCGCGAAGGGACGCGTTTACCTGTGAAGGTATCCGCGTCCCCTCGCGGGGCTCGCTGCGCTCGCCACGCTTCGGGCTCGGTGGCTCGCTGCGCTCGCCACACTATTCTATTCTCAACTCCACGCCGACGTGGATAGTGGGGGTATGAAAAGGTCGGAGGACGCGTACCGCCGCCCCTCGCGGCCTCGCTGCGCTCGCCACGCTTCGGGTTCACGTTGATCGCGGGGTGGCGTGAAATATTTTGGGGGGACATGTCAATGTTCAGGGGTGTTTTTTTGGGGTTTCTGGCCCATTTACCATTGTTCCCTATGATGATTTGGGTAAATTGACCCATTTAACATTGTTTCCTATGGGAAATCGCGGTCATCGCGGGTAAATTGAGGCATTTAACATTGTTCCCTATGGGGAAATCGCGTGTGGACCATTTAAGCATTTTTGGCCGCATACGACCCGACCGACGCGATTTTCACTGTTTTCAATGCATTTCAATGGAAAAATCGGGGGCATCGCGTCGGTCACGTCGCAGGCCACTAAAAATTACACCCGATGGCCGCGATTGTGGCCGTGCTAGGAAACAAGTACCAAACATATTTATATTCCCAATCATGCATGTGTATACACACCATACAATTTATTGGTTGTGACCGGCTATAATTGATCATTTATTTATTTCGCTGCCAGTGCATCATTTAAAAAAAATATGCAATTGACTGTTTCACTGTGGACAAATACCTAAGAATTATATAATAGTCCACAAGTGATATACTATTAGAAGTCTAACAATTTTTCAACATTCTATTGCGAGACTCCATTGAGCCTCAATTGGTTTCAACCAATCCTTCATGTTTTGTGTAGTTTGTCAATGTTTTTGTCTTACAACAGCCTTTTAGAATTAAAATAATAAAAGCTACGTTTTAAAATTCATCATCATTACATAGAAGTTTTTTTCTTTATAAGCGTGCCCCCAAACAAAGGAGAGTACTTTTTTCCTTCTTTCTCCCAAATTGTACGTTTTCTACTCTCAGGGGTTCACCTCCACATGAGCGATTTATTGAGTAATTGTTTCACATTGTGGATCACTAATTAGACACATTTATCAAAATCATATAATTTTTTCATATTGTAAGGTGTAACTTGTGCGGGGGTTTTCCCTACATTCCCCTTTCCCCATTTCGTATAGAAGAACAGACCAGTAAGTCTACTGGTTAGGTTGGTTGCCTATAACTGGGACTACTGCCATCATTAATGCATATCGTCGGTCAATTTGACTTTGGGGTCATAGTTAACTGGCCATATGAGAGCGCCTATTGCAATGCCCTGTAACATGTATTGGCAAGCATTGGTTCACATGACTTGTGATTACCCAGGTACCCATTTCTTCAGTCTCCTGAGTGCCTAATTTTCCTGGCGTTTGATGCATTTCCTCCATCCCTAATCTATGCGTTGTCTGACTTTGCCATTGCCAGCTGATTTTGTACATCACTATTATCTACTACCCTCTGTAAGTTGCAATAGGCTTGCAGTGAATACGTAACCACACCCCCTACAGCTTCCTTAAATGGCATCTGAAGGACAGAAGCCAAATCCCACCCCCCAGTACCATAGACTGCCCATGCTCTACACCTCTTTAATGGCACCTGATGCACACTGGGGAAGCCACTCCCCCCAGTACCCTGGCCCATCCATGCTCTTGACTGCCCTGGCAGCTACTGTAGATTTTGTCTCTGACCAGGGGAAATCATAATGTCCCTGACGGTGGTTGTAGGTCTGACCATGAAATAGGGCGGGAGTTCAGCGTACTCTAAATATTCCAAATTACCTCTTCGCCCTTAACAGCTTTATTCCACTTATGTTTTAGGAATGCTGTGAAATGGTGTAAGTACTGCCCTTCATCAAGAGCTGGCAGACCCACAAAAACGGCACCGCTTGATTACACTGACCTAGGAATCTCTTTCTATAAAATACTTGCATTAAAATGTAACTGGTAAGATCACCCCCGCTGGGTTCTAATGTGCTTATTTTTTTTACATGTCAGGCAAAGTGCTATCATGTGAACACTGTAACATTAGCAAAATTAATTCATAAGCCAATTCTGTCTGTCACCGCGTTCTATCTAAATGCACGCTCAGCAGGCAAGGCAGCAAATTGCCTGCTGAAATTGTCCCCAAAAAAATGATGCAAATGACATCTATTTTATGTTATTGTACCAGCTCGGCACAAGCCGGGAGTTATTCGGAGAAGGGTTTTTTATTTTTATTTGCATGGATATCCTAAAATAATTAAATTTGCCATTAATAACATTGTCTCGCTCCAAATGTCCTGTGAGATACACAAGGCTTCTCGTTCTTCGCAGCAGAAAGGTCAGCATCCGGCGATGCCCGCTGCAGCTGGGTAAGAGTAATGACTTGTGATTTAACTGCATGTGTCTGATTTGGTTTTTATAATGTTCTAGTGCTTATTTTTGCTGTAAATTAACAAGCTGGCGTCTTGCTCGGTGCAGAAATATTTAGAGCAATTGAAGACTTTTTTTTTTAACATTTGGAATAACGCATTTAAAGTAAAGCTTGTATCACACCTGAAAATTTGGGATAAGCGGGTTCGTCCCCGAACGTCACAATCCGAGCCGGGAGCCGAGTCCGGCTCGGGTTTTTCCGCCAGACTCGGATCCTAGATCGAGGCAAAATGTTGTCAACCCGCTGTCGGATTCTCGCAGGTTTTGAATCCTATATAAGTCCCTGGCGATCGGCGCCATCTTCACTCCAGCATTGGAGAGGGTTGTGGAAGCAGCTGTGTTAGTGTGCCTGCAGGTGGCATGGGGCTAGTGCTGCAAACGGCTGTATATCAGGGTTGCCGACTTTATTATTCTCCTCTCCGGGAGAAGCCCGGAGAGGAGAGTTTCAGCAGCAGCTCAGGGGGCGGGGCTTAAGTGTGACGTCACTAAGCCACGCCCCATGATGTTAAACCAGCTAATTCAGGGATCTCCGTGGAGGGGGCGGGGCTAAAATGACGCGATTGAGTCATTTTAGCTCCGCCCCCTCCTCTGAAACCCGAGGATTGCGGCATTTTAATGCCGCGATCCGGGGGACAGCGGGGGTCCCCCTGAATCCGGGAGGGTTGCCCACCCTTCCGGGGGGCCGGGAGGGGGACCCGATTTTTGGGAGACTCCCGGAAATTCCGGGAGGGTCGGCAACTCTGCTGTATATAGGTGCAGTGGTTCTGCCATATAAGTCCAGCGGTGGTATCCTGTGCCGTGCTGCCATATAAGTCCAGCTGTGCTGCCCTGTGCTGCTGTGTAAGTCCAGCAGTGGTATCCTGTGCCACCGTATAAGTACAGCGGAGCTGCTGTATAAATCCAGCAATGGTGTACTGCGCTGTGCTGCTGTATTAGTCATTGCATAGTCACGGACCCGCTGTCAACTGCAATTTTGGTTCTTATCTTGTGATTGATTGCTGCAGTCACAGGATAAGAACCCAAATTGCAGGTGAGAGGGTCTGATCCTGGAAATAAGTTTGAGATGGAAGTAGTGGAACTGTAAGAGATGCTGAATGTGTGGGTTTAAGGAGAAGGAGGAGTCAAGGATGCCTCTAAGCAGGGGAGGCTTCAGAGTAGGGGCTGCAGCAAAGTTCATAATTCATATAAGGGAGCCCCAGTGAGTCAGTTTGGAATGGCAGTTGGTGGTAGTGGATGCAGTTCTCTTATTTAAATTTTGAACTGTACTGAAGCCCCCCGCCCAACCCCTACCCTCTCCCCCTGGAGCCGCCACTGCCTCTAAGACTTGGAGCTAGAAAAGATAGATGTGCTGTCATTAAATAATAAGATTGATGGAAATGATCTTTTCCATTTTTTTTATATATATTTTTGCTGCCAATTTCTTCAAAGCAGCTTCAGCTTTATTTGCTTGCCTGGGCTGTCTTTTTCTCCTGCTCCATATCACGCTGTTTTCACTTTGTACATAGGCGGCTGATATGTCCGGGTCCCTGATAGTCTCGGAAGCGAACAGACTCACTGCGCACACTGCCCCCATTGTAAATACGCCACTGGGCAGCACGCAGAAACAATTGGTAACACACAGAAGGATTGGTCCTGCGATACGGCTGCTGTTTTGCATTTTGCGAATGATCCCCACCGCCTGAATACACTATGGGGGTTTACTCTGGTTCTTTCGCTCGGATGCAAATTCGCATCCACTGTGGGTGCACGCACCCAGCACATGCGCAGAAATGCGTAAAGCGCAAACATCGAACGCACGCGGCCGTGCGAACGGCCCTGAATGAGGTCTTTTGTCTTACAATTATTTATTGGAGACTATCAACCAAAAATACTTGATGAGAAATGTTAATGAATAGATTTCAGGCTGATCTTCAGATGGGTTTAGGATTCTTTAACTGGCGAAGGGATGCGACAAATGATGCAATTCAACATATTTTAATCTGTTTTTGTTTCATAGTGAAATGAATAATAACTGGTAAACACCATGAGAGCGATTATCTGTTCCTCCATCTCAGCAGTAAACTAGTTATAAAAGGAATGGGTGCAGAGCGCCGCGCTTCACGCCTTATCTGTCCTGGTAGGACAAATCACTTCCCGCAGCGATGCCTTTTTTGCCCTAAGCCTATTCCGAAGAAAAATAATGCAAAAATAGAATTGCGGAGCGTTATTTGCTAAGCCGAGTTATTAAGGACAATGACATGTCTTATGTATTAATAAGACGCACCGGGGAGGGGAGATAGAGGAGAGGGGTTCCCTTTTATTGCAATTTATCTAATGGAAGGAAAGAATAACTGCAGCAAGATATGCAGACAGATATGGGGGGGGACGGGACCCTGTTCATTGATATGTACTTACAACGGAGCCCAAAAGTACTTACCTACCCTATAGCCATAGGCGAATCTAAGGGGTGCTCTGGATCACCTATTAGACATTTGGCCGGCCCAAGTGCTTACCGGACTTGCAGGACTGCGGCGCATACCGCAGTTCCACAGGCAGACTACTGTGGTCACATCGTTTTGCCAGGAACTAAAATGGCTGCCGGAAGGGACTCTGTGCATGGACGGCTCCTCCCATGGTTCTTTGCAGAGCTCCGCCTCCGATCCCCGGCAGGCAGCACAGTTGTTGTGGTGGCACACAAAGAAATAGTAAGTCAACTGTGTGTTAGGGATGGCCATCGGTGCCTTTGCCATCAATGGTTGCCATCGATGGCAAAAGTGCAACTGGCCATCGATAGTGTCAAACTATTCAATGGATGACCATCGATAGTTTTATATATATATATATATATATATATATATATATATATCGATGTAGGGAAACCATCTGTTCTCCCCCATTGATGGCAAAAGTATTCAACATCAGCCATAAACCATCGATGATTTAGAATCATCGATGGTCGATGGCCATCCCTACTGTGTGTGTCAGCCACAGTCTGTTCCCCCTAGGCTCTGTGAGAGTGGGGCTGGGGGGCATGGACAGCAGCTTGCAAAGCACTGGGCATGCCCCCACAGTGGTGAAAATGTGGCGAAACAGTTCACTCACATTTAGCGAGGTTACTGCGCATATAAGTGTATAAATCTTATGGGTAACGGAGCAGCGGTAAAAGGATCCTCATGCCCCCAGCCTCAGAACGGTTCCTATTGGGAGTGGCTGATTTTGGGCTTTGGGGCTACACGTGCTCATTCTCAGCAGATGCTTCTGGGTTGAGTCATCATAGCTCCACCCCCCCACTGCGCAATACCTGGATTACTGCCATTGCATTGACGTGTCTGTGCTGGCCATGCCCCAAACATAGAACTTCACATAAGCTCCACCCTGCCCCTCCTCTTTTATGACACCCCCCCTGCGGCCCTGTCCCCCACTGCTTGGAGCTGGCTGCACTCTCCCAGAAAGGTCAGCCTAAAAGTCGGCAAGCCTGCTGCAGATCAGTCATCCAGATACCGCATGTACACCGGAACAGACGCGAATCCACCAAAAGAAGAAACATGTCTGCATCCACTTCTCAATCAAATCCCAATTATTATTTTTTTGCTATGAGCTAGTGATGTAAAACAGATTGCCCTGATATTCTCCAAACACGAGAGATAATGTAGGTACAGTACCATGGTAGGATGTTTAAGAGCCGATGAATGTGGAGGAAGCCATTTAAAAGTCAAAATATTTAAGTCAATACTTGTTCTGCGCCAGTGTTCCCATAGCAACCAATCAAAGTCTAGATGACTTTCTCTGTTGCTTTAAAAAAAAAAAGGACAGATAAGATCTGATTGGTTGTCATGATCAACACCACCACCACCCTGTAGAATTGCCATCCAAATACATTGTGGTCACTAAAAGGACCAATGACAGGGTCCTAAAGGGTAAATGCTTGTTTACATTCAAAAATAAGAAATGATTATCGAATCATATTATAATATCACGATTAAATAAACAGGAATATAGCTAAAAATAGATAATAAATTATTCTCTTTGCTACATAAAGCCCCCGGTTAACACGTCCGTTACTGCAACAGAAGTTTCTGCGATAGAGAAATATTTAGAAACTTTTTTTTCTGCGCCAGCCCTGGCAATATTTCATTATGTGACAGCTTCCAGGGACGTGTCACACTGACTGTGTTACAGCTGCTTCAATTAAGATAAATGTAGTTCTTTCGAAAAATTCTAATGAAAAATCTTAAAATACACTTACTGTTTCATGTACTTTTCAAGTTTAATGACTTGAGATTTTTTTATTTATTTTTTAAGCATATGAAAGATGGGACGCGTAGTAATTAGAGGGTTTTTTTCCCCACAGTTCTGTTTTGATTGAAACATTTAAAGAATTCTGCAGTTACAATATTTTGGTCGCAGATAGTAACATAGGGTATCATAAAATGTAATTGGTTATTACAGCAAACCAGTGAATAAATACTTTAGTCTTGTTCTACTGTACAATGTATTTTCAACTAAAAGCCTTTATCTAAGTTATAGGTGTGCAACCTGCAGCACACCTTTAACTTAGTTAAAGGCTACAAATTGCTGTTGATTTGGTGTCCAGAAATTTGGATGCAATAGTCAGCAGTTTAAAGGGTACACTGTAAACTGTTGCTTGTATATGGAAAACTGTAAAGAGACGAGTACCCCCTGCACCGTCTCCGCCTCTGTCTGCAGTCACCATGTTCCTCCGGGACTCTGTATCTTGTAAATGCAGGCGCATCCTCCGACCATGACCGAAGTGCGCTACTTCATGGCTACTCTCCTGTGTCCTTTATTACAGGATGTGCTGCTGAGCACTACTGTATTACATTGTGAGACTCTGCCAGTGTACGCTATATCCCCACCGCTGGCTATATTCTATAAACCCATCATTGTAAATGCAGGCGTGTAATGATATGCACACCACTTGCATTAACCCCATATGCTCCTGGCTGGATCTGCTGTAAATACTACATACCTGCTGCCATACCTGTCCTAGGCCAGCATTATGTTCGTGCTGCATTCCAGCAATCTAGTAAAGTTATTTATTGGGTGTAACTTTTCTTGTCCATGAATTTCACCTATCACACTATTGCATAAGTTCTCAAACCCTGTCTGCAATACCCTAAACAGGTCATGTTTTCCAGGTTTTCTCAAAGAATCACAAATAAAATAATTAGCTTTATTTATGGAATATAAAATGTGTCAGCGAGTAATGAGTGCTCCTGTGTACCCGCTGGGTGACCTGGGAAATGTATCTGTGAATGATGAGTACACCGGTGCACTTGCCCGGTGACCTGGAGAATATGTCTGTAAGTAATGAGTACACCTGTGTACCTGCAGGGTGAACTGGGACATGTGTCAGTGAGTAATGAGTGCACCTGTGCATCTGCCGGGTGACCTGGGAAATGTGTCAGTGGGTAATGAGTGCACCTGTGCATCTGCTGGGTGAACTGGGAAATGTGTCAGCGAGTAATGAGTACACCTGTGCATCTGCCGGGTGACCTGAGAAATGTGTCAGTGGGTAATGAGTGCACCTGCAGGGTGACCTGGGAAATGTGTCAGGGAGTAATGAGTGCACCTGTGCATCTGCGGGGTGACCTGGGAAATGTGTCAAGGAGTAATGAGTGCACCGGTACATTTTCTGGGTGACCTGGAAAATATGTCTGTGAGTAATGAGTGCACCTGTGCACCTGCCGGATGACCTGGGAAATGTGTCAGTGAGTAATGAGTACAATTGTGAATCTGCTGGGTGACTGGGAAATGTGTCAGTGAGTAATGAGTGCACCAGTGCATCTGCCGGTGACCTGGGAAATGTGTCAGTGGGTAATGAGTGCACCAGTGCACTCGCTGGGTGTCCTGGGAAATGTGTGAGTGAGTAATGAGTACACCTGTGCACCTGCCTGGTGACCTGGGACATGTGTCAGTGAGTAATGAGGGCACCAGTGCACCTGTCAGGTGACCTGGAAAACATGATCTGTGAGGTCACGTTTTTCACCCAGCTTAAGGACCAAGTTAGAGATCCAGTGCCTTCACCACTGCGCTCCGGTCACTGTGTGTAGGCACCTTTAGGGCCTAATTCAGACTTGTTTGCAAATGGACAAAACCATGCTGCACTGCTGTGATGTAACAGGTGCATGAATCCTTGCTTTTGCATGTGAGGGGATGTGTACGGTTACACATCTCCGCGTATACGGTGGCATGAGTGAAAAATCATCAAGTGATTTTATTCCCCTGCACCAGCCCCCTGTCCTTCCCTGACCTTCACCAGCTCCCTGTCCTTCCCTCCCCTGCACCAGCCCCCTGTCCTTCCCTCCCCTGCACCAGCCCCCTGTACTTCCCTCACCTGCACCAGCCCCCTGTCCTTCCCTCCCCTGCACCAGCCCCCTGTCCTTCCCTTACCTTCACCAGCTCCCTGTACTTCCCTCCCCTGCACCAGCCCTCTGTCCTTCCCTTACCTTCACCAGCCCCCTGTCCTTCCCTCACCTTCACCAGCCCCCTGTCCTTCCCTTACCTGCACCAGCCCCCTGTCCTTCCCTCACCTTCACCAGCCCCCTGTCCTTCCCTCACCTTCACCAGCCCCCTGCCCTTCCCTTACCTGCACCAGCTCCCTGTTCTTCCCTCACCTGCACCAGCCCCCTGTCCTTCCCTCACCTGCACCAACCCCCTGTCCTTCCCTCCCCTGCACCAGCTCCCTGTCCTTCCCTCCCCTGCACCAGCTCCCTGTCCTTCCCTCCCCTGCACCAGCCCACTGTCCTTCCCTTACCTGCACCAGCCCCCTGTCCTTCCCTCCCCTGCACCAGCTCCCAGTCCTTTCCTCCCCTGCACCAGCTCCCTGTCCTTCCCTCCCCTGCACCAGCCCCCTGTCCTTCCCTTACCTGCACCAGCCCCTGTCCTTCCCTCCCCTGCACCAGCTCCCTGTGCTTTCCTCCCCTGCACCAGCTCCCTGTCTTTCCCTCCCCTGCACCAGCCCCCTGTCTTTCCCTTACCTGCACCAGCCCCCCGTCCTTCCCTTACCTGCACCAGCCACCTGTCCTTCCCTACCCTGCACCAGCTCCCTGTCATTCCCTCCCCTGCACCAGCCCCCTGTCCTTCCCTCCCCTGCACCAGCTCCCTGTCCTTCCCTCCCCTGCACCAGCCCCCTGTCCTTCCCTCCCCTGCACCAGCTCCCTGTCCTTCCCTCCCCTGCACCAGCTCCCTGTCCTTCCCTCCCCTGCACCAGCCCCCTGTCCTTCCCTCCCCTGCACCAGCTCCCTGTCCTTCCCTCCCCTGCACCAGCCCCCTGTCCTTCCCTGCCCTTCACCAGCTCCCTGTCCTTCCCTCCCCTGCACCAGCCCCCTGTCCTTCCCTCACCTGCACCAGCTCCCTGTCCTTCCCTTACCTGCACCAGCTCCCTGTCCTTCCCTTACCTGCACCAGCCCCCTGTCCTTCCCTTACCTGCACTAGCCCCCTGTCCTTCCCTCCCCTGCACCAGCTCCCTGTCCTTCCCTCCCATGCACCAGCCCCTTGTCCTTCCCTTGCCTGCACCAGCCCCCTGTCTTTTCCTCCCCTGCACCAGCCCCCTGTCCTTCCCTTACCTGCACCAGCCCCCTGTCCTTCCCTCCCCTGCGCCAGCCCCCTGTCCTTCCCTTACCTGCACCAGCCCCCTGTCCTTCCCTCCCCTGCACCAGCCCCCTGTCCTTCCCTCCCCTGCTCATGTCAATGCTTCAGTGAGTGTGATACTCGCCAAAGGCGTTCACATGGGGGGTTGGCACTTGCGCACATTTGCGCACGCGCAGAGCCTCATAATTGGAAACAAGGCCGATTTTAGGCCTGACAGATTAAACCTGAATTATGCTCTTGGTCTGCACCTGTTACATCTGCCCCACCTGCAGTGCAGCACAGAGTCTTCCATTTGCAAACAAAATGTGCCCAGAGATCAGGTCTGAATTAGGCCCTTAGTCTGCGGACAGTTCCTTTCTGTCACTACACCTTCCCCTGTAGAATATTGTGCTTATATTTCACATTTTCCTAGCAATTAATGAAAGCAATATAGTTCAGGTTAATTTTTCACCCATTGTTAGATAATTGCTTCACTTTTCCAGGCAAGCCCGTGTATTACTTTTGTGAATGTTCCTGCCAATTAATAAAAATAGTACAACGCAATTAATTTTTCCATTACAGCTCTCAGACTTAGAAGATTATTCAGCGTCGCTGGCCCAGACTGACAAAGAAAAACTATTCTGGCTTGTAGTTATTAATAACCAAATGTCAGTATTACCAAGTCTACTATGATGTCGGCATGACAATAAAACAGTGATATGTGATGACGTAACAGTGTGGACGCGGCAAATGTACTGTACAGTATATATCTTCTGTATGTAGGGACATGCTGGGTGGCTCCCGCACTCAATCAGCTGGTATACAATTCTTATTAATGGTATATCTACTAGGAGAACCTGCAAACGGTGGCCCTCCAGCTGTTGTGAAACTCAGCGGCGTAGCTACGTTTTGGGCGCCCCCCCGCCGTTAGGGGGGGGGCGCCCCCCGCCGCCCATGCAAACCCCCCCAATCCCCCGCAGCCTTACCTTTCGCGCTGGTCCCGGCAGCTCCGTTCTTCTGCTGAGGACCACCACAAAATGGCCGGCCCCATTCAGCAGACAGTTTCTGTCTGCTGTATGGGGGCGGCCATTTTGTGGTGGTCCTCAGCAGAAGAACAGAGCCGCCGGGACCAGCGAAATAGGTAAGCCTGCGGGGGATTGGGGGGAGGTGTAACTATAGCACCGCAGCCCCCGGCGCCCCCATATGCACAGCGCCCCCCCCCCCCCCGCGGTGGCGGGGGCTGCGTTGCTATAGTTACGCCACTGGTGAAACTACAAGTCCCATCACGCCTTGCCGCAGTTTTGCTATTAGGGAATGCTAAAACTATGGCAAGGCATGCAGGGATGTGTAGTTTCACAACAGCTGGAGGGCCACAGTTTGACCATGCCTGGAATAGACCATTTTCAGAAGACAAACAGCAGTATCCCAATGCGCAGAAACCCAACACCTGCTAGGAAAGAATGCTAACCCTTCCCACGCCCCCAAACCTAACCCACCCTACCTGCAGCCTAACCCATCCCCATTGCAGCCTAAACCTCCCCCCATAGTGTCTAACCCTTACCTCTCCAATACTGCCTAAACCTAAACCAGCATACTTACATTCAGGACAGTTGACACTGATGTCGGCATTGTAAGCGGCGTCAGAGTTCCGTTGCCGGCCTTCTGACCAGTATTGGAATTCCGAAGGTGGATTTAATTATGTATTTTATTATAATAAGTGATTTTAAATGGTTTGGTATTGCCCCAAATCCCCACATAACAGCATCAGTGGTGTATATGTAATGGGCGCTTGAAGTGCGGCGCTCGTGATCCCCGGGGTCCCCATGGGCCTTGCAGACCCTTCACCCATGTATAATACTCACCTCTCTGGAGCCCAACTGTGGTAGCACTGCACAAATCATTTGCAACAGCCGCACTCTTAGTGATATGTGCATGTGCGGGGGAAAAATCACACCGAACATTGCGCAGACACGGAGTTAGGGGGGTATTCAATCTCGGGTCACGACTGTCGGTACGTCCCGGCAGCCGTGACCCTGACCCAGTTTTCATTTTGCTCGACCGCTAATCCCCCAACCGGGATTCAATTGTCGAGATCCGGCCGTGATTGTGACAATTCGCGTCTTCTCTGCAAAACAGGCCCGACAGCTTTTAAAGTCGGGCCCGTTCTGTGGATCTACCTCTACAATGCTGTCGGCCAAGACAGCATTGAATAGGCGCCTGCCGCTATTTCCCCCATCGGAAATAGCGGCGGCGATTGAATACCCCCCTTAGAGTCTACTCTCTTGAGCTAGCGAGGATGGGGCTTAAGTGGAGACTGCCCATATTCCCTCTCCTCTTTCATTATGCCCCTACAGGGAGTATTTTTAAAGCAGCATTATTTTAAAACGCAAAACCCTGTTGGGTTTCGCGATTTATATTATTGTTGATTTAAAAAAAAACAGGCAGCAATAATCGTGCTCATACCAGCAAAGTACATATGTCCCAGAGGGTAGAGATGCATGCCTCCCAGCTATACCGACTTCAGTGGAAAAGTCCTGGTTTTTGGGACTTTCTGCACCTGTGATCCACAGTCACTGTCAGTGGCGTAGCAAAAGTTCTGCAGCCCCTGCGGTCGCTTGGAGGCGCTAGGGAAGTTTGGGCGCCGCGGGGTCTGCCGCCGCCGAATCTCTGATGCCCACAGTGCCTGTCTGCACTGAGTCCCGGTGCTCCTCCTCCTCCTGGTCTCCTGTCATTTGTAAAATGGCCACCCCCTTCACAACAGACAGTTATTAAGGATGGTAGAGGAGGCAGCAAACTCCTCTTGCATTCTAAATAATGATCTGCTGTAAGGCGGCGGCCATTTTGAATGTGACTTTCAGAGAGAGGAGCAGGAGCGCCGGGACTGAAAATAGTAGCAGGTCTAGGAAGCCGCCCAGGACCGCAACGGATTGTAGCGGCAGAAGATGCAGCGGTGAGGGGGTAAGTGCGGGTGAGTGGGGGAGGGGGAGTAGGAGAGGGGGGCCCACACATTTCAGTGGCGGGGGGATGGGGCGCCCCAATTGTAGTTACGCCACTGGTCACTGTTGTGGTCTCCCTGCTCCTTACAGTACGTGTCTACAATTTAAATTTCACTCAATTCTTTAACGTTAATTTAAGACACAAGCATATCACGACTGACCTTCTATTCATTACATATTTAATTAAATGAGTATCTTGAAGTGATCTATTAATTAGCAATGAGTAAGAATACTGGAGGGATTTTTTTTTTTTTACAAATCTGTATTGATTTTAACACGTGGGCTTTTAATTCACTGGAATTGAAATGGACATGTCACAGTTTTCCACCTTTGAACTTAAGCTCAAGTATTTAATCAATTTGAACGGTTTAAGGTTAATAAGCAAAGCTACAAGAGCTGATTTGCATAGATCATTCCAATTAAGGATCAAACCAAGATTGATGAACGGTTTACAATCTCTGCTGCAATTTGCTCCTCGTGAATATTCTATAACGTCCCTGTGTTTTTGCTTCATAGATTTTACCATTAAGTGGAAAACAAAAAAACTGCTTACGAGCGCGGGGTTAATTTCAATTTAACGTACTGTAAATATTCAGTGAAATTTCTACAGAATAAACGTGGGAGAGAACGAGCGCTGGGTACAGGTTATACCACAGGATTGCAGTGAGGAAACAAGCCTTAAAGTTGAGATTGAAATCTATCCTAAAACTCTATGGGGGAAATTTACTAAGATGGGGGTTATATTTTACATGGGATGTTGCTATAGGCAACCAATCAGATACTATTTATTATCTTCTAGAAGGTACTGAATAAATAAGAAATAGGTTCTGATTGGTTACCCTTAGCAACATCACATGTGAAATCGAACTCACATCAGTACTTATATGTTAGTTGGGCGCCCACTAAGCTATTTGCTTAGTTTTCCACGTCCCCTCGTGGGGCTCGCTACGCCGCCACGCTTCGGGATTGGTGGATCGCTGCGCTCGCCACACTATATTATATCAACTCCACACCGACATGGATAGTGGGGGTATGAGCGTACTAACTATAGTGGGCGCCCAACTAACATATAAGTACCCTCACAGCTTAGTAAATTTACCCCATGCCTCATATACAGTATATATATAGTGAGAACCAGGGGTGTACAAAGATACAAAAAGGGGGGTTATCGGAGTGCGCTATAATGAGTACCACCTAGCCAAATCACAATCAGTCCATTTCACTGGTATTCTTATCAGAAATTAAGTAGTTCTTTCATCCGTTTTTCCAAAATAAGAAGGAGACTCCTATTAGGATAAGTGATCCTTTATTCATAAAACCCAACGCGTTTCGTCGCACAGGACTTCGTCAGGGGTATAGCTACAAGTGGTACAAATAAAACAAAATACAATATAAGCGTTTGTACAAAAACACCAAGCTAACATATTTAAAAGTGGGTATGGGGTATACATACCAAAAAAGTTTTTGTAAAAATCTTTACAAGATTGATATAAGGAGAGTGTCTTCGCACTGTATAAAATCTATCAATAAAAACAATATTTGGGATCAGAGGGTGAGCAAGCGAAAGGAAGGAATAATGGAGAATATACACTAATGTGTATAGTAGAACTCTTTATGGGGTGTCTCACTTCAGGTTTTTTGATTCCTGGATAGATTGTTATCCCTTCAGAGGTTTTTTAATTCTTGGAGAGATAGTTATCCCTTCAGAGGGGTTCCTTGAAGGACAGGTCTTTTCTAGATTAAAGTGGCCTAAGGAGAAGTGGCGTTATTCAATAAATTACTATAATTCCGGATTAATTCTGGGACTGGATTAATTATAGGAGGGTGGGTGGTACTCAATTTACCTACCATGACCTCGAAGGTCTGTGCATGAGCTCCACCCACTTAGGGCCAAATGAGATATACAGTAGTGATCCAATTCACCTCAAACCCATTGTTTATATTCTCCATTATTCCTTCCTTTCGCTTGCTCACCCTCTGATCCCAAATATTGTTTTTATTGATAGATTTTATACAGTGCGAAGACACTCTCCTTATATCAATCTTGTAAAGATTTTTACATGACGTATTGTGGCTCCACTAGGAAGCTAGTTTGCACGCCTGCACACCAAATATTATACAAATTTTTCAGAAAAGGAACACCCCAATTTTCATATATGAGTAAGAGGGGGTGCTGTTCCCAGCAGTCAGGCTTACAATATTTTGAACAAGAAGAGGAAAAAGAGACTGCTTTAGGGGGAACGCACTGAAAAAATAGAGTCATAAAACATAGCTTTTAATTTTCTAGCGTTAATAATCCCACAATGAATTTATTTGGGGATGCAGCGAAAAAATAGAGGTTAAAATTAGGACATACAAACATATACACACTATGTGCTCAAAGATAGGAAAATAGGTGTCTTTAAAATTACACTTGAATCCTATCTGAAAATGACCTGTTAAATTTTAGCCTGTGATGTAGTGTTGTACACGGAGAGTTATACCCTTATTGAATGGGTTTTGGCTACTTTTAATGTGAGAGAATTTCTTTTGCTTTCATTTCTATCGGCCACCCATTAATGATTAATTTTTACACCGAGATTTCAATCACAAAAATATTGGTTACAGAGAAGTTGTTCTCTGTCTTACACCTTTATTGGTGGACAGGAACCTGGTGCCACCTACTGGTGGTTGACCATAACAGTTCTCAATATGGTACTTAGATGTGATCGTTTCAATGCTTATCCTTTGGTGCCACCTACCGGTGGTTAACCAAAATGGGTAAGATTTTACTCGGACTCAGTTTTTTATATGATAGTCTGCTGGTTTTATTGGGGGTCACAAGAAAGGAGTACAGAGAGAAATTTTATTAATGTGTCTCATTTAACATGTTTTTATAGCACAAAAACCAAATTCAAGGAGTTTTTAGACAATATAAATTTCACAGTGTCTTGGGTTTCTCAGAATGTTTTTATAGCGCCCAGGTAGATATAATAAGTTGTAAGGTGGGATTTGAATTATCCCCTATTTGATCAAGGCGATAGCCCGAACACACCTGTAAGGTGGTTTCTACCTGCTTCACCTCTTGTGTTATTTATCAACACCTAGGTGGACTGATGGCGCCCTAATACACTAACATCACAATATTAACATTTTAGGCTAACAAGCATATCAGATGGTAGATGTTTAGCCAACGCAAGCGTTTCGCTGACTTTCAGCTTTTTCAAGGCCAACCTGTTTGTCCCAGCTGATCAATATTTATCTGTATCTCCCACCAATGCAGTATCTGCGCTGGTATCACATGCATGCGTGATCCAATCGCAGCTCTGCATCCGTATCAATGACCCTCCTTCTTGGTATGACGTTTATGTCATCCTCACTCCCCCATCAGACCACGTGATCGGGTAACTGCGTCACGTGGTCGGCGTCACCGTACCAGGTGATCCGCGTCCCGCACCACGTGGTCTTTGAGATCCGGCGTCTTACTGACGTCCGCGTCATGTGTACAGTCACGCTATCTCACATGTGATCCTTTGCGACCAATCATGTGGGTCGTGGCTCCGTACCCGGAAGTTGGTCCGTGAATTTATTAATAGCCCCAGCCCTGGAACCGGCATAAAGTATAATATACTATATAAATATGGTTATTAAACCTTGGCTTTTTATCAGCGCTGTTTATACATTAGTCCCTTCTATACACAGTATCAGAATTAGTCTCCAAATGGGTTTCACATAATTGTCCCTTGGTGTTTTATGACTGTATGGATGATTAATATTATCGATTATCCATAGCTCTACATTAAGAATATATTAAATTGCCTAAATAGTGCCATAACCATAATAGATTAATAATAAAAATAGTTTACATGATGTGATGTGGATCTAGTGACAAAATAAATGATTAGTGAATGATTAGTGCTCTGTATGTGACATGTGATACATAGGCAATATGTATATATGTGTGTACAGTGACAAATAACTGTGAAATATTAAAGAGTGATGGTTTAAGAGGGGAGGAGGGTATTAGTGACGAAACAAAAACCACTGCAAAGTGCTAAACACTGTATTACAAAATTATGTTACTTACACCATCACATAATTTTGTAATACAGTGTTTATCACTTTGCAGTGGTTTTTGTTTCATCACTAATACCCTCCTCCCCTCTTAAACCATCACTCTTTAATATTTTACAGTTATTTGTCACTGTACACACATATATACATATTGCCTATGTATCACATGTCACATACAGAGCACTAATCATTCACTAATCATTTATTTTGTCACTAGATCCACATCACATCATGTAAACTATTTTTATTATTAATCTATTATGGTTATGGCACTATTTAGGCAATTTAATATATTCTTAATGTAGAGCTATGGATAATCGATAATATTAATCATCCATACAGTCATAAAACACCAAGGGACAATTATGTGAAACCCATTTGGAGACTAATTCTGATACTGTGGATAGAAGGGACTAATGTATAAAAGGCGCTGATAAAAAGCCAAGGTTTAATAACCATATTTATGCAGTATATTATACTTTATGCCGGTTCCAGGGCTGGGGCTATAAATAAATTCACGGACCAACTTCCGGGTACGGAGCCACGACCCACATGATTGGTCGCAAAGGATCACATGTGAGATAGCGTGACTGTACACATGACGCGGACGTCAGTAAGACGCCGGATCTCAAAGACCACGTGGTGCGGGAAGCGGATCACCTGGTACGGTGACGCCGACCACGTGACGCAGTTACCCGATCACGTGGTCTGATGGGGGAGTGAGGATGACATAAACGTCATACCAAGAAGGAGGGTCATTGATACGGATGCAGAGCTGCGATTGGATCACGCATGCATGTGATACCAGCGCAGATACTGCATTGGTGGGAGATACAGATAAATATCGATCAGCTGGGACAAACAGGTTGGCCTTGAAAAAGCTGAAAGTCAGCGAAACGCTTGCGTTGGCTAAACATCTACCGTCTGATATGCTTGTTAGCCTAAAATGTTAATATTGTGATGTTAGTGTATTAGGGCGCCATCAGTCCACCTAGGTGTTGATAAATAACACCAGAGGTGAAGCAGGTAGAAACCACCTTACAGGTGTGTTCGGGCTATCGCCTTGATCAAATAGGGGATAATTCAAATCCCACCTTACAACTTATTATATCTACCTGGGCGCTATAAAAACATTCTGAGAAACCCAAGACACTGTGAAATTTATATTGTCTAAAAACTCCTTGAATTTGGTTTTTGTGCTATAAAAACATGTTAAATGAGACACATTTATAAAATTTCTCTCTGTACTCCTTTCTTGTGACCCCCAATAAAACCAGCAGACTATCATATAAAAAACTGAGTCCGAGTAAAATCTTACCCATTTTGGTTAACCACCGGTAGGTGGCACCAAAGGATAAGCATTGAAACGATCACATCTAAGTACCATATTGAGAACTGTTATGGTCAACCACCAGTAGGTGGCACCAGGTTCCTGTCCACCAATAAAGGTGTAAGACAGAGAACAGTTTCTCTGTAACCAATATTTTTGTGATTGAAATCTCGGTGTAAAAATGAATCATTAATGGGTGGCCGATAGAAATGAAAGCATAAGAAATTCTCTCACATTAAAAGTAGCCAAAACCCATTCAATAAGGGTATAACTCTCCGTGTACAACACTACATCACAGGCTAAAATTTAACAGGTCATTTTCAGATAGGATTCAAGTGTAATTTTAAAGACACCTATTTTCCTATCTTTGAGCACATAGTGTGTATATGTTTGTATGTCCTAATTTTAACCTCTATTTTTTCGCTGCATCCTCAAATAAATTCATTGTGGGATTATTAACGCTAGAAAATTAAAAGCTATGTTTTATGACTCTATTTTTTCAGTGCGTTCCCCCTAAAGCAGTCTCTTTTTCCTCTTCTTGTTCAAAAGATTTTTACATAAACTTTTTTGGTATGTATACCCCATACCCACTTTTAAATATGTTAGCTTGTTGTTTTTGTACAAACACTTATATTGTATTTTGTTTTATTTGTAACACTGATGAAGTCCTGTGTGACGAAACGCATTGGGTTTTATGTATAAAGGATCACTTATCCTAATAGGAGTCTTCTTCTTATTTTGGAAAAACGGATGAAAGAACTACTTAATTTCTGATAAGAATACCAGTGAAATGGACTGATTGTGATTTGGCTAGGTGGTACTCATTATAGCGCACTCCGATAACCCCCCTTTATATATATATACCGTGTGTGTGTGTATGTATATATATATATATATATATATATATATATATATATACGTAAGTTATGCTAACAGCTAGAGTAACCAGTTACTACAGGTGACAGCTTTGATGGTTGACATTTTAGATGTTTTGGTGGTTACTCCTTTATCAAAACTTATGCCCCCTAGTCCAGGGGTCAGGGAACTTTTTTACCTTTAACCGCAAAATATATTTAGATATGCCGATGTTACCCCATTGATTTGAAAGGAAGGAAATCATATAATTGTAATACACACTGTACCCCCAGAAATTGATTATATAACCTGCTAGTATGGGACACAACCTGGCAGCCATAGATGATGATTACCGTGTATGGTGGCGTGTAGTACAAAATTTGTACCACACACAGCCATACATGGTGGTAATCATCATCATCATCAATGGCTGCCGGCTGTGTGTGGTATAGCCATTGATAATGTGACGTCCAGGTAACTATTGGTGTCAGTATTACAAGATGATATAGTGACAGTCTGTGCAATGTTTCCCCTAGACTAGAGAGGGGTATACCCTGAAAGCCTATAGCAAGGCAAAGAAACTCTGCGCCGGAGCGGCAATACAGACGGCGCGCTGCCGAGATGGCACAGCAACTAGTCTACTCTATTAAAGAAGTGGGCGGACTTGGAGGCGGGACACTAGGCATCACGCAGGGAAGCATGTTATACACAAGGGCCTGATGCACTGCACTTGCGTCAGATTCTTGTACACTACAGTACTGTAACACACACAGTCGTGAATGCATATAGATTCTATATATAGATTATATATAATCAATTAAATTAAATTCCTGGGAGTAATGGACGGTCCCGCTGTCAAGACACATTCGGATTCATATGCATGGCCGGCTATGTCTTGGCTGCTCGACTGTCCATTACAGCCGTGACAGATCGCTCAGCGCACATTGCTGACACAACACTGTGTGTTGAGCGACCTTGCTGAGTGTTCTGTGCGATCTAGTATCACTCAGAACGCTCTGCAAATTGCTATGTGTGTGTAGGCCCAAAGGCGTAACTACCACAGGTGCAAGGGGTGCAGCTGCTATGGGGTCCAGAGCTGAAGGGGGCCCATCTTTCCTGTCTAAGTAATATGTTTTACATACATTTATCACCATCAGTTGCTAAATAGGGGGCCTTTACAAACTTTTGTTATGGGGCTCACGAATATCTAGTTACGCCCCTGTGTAGGCCGCTTATTTCTCATCTAGGTAACACTTAATCTGTGGTTGGGTTGTGCTGACCCAGGGGTCCCGTGTCCTGGACTTTAGCCTGATGAAGGTTAGGGACCCAACTGATGAGGTCATCTGGCCGTTGTATTGTTGTCCAATGATGCTTAGAACCTCAGTTTTTCTCCACGATAAATGACAGAGTTCCTTATAGTTGTTCTGATTTCCAGTGTTCTCAATGCTTACCGCGTGCACTGGCATTTTTCCTTTTCTCTGAGCGCACTACAATTAAAATGCTGGCTACATATCCTCATTAGAGCAATACGCCGCTATTCAGCAGGTGATAGATATATGTATTTGAGTAAGGAGGGAAAGTGCTAATTGAGATTCATTTGATTTTTTTCCCCAAAAAATCTTTGATTCCATTGCGCTAATTGTGTATTTCTACACCGATAAAGAAACGGCAGAATGTCAAGGCTCTTAATTAAAATGACCACTTACATCATTATTAAGGCCCTTAATATTCTATTTGGCTCTAAATGAAAAAGAAGGTGAAATATAGGACAGTGTTCCGGGAAGTAGGGAAGGAATTTATTGAGTTATAAGAGGCTGTGGCAGTAAGCGAACGAGCCGCAGAGACACTAAGGTCAATAAATTAAATAACGGGACATCTACTCTTTATGGCTACACATAAGATAACTTAGACTTTTTCCACCCAACATATCTCTGCACTGTGGGCTGAGATACTGGCTGGAAATATTACCTATTGTTAAGAGCTGTGCACACCAAAAGATAAAAGGAATAATTGCTAAGAGAGAGATGACTTTGATCGCTCGGCAATTGTCCACGTAGGAGAAACTTTATGACTTAACTGTTGCGGAAGCTGCTTGCAGAGATGCTGGTGTTCCGAGCGACGGGGAGACAAAGCTCTACTGGCCCAAAGTCGTAGCTGTGATTTGCAGTGGTGGCTCCAGGGGCGGGAGGGCTAAAGCACAGTACAAAATTCAAATAAGGGAGCCACACCCACTGCCAGTAAATCAGTTTGGAATGGCAGTTAGTGGATTTGACTCCCCTATTTGAATTTTGAAATGTGCTGCAGCCCCACATCTGGATCCGCCACTGGGGATTTATCAAATCTCCTAAATAGTATCAGATATGGTGTGGCCTAGAGCAACCAATCAGATTCAAAAATGGTTGGTTAGTGGGAGTTTTATGGGAGTTTCCTGGTCTACTGCAATTCAGCCATGTACCCTGAAAATTACTTTGGACCCGCCAGAATCTCTACTGCCCCTGCTCACGATCATACACAAAGGTTCTGCAGCGCCTTACAAAGTACTTAAACAAATGGGTAAAATCAGAAAACAGTGACTTACTGTCTAAGTCAATATAGGACAAGGACAGGGTATCAAATCATTGCTGCACCAGTGTGCCTAGCACTGAAAAAATGCAGCAAGGAGGCAGAAACCGAAGGTTAGGTGCTGGTGTAGGGAGTAAGGAATAAATGATGTAAAAATAAGGGAAGGAGAAGCAAAATTTGGAAGAGAGCCCTGCTTAAAAGAGCTTACCGTCTAAAGGAGAGGAATGGACAGACAAGGCCGACTAAATTGGGAAGACAGTGAGGAAAGAACAAAGTGTAGTGGGTTATAATGAGAGCTGAATGGCACTAATGAAGAAATGGGACTTGAAAGCCAATGTAAAGTTTCATAAAGAGGTCTGATAGGGAGAAAGTTCCCTCACTTTACCCCGCACTACTGTGTAATGTGAATACGAGGCAGTAATGTGGAGTACTGTGAATAAGTGGTACTACTGTGTGGTCTAATGTGAATAAGAGACATTACTTTGTGTTGTAATGTGAATAAGAGGCACTACTGTGTGGCATAATGTGAATAAGGGGCACTACTGTGTGGCATAATGTGAATAAGGGGCACTACTCGGTGGTGTAGCTATACATTTTGCTCCGCCTGCCAAAAAATATTTTACATACACAGTTATTTTACATTTTAGTTTATGTTGTATGGATCAATAGGAGGCGGTGGTGTATTTATTAGGACAGGCTAGTCTGGGGTCCTGCCAAGGCAAATTCTGTATAACTCCAGGCCAGAAGATGAAGGCTCTGCCGGCAGCTCTGCCAGGGGTTTGGAGTACCTAGACACAGCTGCTAGGTTAAACTAAATCTCAGTAGACATGGCAAGTCCATTAATGCGGGGCAGGCTGGAGTGCAAGTTGCAAAAACATAAAAAGAATATAATCGGGCGCGATCTCTTTTAATAAATCCACTACTCAGTGTATATATATGTACATATACATGCACACATATATACACAAATACATACACACCAAAAAAAAGGGGAACAAATCTAGTAAGTTTAGATAATGGCCGCTCCCAGAGACAATTCTGGAAATTGTCAATAAAAATAGTAGAATAAATGATCTAAATTAGTAAATACTGTATAACAATGATTTAAATTAATAAAAGATGTTTAGAGAGCGCCACACAATTTTTGAAAAATTGATTACAGTTTATTATAAAAAATACATATAAAAATAAATATAAAAATACACAATTAGAAAAAACTCATACTGTATAAAAAAGTCACAATAAATGACCAAGATATAATTAATAGTATCCGGCTCCAAATCACTCAATTTAGGAATATATAATGAGATTTCAAATTTTCTTAGACACACAACCCTGTGCGCACCAGGGTGTGTGTATTAATTGAAAAAAATAGTCCTCCAAATTTATTTTTAGAAGGTACGTGTATGGCAATTTTTGTCAGTGCCAAAAGAACTTTAAAACTTTGATTGGTGAAAATAACAGGACACCCTGAGAGTTGGATAGGTGTCTAATCACCATGAGGTACAGACTGTACAATATATTGGCTGCAATGTTCCTCTGTATGTGAATGTGAAATATACTTATTTGCCGCAGAAGTAAGGTTTTCAATAGGTGAGCTCGCTACGACCCGCTTAGGCTCTAGCTGTATGTGGCGAGCCTCTGTTGTGGGTAAAGCGGGGAGCAAGCCTCACTGACCTGTTGATGTTTGTGACAGGACCTTCTTCTCCAGTGTTAAACGGCTTGCAGACACTTTGAGTAGCTGTGCGTTATAGAGGATGCAGTCGTTCACAGGGAAATCAAGATGTGATGAGTGAGGGCTCTGGATAGGTATGGGTCACAAAGTGACAGTCCTTGACGCGTTTCTCCGCAGACGATAACGGCGGTTTCTTCAGAAGGATTGTGGTATACTCCTGGAGTGAAAACCCCGGTTTTTAAATGCATGGTAGCCAATGGGATAGCTTAATTGCTCAAATTGATTGAATAATTGCAGGTGTGCATTCAACTCTATTTAGAGTTAACAAAAAATAGCAGCGGTAGTGGAGCTCGGTATAGATTCAAAATAATACAATACTTAAATCAAAAATGAATATATAAAGAAAAGAAATACATTACAAATCATTAAAAATATTCAAAGAGATATATAAACATATAACAGCGTTTATTAGAGGAATGGCATCATTGATAGCAGTAATAGAAACTACTCTGACAGAGGAATGAGTATGTCTAATTTACCACCCATTGGTTGTATAGGGAACTATGGCTCAGTAAGTAGGGAAACGGCCTTAGGACTAAACGGGTACCAGGGCAACACTGGTTCGAGTCTGGCCAGAGACAGAACCCCAACAATTGTCATTATATTTATATTTCTATTTATAATCAGATGATTTTAATTTTTTTTATATATAATACAGTGTCCCATTATAAATTTAAAAATTATACTGACTCATTCATCCTTAGAGTACAAAGCATGTTATCACACATTGATATTTATATGAGAAAATTAGCCAGAGATGGGCCAATAATATAGGAAATAGTAATAATATAATATATATTCTACTGGAATAGGACTTAATAATATTCGATTAAGAAAAATTTCTTTTTATTTATTTATTTAATAAATTTGATAATACTAAAGATAAATATAAAAAATTAATTAAAAATTATATGTACTTAAAAATAAATGAAAATAATATTATAGTAAAATAAATATAATACATGAAAATTAAAAATAACAATAACCGTGAAAATAAAAAAATTGGGATAAATAAATAAATATAAAAATAATAGGAATAATGGTCATAATAATAAACAGTAGTAGTTAACAAAAAAGGGAGAGGGGGGGGGAAGGGGGAAGGTGAGGAGGAGATCTCGTTCTACTTTGTATCCGATATATTTTCTAATAATAGAGAAAATGAAAAAGAAATAATAAAGAAATATAAAAGAAATATAACCAATGGCCCCATAATGTAAAAATATGTGAGTCTTTGTTTATGTATACATAAAGGACCCCCACATTGGGTACCTCTCACTTCTTTACCTCCCACTCTATTTTATCCTAATGGGTCAGATCACTCAAACTTCTTATTTATCTCTATCATGTCAGAAGAATCCTATTTAAAATACATTGTTCAGTTCAATATTTTCGTTTAGGCCAACAGGGTGCAAGGTGTTTAGAGCAAAGATCCAATATGCCTCCTTTTTGCAAAGGAGGTTGAATCTGTCTCCACCTCTGGGCGTAATATTAATTCTTTCTATACCTTGTATTTTTAGACAATTCTCATTACCTTGATGTTTATTTTTAATGTGTCGGGATAAGCTGTGGGTTGTAACTCCTTTTATCACGTTTCTCCTATGTTCTAGGAATCTAGTGTTTAAGGAGCGAGTTGTTCGGCCAACGTATTGTGCTCCGCAATCACATGTGATTAAATATATGACAAATGTTGATGAGCAATCTATGTGATTATCAATCACATAGGATGTTTTGGTTGATGTAGATATGAAGTGAGTGCTGGGTTTCAAAAATTTACAAGTGATACATTTAGATCTTGGGCATTGGAAACAACCTTTCTTTATTGTACCAAGGTTTTTTTTTATTGTATTGGGGAAGTGACTCGGGGCAAGGGCATTTTTTAAAGTCAGATTTTTTCTGAAGACTATTTTTGGATAGTTTTCTAATGTTTCTTGTAAAAATCTGTCGTTCTTAAGAATTTCATGATTTTTGGTAATGATATTTTTAAGTTGTCTAGAGTGGGTGTTGTATTTAGAAACAAAAATGGGCGTAGAATTTTCCGCAAAGACCAAATTCTTAGATGTCTTTCTGTCTCTAGTTTTATTGAGGATGGAAACCTGTGTTTGGGTCATTGCTTCTTTTTGGGCCTCTTCAAGTAACTGTTTCGGGTAACCTGACTCAAGGAAGGCTATGGTTAGATCATCAGCCTGTTTAATAAAATCGCTTTCTTCTGAGCAGTTACGCCTAATTCTTAAATACTGGCTTTTAGGAATATTATTGATCCAGGGGCGGTGATGACTGCTGGTGAAGTTTAAGAAATTCTGACAATCTACATCTTTTTTATATGATATTGTACGGATGTTGTTATCTTCAGCCGAGAGTGCGATGTCCCAGGGTGATGCCCAGGAGCCTGCTGAGCATGTTTCCGGCCACTGCCCGGCCATTTCAAATGAGGTGCTAATTCATTAGCCAATCAGAGCTCGCGGCACGGCAGCCAATCAAAGTGGCTGCCGTGCCGCAAGCTCTGATTGGGCTTAAGTGCCAGCACGGCATTTGGATAAGGATGCTACTGCCGGAGGTGTGGTAGTAAAAACCTGGAGGTGCAAGGGATCATGGCAGTCGATAGGCTCTGAGGAGCACAGTCGCTGAGCATGTTGCACATCCACCAGCCTGGTGTTCTTTGCTGCAGTAGCAGCTTGGACTAATTTCAGCACACCCGGCGCCCCACAGACCCCATCGGCGCTAGCTTCCCCAAGCCGCCACAGGATCTGCGGCCCCATAGTTACACCACTGGCACTGTATGATGTATTTTGAATAAGAAGCACTACCGTGTGGCGTTATGTAAATAAGTGACACTACTGTATAGTGTGGTGTAATTTGAATAAGAGGCACAATTGTGCGGCGAAATGTGAATAAGAGGCCCTACTTTGAAGGGTAATGTGAATAAAGTTGCATCACTATCATTTGACCATGTTGACATTTTGATTGTGTCGACCTTATGATCATGTTGAACTTATGCATGTCAACTGACTGTCGACCTAGACACTGTCAACCTAATGACCGCATCCCCTGTACCGGTAGATGCGCACTTTAACAAACTGGTTCTCTGGATCTTATGGTCATCTTCAGCTTTCGTAGGCTGCTCGGTGCCTGAAACCATTGCAGATTGCAATTGATGGTTGCGTTGGTGATTTGAGGCTGCGATCTCAGATGCAACACCCAGATCTCGCAAATACTAACAGGAGGAGTCTATCTCCTACAGGTACCTCCTACTGGATGTAAGTGTTAATGACAAGGAATCGCACAGCTGTTCCATTGAGTCTGTGCCATTCCCTTTAACCATGAATCAGGCCCCAAGTACATTGTGCTGCAGTGTTTCTCTAAGGGGAGTTGCTTTTTTTTCGCTAAGGCAAGAAATATTCATCACGTTAACGTGTTTAACTTTAATTACATGTCATATTATGTGCCCCGGTAAAAGGGTTAATCATAATTTCTGTATTGTGTTATGCAATTTATAGCTGATAAATGAAAAGCCTTGGTTAACGAGAAATCATTCAAATAATAATCAGTCTTTCGCTGTGACAATGCGCAGGAAACAGCGGCAGAGCTTCATTCGGTACTGCAGGGAGAGAAATGACTCAATGGAACAATTACACTGTGTGATGTGTTTTGATCTTACTGTTACACACACACTATATATTTTTATTTAATTTTCTACATGTCTGCTTGGAGGCCTCACTGTTAGCGAGATTTACTAAGCCTTGAAAAGTGATACAAGGTAGAGAAAAAACAACAACCCGTTCCCAACAGTTATTTTTCAAACACAGCCTGTAACATGACAGTTAGGGACTGATTGGCTGGTCATTTATCACTCTCCATTTTATCACTTTTTTTAAGCTTAGTACTTCTGGCCCACAGTGTATCATCTATGCACCAATCTCTCTGAATTTTGCGGGTTTGCTTTGAACAACGTGATTTGTGGCTTTGCATAGAAAGAGGCGGGGATTGCGATGATGCGTACACAGGAGGACCGGAAGAGATATTGAGACAGTACTGTAAAATAAGAACACGGCAAAGCACCGGCAGACGAGACAAAGACAAACAGCGATAGAAAACAAAGGAATGAGTAACAGCACAGGAAACGTGAAAGAGATATACTGTAGCAGTATGAAACAAGAAGCGCACAGACAGTTCTAGAAAACAACACAATGACAGGAGAACTAGAGAACAAAATGAGAATAATACATTTAAAAAGAATTCAAATACATGTTCACGGGGGAGAATAACCTCAATATCTAAATACCTGCAAAAGATTTAATATCACCAGTAAGAGTTATTTATATGCCATCCACAAAATTGTTGTTATTTATAAACTTTTTTTTTATAGTTTCTGTTATAATTCCCTTTCCCTTTTGCAATGAATGTTTGATAAATTAGAAATCTCTAAATGTACAGTATTTGATATTTTTTTTCCTTTAATAATAGTACAACTTTAGCTATATTAGTGAATAAAAGGTTTTAAAAAAACATAACTACCACATACAACATGGTATAATATCATCTGCAATGTAAAATAATTAGGGGGGGTGTTCCAATCTGCAGAAATATCATCCGTTTTCACACAGAATATATGGAATTTGCATTCCATCTATTCAATATTTTTCATTTTCAACTTTAATACATAATACATACTGTACACTCAAACATACTTACCTATAGGGTCCAACATAAGGCCTGTCCTCTTGTCCAGTAGAATCCACATCAGTACCTGGGAATAAAAATTATACTCACCCTCCCAACCGATAAAGATTGCATCCTCTTCCGTCCATGTAGCAGCGGACTGTGCAGCTGGTGGTTTACACAAGCATTCCCTCTCCGAGAATGGTCTTCCCTCAGCCAATCAGGAGTAAGTGTCTGGGGACCTCAGCATCTGATAGGCTCTGCGTGGCTCCATAGAAGCCCATGTTATGAATTTAACATGGGCATCTATGGTGGGAACCGGCAAGCCCAGCTGACCGCAAGATAACCCCATCGAGGGGCCTCTGCTTTACAGTATTCTCAATTCTCATTGACAACTATACATTTTATCAGAAGAATATCAGCACATTTTTCTTACAGTACCTGTAAATACATTTCATTTACAAAGAAATCAGAAGTTGGAAAAAAACGAGGCTGGCATTTTCTTTTGAAAGCAGCGAAAAGAGCTAACCCTAACCCACAGTGTCATCTGCTGTCTTGAAGAGAGAGATTTGCTAATTAATCAGGAGATTCTATTAACGATATGGATAGATTTGGATCAAGATTATCTTGAAATAAAACTGTCAGGAGTCTGGTTGGCTGCAGTGGAACGCGTTGCTAAAATTGGAATGTTTTAGAGACTAAGGAACAAATAAAGGACAAGACTGCCACCAGGGCTGCCATCATAATTTGTGGGGCCCAGGACTGTCAAATTTTTAAGGCCCCCTCCCTCCCTTCTGTGCAATTTAAAAATCACCTTGTAGCCAAATGCCGGGTCCACTGAAGGCTGCAGTACAGGCGCGGGACAGGAGGTTGGCATGTGGCGTGCAGCGTCAGCAGATGAGCGGTGTGCATTGGGCTGCGGCAGTGGGCGACCTGCGGCCTGCCGCTGTAAATGTATGTGGCTGGAGGGAAGTGGGGTACTTGTTTAGTTTCACGGTGGTCGATATATCGGATGCGATATCGGACGATATATTGGCGGATCTGATGCGATTTTTTTACCTGTTCATAACCCCACTATCCACTATGCATGGAGTTGATTTCATATAGAACAGCCCAGGGCCCTCCCCTCTCTGCCATAGTGGTGGGGCCCAGGACAGTTGTAACCTCAGCACCCCCTGATGGCGGCCCTGATTGCCACCAGTGGAGGATTGGCCATAGGGTTCACAGGGAAGATTTCTGGTGGGTCAATGTATATCTGAGGCCTTGTTTGCTGTATGTGTCCCCATGAGAGCCCACTGCACTTAGTACACTTCATCATCCTCATTCATTCTGTTATCTCATCTCTGCAGGACAGACACTCTGCCACCCATTGATGCTGCCATGGCTACGTGGTATGTTATACCCATGGTGCTGACCATGTAGGGCCACTCCTAGAAATTCCAGGGCCACATTCAGTGGCCACTACTGTACAAAGCAACATATGAAATGACAAATAGGTGTGGCTTATTAAGTGGACAGCCATTTAGTCATCCACCATTGGTCGAGAGTGAAAAGGTCAACAAATAAATAAGGCTGACATGTACTGGGTCAACATGGACAAAATGTTGACACAAGCAATAGGTCAACATGGAAATGGTCAATACGGGAAAAGTTGACATGAGTTTTTCATATTTTTTTTTCATATTTTTTTATGTATATGTTGACATCTGTTGACATGGACCAACAATAAGTATAGTGCTTCGGTTGACATTCTTTGGGCATGCTGCCTGGCTTTGCTTGGCACACTTTACCGTTCTCAATTGTAGTCTATGTGAATCGAAAAGTATGAACTAGTCATTTTGCTAGAAGAAAATTGTGAAAAAAAACCTCACGATGACCTTACATGTGTCGGCCATTGCCATGTCGACATAAAGGTTGTGTCAACCTATTGTCAATATCGACCATTTTGAACTTTTGCCTGTCGGCCAATAGTGGTTGACTTATTGTTGACCTATCAACCGGTACCATCGAGAAATATCCCTCCTAGTAAAACTAAACACCCTATGGGCCTTGTGATTGTTACCCTATGGGCCTGATTAGCAAGCAGCTTAATGCCGCCCAGCGGAACCCTGCCCCCGAATCCCCACGGTAACATGCAAGGGGATGTACGCAAATACATCCCCTCGCATGCGGGCGAAGGGGAGAGAAATCATTTGATGATCGCTGACCATCGCATGATTTCTCTCTGACTTTAAGAGGGGGCGGGCGCTGATGTCATGTGACTTCAGCTGACCGCCCCTGGCAGGCCTTTGCCCATCCCCAGGGGAACGCCCAGCCCATAAGATGCTGTGCGTTCCTCTGCTCCAGCTCTGTTTCCGGCCCATGAGTGTGTAACTCACCGAAGCCATCGGGGTTAGGGCCAATTTCAAATCGATGTGAGCGATCTTGAATCGGCCCTATTATACCGCTGTGTCATGGACTCTTCCTGGTTCAGTTAAGCCATCACAGAGTTACCATTGGGGCGTCCATATTCGGTGACAGCTGGAAGAAATAACAATGATATCAACTTTTTAAAGTTTTATTTCAGAAGATCAATTTTTTGCTTTTGTCGTCATGGAGACAGGTTTTCGAGAAATTAGTGTAGATGATTTCAGATTTCGTATGGAAGGGGTTGTTCACCTCAAATAAACAAATACAATACAGTGTAATTAGCTGTACTTGTGAATCACCAGCTTGTGAATGTGAAGCATCCCCTTTTAGCTCCACCCCAACACTCCCATTAAGACCTGCCCCTGGGCTCTCATCGGTCCACAGCCGACTGAATTTTAAAGCATGGGTGATTATCGATGGGTGAAACCATCAATGGTTTCCTTGCAGATGGTTTCACACCATCAAGGTTACCTATCAATGGTAACATCGACGGTCAACTCGTCGATGGCAATTCCTATGCTGGAGCCCCCTTTGCCTTCCCCTTTGAGTATGGATTCAGCCATTGAAGTCTCACGAAGCAAATACTAAGGAGTTGAGTTAAAATTGCACACATGCGGGGCTTCCGGTTCCGGTGCGGCGGATGTAGGACGCGTCTCCCCGCAGCTCCGTACCCAACCCGCCGCAAATACCCTGCTAGAGCCTGAGGGCTCACCCTACCTAGTAGTCAGTAGCAGCACAACACTCACCGCACCGCTGGGAAGCCTGCAGACGCAGTGTGGAACCCGGCATGGCGAGCAAACAGCAGCGCGGCACCAAAGAAGGAGACCGCGCGCAGACATCAAAGATGGCGGCCGAACCTTACAGAGACCCAAGGGACGCGACCATCACGCTCCCTCAGGTACACACAAACCCCCCTCTCTCACATGGGGCACACAAAACACCTCAGCCAGAACGTAAAATCCCTCCTAACCAAGCGCTCACATACGATGATATTGTGCAGGCTATTAGAGAGACAGTACAGCCTATGCTGACTGAACAAGCACAAGCAAACGCTGCAGCGCTGCAGCAAGCAGTGGCAGACATTAAAAGCCAGCATAAGCAACTGAACAAGAGGGTATCCCATGTAGAGCATGTAGCGGGGGAGAACTTTAAAACTGTTACTGAATTACAAGAAGCCACAGCCGCCCTGCATAAATCTGAAATGCAAGTCTGGGCTAAACTAGACGATCTGGAAAACAGATCACGCAGGAACAACCTGCAGGTTGTAGGAATCCCTGAAACGGTTAAAGGCCCAGCCCTTTATATATTTCTGCGACAGACACTCCCGGAGCTACTAGAAATAAATGATGTATGCAACGACCTTGTTATTGAACGAGCACATAGAACGGGTCGACCATCAGATTCCAATGGCGCCAAAACAAGAGTAGTCCTGTTTAAATGCCTCAACTACGTCCATAAAGAGGCGATATGGGCAGCATCACGCCGTAAGAGAGATCTGAGGTGGAATGATGCTAAACTGCTAATCTTTCAGGACTACTCCCCTGAACTCACACGGGCAAGAAAAGCATTCCAACCTGCATGTACCACTCTGGCCCAATCTGGGAGGAAGTTTGCCCTTCTATACCCGGCTCGACTTCGTATTTTCATGGGATCTACATTTAAAGATTTCACCAACTCTAGCGATGCCGAGGCATACATACAAGAACAAAACCTGCAGCTTCAGGCTGAGGAAAATGAATAAGACGATGCCTAGCATTCACTAATTCACCGACAAAAATGATGCCACACAGATGCTCTAATTATTCGAATATGGACATTTGTGGACATTAGACTGCAAAAAGATGCATAATACAAAGGTACTGATAGTCCAACCTCATCCCGCACCTAATCCACCTAGTGAGAAATATAAAAATATATATTACATCCGGCAATATGGCTTGAAATTGACTATCTTACTTTTACATACAAGTATTACTAGGAGAAGGTGTACCCACTTGCAGGCATGTTCAGGGACCTAAATGTACCACTAACTGTGACTCTGGCATCAAGATCTCCTATTATATATGACTAGTCTCATCTATGGCATAAAGAAGAAAGGCTGAGTTATTTCATATTCTAAGTGCACACATTCAGGTGCATAACGGAATAAGTGCTAAGGTACGGGGGCGATCCAGGCCTGGATTGCCCTTGGGCAAAATTGTTTAATGTTTTAATTATTGTTGCGGCGGGGCAGATGCGGAGCCACCGCCAAGGTTATATTGACTTACTTTGTGTTTTATAAGTAATTCCCAGCACATTGGGAAGCCACTTAGAGTCTAGAAAAGTTGGGAGTTCTTATAAGAAGAATTGTTGGTATAACTATGTTCAATATACTCCCTATCCCCTCCTTTTCCACCCCCCTTTGCTCCCCCATATTGTTATGTGTAATGTGCTTCAGATGCTAGATATTAGTGCCAATTACCAGATGTTATGTCTATGATCAAAGTTGCTTCATGGAACGTGGGCGGCATTCACTCACCAGTAAAAAGGAAAAAACTGCTAATGTATCTAAACAAAAATGCAATAGATGTGGTAATGCTACAAGAAACACACCTACTCGAACCCGAATATGCCAAACTCAACATATTGGGTTGGCGTGTTTTGGCATCAGCCCCTTATACGTCAAAAGCCAGAGGGGTGACTGTTTTAGCTAGAAAACGTCTCCCAGTAGAGATCTCTAAAACACTAGTAGACCCAGAAGGGCGATATGTTTTATTAGATCTAAAAATACACTCCATTAGATATATTATTATGAATGTGTATGCCCCTAATGTGAACCCGAAAAAATTCTTTCAACATATTCTTACTATTCTGGCCCAATATACGCCTCACCAAGTAATATTGGGGGGTGACTTCAATGTCATTTCATCTGCATATCTCGACACGAACTCAAAATCAATATCCAGGAAACCGCCGAAAATAGGAATACCCTTTTTGGCGGAGCAGCTTACCCTCATAGATACCTGGAGAGCATTACATCCTACTGACCGGGATTTCACCTGTCAGTCGGCAGCACATGGGACATTATCCCGGATAGATTATTTGCTTATCTCTGAGGGTATGCTGTCCAACTGCACGGAAGCCCAAATAGAACCCATGTGTCTTTCTGATCACTCCCTCATATGGTTTTCCTTATCCCTCTCATTAGATATAGGCACATACCGTTTATGGAGATTCCCCTCACACCTTACCTCATCCATTGATTTTAGAAATAAGCTAGACACGTTTTGGGAGGAATATAAAATGGATAACTTAGAAGTCATGGATGATGACCCAGCCTTATTTTGGCAGACGGCGAAAGCTGTCATTAGAGGACGAATCATCCAGTACGTCTCAAAACATAAAAGGGAGTCGATCACCAGATATAAGACCCTCCAATCGAATCTAACAAAAACCTACCAAATTTATAAACAAGCCCCAACCCCCCAAAATAAGATATCATACAATACAGCAAAAGATAGTTTTGACGCCCTCCTTTCGGCTATGGGAGACAGACACTCTTTCTACAGAGATCACCGGTTCCACAAATTCGGCAACAAAACTGGCCGTCTCTTATCCAGCTTATTGAAAGCCAATGCTCCACCAACTATCATTCAAAAAATCAAAAAAACGGATGGTACTCTGGCAGGGTCTGGCTCGGACATAGCTGAATTACTATCCTCTTTTTACGCTGAAATATACTCACAACCCCCTCGTAACCTAGTTAATGAGCGGACATTCTGGGACACTGTATCCCTTCCACAGCTAGCCCAAGAAAAAACCACACTATTAGGCGCCCCCATAGATCCCCAAGAAGTAGAAGAGGCTATCAAAAAATTAAAACCACTAAAATCCCCGGGCCCGGATGGTCTGTCAGGAGAATTCTTTAAAGTGCTCCTACCCAGAATAAAACCTCAACTTACTAAAACATTTAACGCCATTATTAGTTCTGGAAGTGTTCCGAAATACTTTAATGATGCTATTATCCGTCTTATCCCCAAACCGGGCCGTGATCCACATTTACCAGGCTCATACAGGCCTATATCCCTTTTAAATGTGGATTACAAATTGTTTACCTCCATAATTTCCAACCGTATCAAATTCCTCCTTCCCAGCATAGTGAATACGGATCAAACAGGATTTATAGTAGGTAGGCACTCCACGTCTAATATCAGAAAAGTGTTATCAACCATGCATTGGATAGCCACCCATGAGGACATAGATGCCTCCTACTTGCTTGCAGTAGATGCCGAAAAGGCATTCGATATGGTCTCGTGGGACCATATCTTCCTTACACTTACAAAATTTAATTTTCCTACAAATTTAATTCATATAATCAAATCACTATACACCGGTTCCACTTCTAGGCTTATATGTAATGGATATCTATCGAACCCTATACAACTATCCAGAGGAACGCGGCAGGGGTGCCCCTTATCCCCACTCCTCTTTGCGCTTGCCATCGAGCCTTTAGCAGTGGCCCTGAGGGGACTATCTGAATTCTCGGGTATATCAGTCGCCACAAAGGAATTAAAGCTCGCATTATTTGCGGATGATATGCTCCTTTTTATTAGTAATCCCCTGACTTCCATACCGGCCATAATGAAACAAATAGATGAATTCGGCTCCTTTGCGGGATACAAAATCAATGCTGACAAATCAGAACTCCTCCCTCTAAACAAACCCGCAACTCGCCTTATAGCTTCTCCACCCCCACCTGCAGTCTCTAAATTCAAACTTAATAGCCCCTCACTGAAGTATTTAGGAGTTCAGTTGCCCTCGGAGATAGGTAAATTATACCACCTAAACTACACCCCTGTATTCACCAAAATAAACACGCTCCTCCAATCATGGATTAATATGCCAATTTCCCTACAAGGTAGAGCAGCAGTTTTGAAGAGTATTATTTTTCCAAAACTGTCCTATGTTATACAGATGCTCCCAATGTACCCCACAACAGCTGATGTTAAACGTTGTGAGAGAATGTTTTCCAAGTTCCTTTGGAGGGGAAAGAAATCTAGGATATCACTACCCAAATTAAAACTAAAAAAAAGCGAGGGGGGCATGGCAATTCCTGATATTAAAGCCTTTTCGAAAGCCACAGCTTTTAGATATATCTGGGATTGGCTCCTGAACACATCAACATACACCAATTTAGAGTTAGAACAAAAATCAATGCACCCTTACTCACTAGCGGCTCTTCTACATACACCCAAAGCCAAACTGCCTATGGAGGCGAAAGTACATCCACTGTTCTGGCATACATATATGGCATGGTGGACTGGTAACGTACTACTGAAAAGACAGCCATCTCACTCCAGGTTTTTACAATTCTGTGGTAACCCCTGTTTTCCAGCAGCACAAACAAACTCAAAGTTCACTGCATGGAAAAGAAAGGGCATTATAGCTGTCAGGGATGTTTTCGATCCAGGGGGCACCATCTTATCGTTTAAATCTCTGGTTGAGGAATATCAAATCTCCAATTCAGATTTTTTCATGTATTTGCAACTAAGGCACTATGTACAGTCGTTACCCCCTCCATTTGACAACTCACTCTCCTTAGACCCACTTACCTCTTTAACCGCCAAGATCTCATTAGCTCCATACAAAATTAACTTACTATACTGGGATTTCTTGTCTCTATGCCCCAACAAGCTTTGGGCGCGTGGAGTGTCGACATGGGAGTCGGATTTGGGCAGACCACTGGTGCTCAAAGATATACATTGGGATCTCACCAATGCACTTAAATTTTTGCACTCTGCAAGGCTTCAGGAGACACACGTTCGTTTCCTACACAAGGCCTACATCTCACCAGGCCAACGGGCCCACATGGTACCAGACACCTCCTCAAAATGTCTAAAATGTGGTGCCTCAGTAGCACTATTTATTCATTGCTTTTGGTCTTGTCCAAAAATTAAAAAGTTTTGGAATAAGCTACTGAGCTTTATCAATGACACCTTTAAACTACATTTAATCTTTGACCCATTGGCAATTTTAATGCTAAATTTTTCTACCTGGCACCTTAAAGGTAAACACAAATTATTGATGCCCTTGCTGTGTTTAATCCTTACGATAGGTAAAAAACTAATCCTAACCAACTGGACTGTCCGATCTGCGCCCAGGATCGACACGATACGCGCCCAGCTTCTTAAAACTTTATATTTAGAAAGGCAATCTACTATGCCTAATATAGAAGAGGGTGGTCTACGTTTTTATAGAAAGTGGGGACCTTACATTGATGTGCTAGATACAACCCAACAAAATCAAATTATGTCCATTTTTGATTCAACAACGTGGAATACTTATCGCCAGCTTACTCTACCAGTGCACTCTCCGCCTGTGATTGATTAATATATGTTTGATGGAACAAACCTCCCACAGTTTCATGTATTACTGGAAATGTGTTAGTAAAACATCGAATGAAGTGATATAATCAGAAGCACTTAATCTTAATCCCATGTCCCTCCCCATCCTTTACCCCCCCCCCTTCCCTCACTCCCATCCCTCCTTCCTCCCCCATCCCTCCCCCCCCCCCCCAGTTAACAATAATTGTTTAACAACTGGTTCATTTCATATAATTTTATTGAGTTTATTATTGCAAATGTTGTTTACAGTCAATACAGAATGCATAATATTACGTACCACACTATGAGTGGATACCTCTCAACAATTAACGGATTAGCGAAAGACTCGCTACACTAACTGACGCAAAGGACACTGGACAATACACTGGCAATTTCCTAGAGTTCCCAGGAACCTGGGTGTTTTATTTGTTCTTGGTTCGCTCCACTCGGAGGCCTCCAACGGAGAGCAGGCTAAGGTGGGGAGAGAATTAGGAAACGTTTGTATTTTTCTATTTTGTCTCTTGTGCCCTAATTAGGGTATAACATTTTATTATATATCCAATCTTGATATGTATATGCAATTACAAAAGTATCTGTTCAACTATATAAATTTGAAAAACAAAATAAAAATTATTTTCAAAAAAAAAAAAAAAAATTGCACACATGCATAATGTTTCCAGACCTTGTTATTTTTCGAAGTGCTTATTGGAATTTGGGTATAATATACTCCTAAAACAATCATCTGCTGCTACTTCTGGTCCCGCAAGAACAGCCCTGACCAGCTGAGGCCTAGTAGGTGTGCTGTGGTATCTGGCACCAGGAGATTACCAGCAGATCCTTTAACAGCTGCAAGCAGAGAGGGGAAGACACCACTTATTGGACCTGTTGTTCCACTACAATGAATTTGGAAGCCAAGGAAACATTCTGAGCTCATCATCGTGGTCCACCTGGCAATATCGAACCATGTGATGTGGCAGGCTGCACTGTCTTAATGAAAGAGGCCATTTAAATACCAGAATACCAGTACTGGATTTTATAAGTAGATGGAATGTATCAAACTAATATCCACATGACGGGTCCCGGGGTTTCCAAGTAGAAGATCACATTCCGTCTACTGCCTTGTTTTCTTACCTGAGTGCATCCTGGTGCCCTCACTTCCCTAGGTAGTCTATTCGCATATATCCATTATTCATGAGCCCTGCGACCTGACAACCATCATCCAGTGATATCCAAGGTTCAGTTCGGATGCTCACATGCCATTATAGATGTTTTCAACAGTGAATAGGGGTTTGCATGGCCACTCTACCAGCCTTTTGGCCACGCATCGGAATGCGCCGCAGGATTTGATGCATTGTGTGCAATGACACGTTACTCCTGTCGCCGTGAGTGCTGCCATCAGATTTTGAGGCACAGGACTGACACAATAGGCAGCCCCCCCAATCTCTGTCTCAGCAGCTACCCATCTCCCCTCTCAGCAGCCCCAGCAAGTATCCTCATCAGCACGACATGACACTTTTACAGCTTCTTCTGTTCCTACTTTCATGTCACATGTGCCAGGTCAACAAAACACAAAATTGTATTGCTTTGTGGTATAGCAAGACTGTAATAGCTGGCGATTGGGTGGTGGGAGCATACGGGACCCCATCTCTGTCCGACGGTCCCAGCAGTCCGCCCTGATGATGGCCCAAGTTACTATCATTAAAATGTCATTGATTTGTGCCACAGGAGTCCATCTGTTGGTTCCTACCAGATGGAATATCCCTCATTGACCATTCTCATCACTGTACCGTCATTACCCAGGTGCCTGTTGGCGACTCATAGCTCTGCACTCTTCTGAAGATTGTCGTTAGTTATTCAATTCGTAAATCTTTACTGTTTAGTTATTCAATTCGTAAATCTTTACTGTTTAGTTATTCAATACGTACAATCTTTACTGTTTTGGAAGTACTCTGTCCTACTTATTTGGCCATAATGATTTTCCCCTTCTCAGAGTTACGCAGATCTATACATGCACCTATAGCTTCTGTATTCAGCATGTCAGCTATAAGTGACTAATGGCAGCTTACCTTTTGATACATCCCAGAATTTGACATGCGCAATTGTTGCGAGATAGGGTATGTAATTTGCTTCATAAGGCAGTGGTCATAATTATGGCTGGAGACCATGACCCACATGGACAAAATTGCCGCCACTGCACTAAAGATGTTCACCCTGTGTTGCACCAACTTTGAAGGGGACCATAGGTGCCCAGAGTCAAGTGCAAATGTGTAATCAGCGGAAGGCACCATGTTTGAATGTTTTAATGGCCTTGGGCACCGACTGTCATAAGGAAGTACTGTATGTTAGCCCTCGCTGTGCTGGGGGTAGGCAGTGGTAGCAATGCCGTGCTAATCTCTGGGAGAGAAGGAAGCCGCCGGACAGGACATGTGTGTGCCAAAGCCCTGGACCACTTCTGGTGGCTGCGGTGAAGTGACCAATGCCAGCAGGTAGGGGGCTGTGTGGTGCACTGCAACGCCAGTCACCCCCAGAGGTTGCACAGCTGAGAGCTCCACACTGGAGCTTGACCCCAAGTGCAATGAATCGGCAGCAATACTGTGCTGATTGGCCACATGCTGGGAGACCAGAAAATACGGTCCTCAGTGCTTCAATGTATAGGGTAAGCAGCTAAAGGTGCCCATACACTGGTGCTATATGACCAGTTTTCATGGGATTGCGACGAATTTCTGTGATGGATTGTATGAAAACTGGCATTTCGCAGGTGCTTTTTGTGTGATTGCGATGCCAGACGCGCTCCCGTGCGCCTCGCATCGCAGATCTCACTGGCTGCCACAAAGATTTGTCGAAGCCTGGTCAGCCCTAATAGGATCGCATGAGATACATTGCATACAATGGGGGAAATTTACTAAGATGCGTATTCTACTTCACATGTGACGTCGGTATGGGCAACCAATCAGATCCTGTCTACTATATTAGAGGGTGCTAATTGCTAAATAAATAAAAAGTAGATTCTGATTGGTTTCCCATAGCAACATCACATGTGAAGTAGAATAAAAATCTTAATTTCCCCCCAATGTATGCGATCCTGTCCCCAAGGAAGGTCCCGCCCACGTTGCAAGCAAATTGCATGCAACCAATTGCTGATATACAGTACATCTCACCAGTGTATGGGCACCTTAAGAGTTTAGTCCCAGGTTGCAGTACTAGGATTGGGCAGCCACTGCCCCGTGGAGAGCCCCAGCAGTCTCAGACTGCAGGGTACAGGGAAGAAAAAATGTATAAATGTTTTATATAAAATGCCCAACTGGGTAAAATAAATGTATTGGAAATTGTATGTGCAGCACTGAGCTGAGACTGCTGTTGTATCAAGCACAGATCCTTGTGGTCTGAGGGAAACCAGAGTTTCTTGGTCACCTTCCATGACCAAGAGACTCTGCCCGGGGACTGGCTGCCCATCTCTAGAGCTTAGTTTCGAGTTGAGATGGTGAGCTGGGTCCCTGGCAGATTCCTGAAAGTGGTTTTTGGTGGGAAACTTCCCCCATCCCCAGAAGAAATGACTCCAGGGTGGTGACTAACACCCCAGGTGGGCTTAGGACCAGTGCAGTGATCGCAATGTCAAACATGTACTTGCAAAAGGCACGCACAGCACATGCACTTCCGCTGATTGGGGAATGAACACAAGGCAGAACTACCCCCTGTGGTATTGTGTGTTGGATTGAGATTAAAAGGGCGGCGAGCCATAAGTAAATTATGTTACGTCTTGGGATGTGCAATTGCTGTAACATTGTTTGCTGTCCCCTCTCAGAAATGCTTGCAAAGAGGAAGGGTCTTTTTTAAGATTTTGAGCAATAAACATCTTTTTGCCTTCAAGATGACGGTTTCTTGCGACCAACAGGAATATGACACAAGTAGTCCCGTTCTCTGCCTGTGGGTTCAGTTCAGCATCTCCAAGCTCTGTCCTCTGCCAGTTACCATTGCAGAGGCCTGGTCTATGGCAAGTCACCAGTGGGAATCCAGCTCATACTAGTCAGGAGGTGTGTCAGCAGTGTGTTGACGCATACACAGCAGTAAGCAGTATTCAAGTGCCGGTGAGCAGGTGGGAGGAGCCTGGTGTTGGCAGCATCATATCCTCCACCTGCACAGTGGGTGGAGCCAGTAACTGGCGGTCCCATGACACCGGAACCCTGTTTTTGTCTGTGATTGCTTGGTGCCAGCAGTGAGGGCCTATCTGGCCATAATAATGTTTCGGCTCATGGGTGTACTTATTGTTGAGCACAACCATACGGTTTTATCATGATTGGTAAAGCCCAGAGATATTACTCTGTTCTCTTAAGGCCTCCATACACAGATCCGATTTGGCCAGTGTTCATCCAATTCTGATGGATTGGGCTGAGGGATCGAATGGAAATTGGGATATGGATAAGGGATAGGACGATATTGAATATACGTAAACCTTCGGGGAGAACAGTGCAAACTGCAGAAGAATTCATCTAGTTGCTATGGGGAACATCCCATCATCCCATTTTAGTAAATGTACCCCTTGGACTCTCCTACCCACACTTACATAAGTACATAGAGAACTCACGCCACAGTTTCATCCTAGCACCCGGCTCCCTGGCTCTTTCCCCAGTACTTTATACTAATATCTTCCCAACCGCACACAGCTTTATTAAGGCTGCTAAGAAGTCCCCATTACTCATAGTTAGCACAGGATCTTTATTAAAAATGATATTACAAGATATCTTATTCTCTGATGATCAATCTGTAGAACAGAAATAATTATATAAAAACGAGCTTGATAATAAAATTACATTTATTAAAGAAACATCTAACCAGCGCTTTTCCAGAGCAAAATAGAGGGAGGGAGAGAGACAGAGAAAGGGAGGGAGGGAGAAAAAGAGGAGGAAGGAGAGAGAAAAGGGGGATAGGGAGAGAGAGAAAGGGGGTGGCGGCAGAGGGTTGGGGAGGGAAAGAGAGAGAGTGGGGGGGGGGGAGGGATAGTGGGGAAGAGAGAGGGAGAAAGAAAGGAGGAGGAATAAGAGAAAAAGGGGGAGAGTGGGGCAGGGAGATATAGGGGGAAATGTACTAAAATGGGAGTTCTATTTCACAGGGGATGTTGCTATGGGCAATCAATTAGAGTATTATTTTCTAGAAGAGATTGGGAGAGAGAAAGAGGAGGAGTGAGAGAAAAACGGAGGGGAGGGGGTAGGATGAGAGAGAAGAGGGGGTGAGTGGGAGAGAGAAGGGGAGAAAAGGGGAGAGAAAGAAGGAGATTGTGAGAGTGAGTGTGGGGGAGACGGGTGTGGTATAGGGATCCCGACAGTCATTAGCCCAATGTCAGGATCCCGACTGGCCGGACGCAGACAGCATGGCAAGCACAACAAAGCCCCTTGCGGGCACGGTGGCTCGCTACACTCGCCACCTATTCTCGCTCTATGGGGGTCGTGAACCCCCATGAGGGAGAATAGCCGGTGGCCGTCGGGAACCCGTCTGTCGGTGTTTTAACAGTCGGGATCCCGTTGTCCGGTAAATGACTGTTGGGATCCCGACGTCGGGTAAATGACTGTCGGGACCCCGTCCAGCACCCGGGGGAGACATAGGGATAGTGAATAGAGGAGGTGCAGGGGCAAATCCTGCTGCATTTCTTTATTTCTCCTTGTTTTGTTATGTGTCCCCGCTATGGGATGCTACACCCCCTTACTGTACGTTCCTTCCTCTTCTCATTACCGTCTAGCTCAGTCCAATAAATGCTTCTGGTGATACAAGGCCGGCCATATCTATATAATAAAATAAACCACTGATAAAAATGTTGGCATGTAGTGACAGTTGGCCTGACTTCTGACTCCTCCCACTACTGTCGGTGATGTAACGGCATAGAACGCATCTACAGTACCCAAGTTCTCATTCTTACTCATTACATACCACGTCATGATGACAACACAGGCACTGCCCATACAATAACAACATGAAATAATGATGCACAAGAAGGTATACAGTATAGAAGAAATAATAAGACACACAGATAGAGCCATCCTCATCTAGCCCTTTAATAGGATTAAGTGAGCCAGAGCTGCTGGACTGAATCCTCTGCTAATCCCCCGCTGTATTGTTCTACATATGTATTGTATTGCATCTGAGAACAATAGGCCTTGGCTAGCCATGGCTATCCAGAGAAGGCTGGTTGAAGAAGGCTCCATCTGTAGGGATGAACACAGAGATGGATTTTGACCTAATGGGGCCTTAGGCAAGATATCAGTTTGGAGCCCACAAAAAACTAAACCCCTAAACCAGCCATTCCCAACCACGGTCCTCAAGGCACACCAACAGTGCAGGTTTTAGTGATATCCAGGCTTCAACACAGATGATTTAATCAGAATCCCTTAGATACTAATTAAGTCACCTGTGCTCAAGCCTGGATATCACTAAAACCTGCACTGTTGGTGTTGGTGAGGACCGTGGTTGGGAATGGCTGTCCTAAACTAACCCTAGAAGCCTAACCAATACAGCAAGCCCAATAGCCCATCCGTAATACCCTAACCGCTAAACTAGTCCCTAATACACAACCCCTAAATCAGATTTTATGACTGAATTACCTAAGCTATGACTCCTTAGAAGGAACCATATAGGCGTTTGCACCGTCAAACCCCTCCAACGTGAACACTTTGCCTCCAACTGTACCGTGTTTTTATTGTCTGTACCAGCAAACAACCCTGTAATATTCTGTACCGGGTTCTGGTGAGACATATGGATTTCTTAGCAGAGCCGTGGAAACCGCGGGCTCCCACAGTGCTTCAAGGTGACACTGACCAGCAGCTCCGCCCCCTTCCACTGCAGTCTGATCTGTGGTCAGTGCAGAGGAGCTGGCTCTATGTATTTACTGCTATACTGTGAGTTTGTACACAATGAAGTTGATTTCTATATATCACTAAGGACTGGGGCTAGCTGGCGCTGGCTAGTTACTGTTGCATAGCATCATCTTCCTCACCAAATGTACTAAACCCACCTTCCACCTCTTACAAGCCCAACACCGACTCCCCTATAGAATCTAAACTCGCACCGTCCTCTTCACTCGCCTCGCCTGCCAACTGGGAGAGAGACTCTTACAAACTCTTAAGAGAAATAGTTACAAAGAACACACTCTGGTTGTCGGCAGTTTACGATTGAGCATGCACATGGCGCCCCATCCAGAGTGCAGTGTGCTTACGGTGCCTGCAGACGGTGTGAACCACGATACACGGAAGTGCCAGGATTGTGTTTTTTTCCCCATAAATAAAACAAAGGAATATAAACTTTTGACAACGAGCTGTATAATACACACAACAGAAAATAAAACAATTGAGATAAAAAAAAGGGGGGGGGCATCAGAGGGAGAAATGGAATAAGAGGGGGAGAGAGATGAGGAGAAAAACGGGGAAGAGTAGAAGATCGAGAGTAGTGGTGGGAATTCGTGATGTTGTATACTGCAACCAGCCATCAATAGTAATAAATTATGTGATGGATAAGCATTGATCATTTTAGCTATCAATGGTCATCCATTTTCTTTGACTGACTGGCCCGTGAACCAACCAGGGTTGAACAACAAGGGTTGTCAGGGGCGTGGCTATGCTTCGTGTCCAAACACCTTGGGGGGAAAAACCCCCATTGGTTCTGCTGTGCCATCGATGGAGGGAAACCATCTGATTGGCAAAAGTATTCGACATCGGCCATAAACCATTGATTTCGAATCATCGATGGCCATCCTTAATAGAGAGATAGCGAGTAGGAAAGTGCGAAAAAAAGGGGCTATAGTATAAAATATTAAACCCCCATTGAGAAAATATTCTGGAGACTTCTTTTCTATGATTTGTTTTGCATTTCCCATTTAAGATCAACTGATGTGTGACTACACAATATAAATGTGAGGCCAGACACAGGAACCCCGTCGATTTTAAGCTGCCGATAGAACTTCTACACAATAAACTAACCCTGCGTAGACGCTTTACGTTCCAAATACCTGCTCGATTACAGTTAAAACAGTTCCGTGTCCTTACAAAGTGCTATTAAACAGAAAGCAACTATTTAACGGCACATACATCACCCGCTTTATTTTAACCATTTTCCTGCATCACCGATATCAGCACTCTCTATAATACTCTGCATTGACTTTCACGCAGTGCAAATGAGGGTTGTAATTAGAGCCATTAAAGAAAGCAAATGTGTTCCACAGACTATTGTCTTGGGTGTTTTCTTTTGGCACCGGCGTATAAGGGAGCGAGAGCTGTTAAAATGATTTTTTTTATAGACCAGACAAACAGATTTTTTGGTCTGAAATTGATAATCAATGCCCTTTAAATCCTCTTACGCAACAACAATGCGAATACGGCATCGGTATTGTAGAGCATTGCGGTTTATTTATTTAAAAGAAAAAAAAATTGAAACTTCTATATATAATGTATGGATTTTTTTTTCCTTTGCATTAAATGTCAGCTTTTTAATATGCTGTGGGTGTAAATGAACAGCTAAAAATCAGTCGTCAAAAAAAAAAGTGAGTCTTTTCAGACGTTAATGCGATGATAGCTGTGTTATTACGGGCCTAATGATATTGAGTTCGCAGAAGAATACATAGGTGTCACGCAGAGAGAGCAACGATCTGATTCTCATTTTGACTGCAGGCGGAGAATATCTCATCAGAGCCGTACATTTCACGAGTCTATTCCCAAATTTAAAACCCTTAAGGAAATGGATTTTATGGTCCAGTGGGTTTAAAGGGTTGCTCTCACTTGGGTTTTTTTTTTTTTTTTTTTATTTGTAACAAGCAAATTAATAGTTTTTTTCTTAAAAAAACAAAAACAAAAAACATCTGAATTGTTGAGGGGTTTTGTTTTGAACCGTTGTCTTCAGCGTTTAACGTTTTTTTTTTCTCCAGAGAACACTGCCATTGGGCTCTTATTGTGTTCACCATGGGAAATGTTTATTACCTGCTATGATTGCAAAAACAGTTGATAGGCGGTCTATCTTGCGTTCATTGCTATGTAAAAATTGTTTTCTTTAGGTCATGTGCAATTGAGCCGGATTGTAATCAACCTTCACTTTGCACAGAGTGAAACCTATTCAGTCTAATGTCAGGGAGGATTAGTTTTTTCCAGGCAGATGTAGAATGAACGACCAAGCTGCTACGGCTCTCCAGAGACTTTAACAGCCAAATATAGGAAAAAAGCACCCACAATTAATTGGGATTTCTCTTATCTACTTGAGCATATAGCTCTAGTGAAGGGTAAACAAAAATCATTTGGCTTTCTTTCAATCTCACATTAGATGCACTGGAGCAATGAACCTGTATATAAAGATTCTTTTTTTCCTTCTTCTCTTTGTCTCTAAACTTTCAATTGTTAAAAAATAAATTCCAGCTTGCAGAAGGCTGCAGTTTTAATGGTAAATGTTACTTGAAGTCTTCAAGAATATCCTAGAAATAGTGATGTCAAAGTCTGTTATATACAACCGTTCGCTAATGTATAAGAAATACTGTAGACACAGCGGCAGAACCACCACCAGTGAGGGGCTGGCAGATGGGAGGCCCAGCAATATTGAGTCACTCTAGAAGGAGATGCTCTGAAATAGATGCATTAAAATGGTACATTTAATTCAGTCACTACACAGATGAGTGACTATGTGGTGTTTGTTTCTTGGGGTTCTAACCATTTCATACACCCCCCCCCAACTACAAAACGAATCAAAAGTATCCTTCTTTGTAGTGTAGTTGTTCAACACTTATTTTAACGAATACACACAATCATGTCCACTAATGTCCATTAATTTGAGATCAGAAAATAGGACATTAAAGGTGATAAGAAGTGCAGTTATCTGATCCCAATGTTCTAAATGAAGGAATATTCTGAGTGGTCAGTTTCTACTTTGTCTGTCCACCAATGAGCCTTAAGGTTCATAAACACTGGGTGATTTTGAACTCAAAGAATCTCACTTTTGGTGTTTTGAGGGGTGTGGTATGGCGGTCCAACAGGGGGGGCGAGTGCAAAGAAGCCCCTTGCGGGTTCGGTGGCTCGCTTTGCTCTCTACAGGTTCTATTCTCCCTCTATGGGAGTCATGGATCCCCACAAGGGAGAATAGTCCCTGTGGGTCGGGATCCCCGCTGTCAGAGAACCGGCAGTCAGGATTCCGATGTAGAGATTCTGACCGTTGGGATCACCCCTGTCAGGCAGTCATCCGGCACCCGTTCTGAGCTGCTTCCAGTTGAAAACCGCCCAGTGTGTATGCCCCAGCGACAAGCACTGGTGCATGCTCCCGCATCATTGACGGCCACCGCCGTTCGCCTGCTGGTATTACTGGCCGAGTGGACAGCTTTCCATAGCGTCCTAATGGATGCACTCAGTGTTTATGCACCTTTATGAATCAGAATGGAGGACAAATGCTGGGGAATCTATTTGTAGATATAAACGGCCAGAGAAGTGATAAGGTGGAAGGTGAGAACGAAGCGGCCAATCAGCTCCTGTAATTTTTGAAACTGAGCCTGTAACATGGCAGTTTAGAGATTATCACCTTCCAAGTTATCACTTGACCGGGCTTACTGCATTTGCACCTTAGTGCTGACCCTGAGTTCTGTGATAAATCTAAAAATAACTTACACATTTTTGTACTGGTGGTTAGGAGACATACCGCTTCAGTAAACATTCCTCTAGGTACTAAGTAACAACGCCACTACAGTCCAAGCGGTGGCTTTGGGGAGCCGGAACTGCAGGATTTCTGAAGGCAGATTTCATGCGGTCAGGCCGTCCGTATTTAATCTTCCAAAAATAGCTAGAGGTCGTACAAGACCTAGCCTCATTCAGTACTACCCGTAAATGCCAGATGCTTTGTGGCGCCTTATCAATAAAAGATCACAAAAAAGTCAGACAAACAAATTTTTTAAAACCTCCTTAAATAGGTGTCGCTTATAATTATAATTGTGGTATTTCTACAGTTGTGAAGTAGCCCATATCAAATATTGACATTCTTGCTTTTAGTCCTTTTTTAAAAATCGAAGCAGGCGCCTGTTTGCAGGATATAGGTGAATGCATATATTTACAGCCTCCAAATGACTTGCTCTGTAACCCTCTGCAAATCAATAATCAAACGAATCACCAGCAAATTCAATGGTGGCTAAGTCACCATAAATGAGCCTTGTAGACTGAAATATAGAAGAAAAAAAATGCAGTCAAGAAAAATATCATTTATTTCTTGTTCTGGCTTAAATTGGCTCAAAATGTACAGTCATTGGAAAATGGGTATTACCACAATGTCATACAGGTATTTAAAAAAACAAAAAAACAACAACATTAGTTGTACATATAAAATAAGCAGCATGCATAAAATACATTGATCACCGTACAAAATCATGCAATAGTACACAAACAATGTCACAATTGAACATAAAAATCTACGACTGTAGTTACTAAAATAAACCTATACATATATAGTTAGTACATACCAGGTCACATCATACAGTACTTTGGAGATGGATTTTAAACAACAGAAAAATATCTTTTTGGTGGTATTTACTAAAAATTAATCAGATAGACACAATCTGTGACTTTCCTGTAATTGTAAAACTGAAGTCCCAACAGGCCAAGTACAGCTAGGGAAACCAACATTTGCCCATACCAAGTTTTGGGCATGCTTAGTCTGGGATAAGTTCATCTTATAAACTCCAGCACTGCAAGCAGACAAAAATAAAAAAGTAATTATTTTCGATTCATCCATCAGCATTTAGACCCCTCCCGACAGTAATAATCTGTTATTCTTTTTCCTTAATAAAAATTGTGATTAACCCTAGCAAAGAAATTAGAGGGGGTATAATGCAGTGACGCGTTTGGCGAAACGCGTTTCACAAAGGTTTAAAAATTTTTTTTAGCTTAGTGTTTCTTTTTGTTTCACGCCATCTCGGTGTCTAGCGGTTGCTGTGATTCTGCCTCTGACTTTTCACTTTCATCTTCCTGCAAAATAAATATAAAAACTTACATAAGTTTTATGAAGACACTTGTGGTAAAGGATTATATTGCATTTAAAATAGCATCTGTCGCCTAAACACAGTGGAGGCATCCATTGACATGCACCTAGCAACGGTACTGAGAATAACGTTTACCAATTTACTAAGAAAAGTTTCATATTGACCAAATCGGTGCCTTCCTAATGAACGGACACAGGAGAGGCTACTACAGTATCTCATTAAAGTTGACTCAACGCCGAAAATGGCCTAAGTAACGGTATACGCCGATAGGTAAATGTTATGTTAAGATGACTAAAAGATGCATACATGATAAAATAAGAAATGAATACATTAACAACTACACTATGGCCAGTATTCAATATGCTCGAGTGACGGAAGTCAATGTTCCGCCTGTCGAGTGTTGAAAACTGGGAGTGTTGGTGAAAACGGCCGCAGACTGTCGAGAAACGGCTGTGAACTCCGACAAAACATATCTGACTTGTTTTAAAGTCGTATTTGTTTTGTTGAAATCCGCCTTCAATGCTGTTGGAAAGTAGTAGATGGATAAGAACATGGTAATGAAATAACGTAAAGCATGTAACCACATTATAATTGAAACATCATTGTGGAATAACCTCTGGTGCGGGCAATAGTGTTTGTGTGGTCAGTACTTCAGCATTGGTCTGCAGACCAAACTGTGCTAGAATCTCCACAGCAGAGAGGGACACCCCAGGCAGATAAGAGGAACTTCATGGGGTGAATAAACAATAAAAACAACGTATAAAAATGGTTCCCATACTGTATGTAGTATGCAATACATCTCAAGATGGTCTGAAAAGAAATATTTTTAACATATAACTTGATTTGATCTAAAATAATCTTGCAGAATAAATTAAAGATCAAAGCACCTATGAACTTCAGAGAACAGCAGGTAAATAAGCAGCTAGCTAATGCTTCATCAGTGTGTGGTGCCTTCTGGAGACTACATTGTCGGACTGGGGCATGAGGGGTTATGGAGTGGTAGAAGCCCAAGCTTCAGGGGTGTGGCCAGTCACCAGAGACTTGTCCAACCATCACCAGTGACCACTAGAGGCCACTCCACTGACCAAATTACTCCTTTAACAGAAAGTGAAACCAAAATTATATGTTTCAAACATCCTGGATATGGAGGGTGTGGATCGTCTGGTCTACAACTAGGTTGACAAGCATTGGGTCGACATGCAGCAATGTTGACATGGGTATAGGTTGATATGGGTCTAGGTCGACATTGGCTAAGTCGACATGGTGTATGTCACAGTTTTTTTAGCCGAATGTCGACACAGTTTGAAGTGCACCACATCCCCTCGCAACGCTATTTTATTCTCCCACCACGCCCTAGTGGATGGTAGGGCATGAAATACTGCCTGTCAGCACATGTCGGCTCAGAAAACAGTTAAAAACCCAATGTCGACCTTTTGACTGTCAACCTAGCCCATGTCGACCTAATGGCATGTCGACCTAGACCCATGTCGACCCAATGACCGTATCCCGATATGGAGAGGGGGAGCTGTGAATGCAGAGATTGGAGGTAGGAGCAGATAGGGACTAAGCTGTCATGTCGACCTAGCCAAAGACTAAAGCAGCCCATACACGCTGCTTTGTGGGCGTGCTGTACTAGCACGGATCACATTGCATTGCATTGCATATACATCCGTTGTGCATGCAATGCGATGCAATGTGATGAAACCTAAGTACAAAAAGTCTGTGCAAGCACAGACTTTTTGTACTTAGGTTTCATCACATTGCATCGCATTGCATGCACAACGGATGCACATGCAATGCAATGCAATGCAATGTGATCCGTGCTAGTACAGCACGGAAAGCAAGCCCACAAAGCAGCGTGTATGGGCTGTTTCAGACTTTGCAGGAGGGTGGGAGGAGGTCAGCTCTTCCCACCCTCCAGCATAAAACCTGACCATCTCTCATCCTAACCTACTGTTTATGCTCACCTCTTTCCCTTCTGTGTCACCCCAGTCTGTCTAACCCTCCCCTTTTAGAATGTAAGCTCTCACGAGCAGGGCCCTCTCTCCTCATGGGCCTTTCTTAGAATATATAAACCTCTGCCACCCTGATGATTGCTGCAGTGTCCTGCCCCCTGATGTAACTATTCTTATTTACCATGTACTTGTCCTAAATGGTCTTGTACTATAATTCGGTATGTGTTTTTGTGATACCCTCACAGGTAAGTATCCTTTGCTTTACGGGTAAGTATTTTGTCTTCTTCACAGGTATTTTGTTATTAACAGACTTTAACAGTTCACCACAATAAGTTACACCAATACGACAATATAACGGTTTTATTTCACTGGAACTCAGCTTCCCTTGAGTATGAGGAAATTCAAGGTTAATCCGGCGCCAATGTAACAATATATAGATATAAGCAATAAAATCACTTTCCTTCTAACAGTGGTAAAGTATATTAACATCAATATCAATTCCTTAACTAATGCTACTATTTTGCAACAGGGCAAAACGGTTGCTGCCTATGCACTTACAATGTATCAATAGCAATTACAATGTTAAACATTTCCACAACACTTTTCCTACTCTATGAGGCCTCTAATTACTCAATTAGGTTAATTATTGCGCAATAATTATTTAGGACTATAATAGTCTTGGGTTAAACCTTGTGCGACTGCAGTCACCTTTTGTATAAGCGCTTATTTTAGATTAACTGTCCCTTCTTTTACAGGATTTTTAGGTCCCACGTTGAGGTGTCTATTTCCCTAAGTATTTGTAATCCACTATGGAAACTCTGTAGTCACTGTATAAAGTATTTAAAACAGAAACATTGTATCCCTTCAATCGGCTCTTTCTGTAGTAACACTGCTGCTGAAATTGGTACCTTTTTTCACTAGTAAATAAGCTGGCAGGATAGCCTCCACAGAATTGTCTGGCTACACTTCTCTGGTACCACTGTTAACCATAGAGTTGGTGTCTTTATTTCAGTGTGAACAGTCCATTAGAACAAATGAAGAACATTAACTTTTATTGTATATTTCTCTAGCAATGTCCTCACAACAATATCTGTTGTAATCTCCTCTGTAAACACTGTAATTCTCCTTCAGTGTCCCCAACTGACAATATCTTTACAATATGTTCACTGTGCAAGACTTATCCTGGAGATGTTATATACTATTAAAGAAGTTCCTTTTGGTGTATCTGAGCATCCTATCTGACTGTCACTCTATGCTGGCTGGGCCTGTTACAGTCCCTTTGGTCATATATGGAGTCCTAGGGGTTGAGTGCACTCACCACTCCTCTCTTCTCATATTATAGGCTTCTGCCTATTCTCCACCTTACTGCCTGCCTTCAGGGGAAGCTGCTGCTGTGTCTCCCTCCACAGGTTCTGCTACACAGCGTCTTTCTGCCGCACTTCAGCTTTCCTCAGCCCCTCTCTATAGCACACCAACTGTACTTTCTACTCAGCAGCTCTATTTATAGTCTCTGCTCTGGGGTTTCCTGATGAGCAGGGGCTCTGCCAACTGTTAGAGTATATTTTCCTTTCTGGAATGTTCCTCACAGTTCTCCCCTTTAAAGCAGGGTATATGGTATAGTCCACCCTAATGGGCTAGGAGGACAAGTCCATTGTCAGTTCAGGAAAGGGGTAAACAGTGTTTAGTTCACAATATTCTATTAATAAGGGGTATTAACACATGAATACTTTTCCTAAATAATTAATTAACTACTAATATTACTTTTGATATCTGCTAGATTTACTGTATCACAACCATATAACATTTTAGTTTATGTATAAACATTAACCCTTATTGGGGGTGTTACATTACTTCCCGCTGGAACGTTGTGTGTCCTCACACAACAGACAACATCCAATAAAGAACAGTCTAATATTTGTGGACACACACACACACACACGCACTAAAAAAAAAACACTTTTTACAATTAATATTGACAAAAGCAGTACTTATTCGGACATTTATGTTCAATCTAATGCCTATACTGTATAAATGGGGCACTTCTGTTTCTCATTCCATATTTTCTCAAAATCTGGTGCATAATTAATGCTGTTTCACTGGAACTTATCTCAATATATTTACTATTTGGAAGTTTGTACTCTGATGGAACAGAAGTTAAGGGCTCTTTAACTGAAATATATGGTTCTTCACATAAAATAGATTCAGACTTTAGCATAAAAGAACCAAGGCAATTAAGTTCATGGGAACCCAACCTCTCTGCTGTGGTTGAGTGGGCAACTCTTTCAATGTCTTCCTTATATTCAACAATTTTTAAATCTGGCTGGTTGTAGTGAACTTTACCGGCATGTGTGTCATCCATTCTAGGTTTAATCTGGTATTCTGGCTCTGGAAGAGATTGTGGTTTGTTAGTATCCTGTAGGTTCTGCTGCACCAATTCACTCTGTTGCTCTACATTTTGTTCAACTGTCCTCCCAACTGATTTTCTCTGCACTGGGACATTGGCATATGGACTGCGACCTGCTGCATATTTGCTGCCTTGTACTGAAACACCATTAGGACCAGTTACATTAGTAGCTTTGGTGCCCTTCTCTCCAATCACCACATTGAACTCCACCAACTCTCCTTCTTCCAAACTGCAGAAGAAGTTCCTGGGGTTGTTCTTCTTAATGGCAGTATAGTGCACAAATACATCTTCCTTGGTGTCAATACGGTTTATAAAGCCATAACCCCGTTGGACATTAAACCATAATACTCGACCCAAAATGTTCCTTGTGCTGGCTGGCAGAACACTGCCTGCATTAGGTACACCAACATTTTTAGCCTGGTTTTGCAATACTGTTTCTGGACCTATATCTTGTCTGTCATCCACAGGTTGATCAATTCTTGCTGTGCTTCCTGAGCACTGATCCTCTGCCTCAAGGTTTGAGTTTAAATTCTCATGTTGCCTGCAGTTGAACTGAACATGTTCCTTTTGTCTACGGCATTGACATACTGGCAATCCCTGTGTGTTAAACTGGTAGGTCCGTTTTATTCTCGAATTCCTGGCTCTCTTTTCAATATAACCTTTCTGTTGTTCTTGAGGAAGCAATTGCTCTTTCGTTGGGTTTTCCACCTCCCTGCACAGTTCTGTAAAACCCTGGATAGATTCTTCAATCTTGCTTTTTAATACTTCACTTTGGTCAGGGCAGGAGGATAACTGAGCATGCTGTATGACTGCCTCTTTGGGTGCCATGGGTTTTTTTCTTTCATTATAGCTGATTTTAGAGGGACTTCTGGCCTCAGAATTTTCCACTGATAAGGAGGAGGTAGTTTCAGAAGATGTATTCAGTCCCAGAATTTTGATAACAGTCTCCTTAAATTCAGGGAAAGGGCAAGTTGGATTCTGTGATCTCACCATGCATAATGTAGTACGCACTGCATCCCCGGGATGCTCCTTCTATAAATTGACTGGTCAATGTTTCATCCTCTTGTTGTTTTTCACGGGGGTCAAAGTTCTGTAGTTCTTTGAGTGATTCCTGCAAACTGAGAGCAAATTCTCTTAAGGATTCATGGGGCTGTTGCTTTCTTCCATAGAAGTTAATTTTAAGTTTAGATAAAGTTTGCAAATCAAAAATAGTGGACAATTTTTTAAATATGTCTTCTACGTTCTTCTTCTGTTCAGTAGACCAAGAGTTTACTTCCCGAAGGGCTAGGCCTCTTAACTGTCCGATCAATATTTCCACCTTCTGTAGCTCATTAAGGGAACCTATGCAAAATAGTGACAGCAGTTTTGACTTGAAGTCCTTAAATATACTGTTACCTGGAGTACATGCTTTCCCAGAATAAGTTGGCAGCCATGGGGCTCCAGGGTAGTAAGGCATTGTGATTGGTGATGCCATTGCTCTTTGCCTGGGTGACATGGGTAACAATCTCCGTCTCAAAGTTAACACAGGAGTCTGGATATCCAACATCTTGTTCCTATCCTGTTCGCGGACGCCAAATGTGATACCCTCACAGGTAAGTATCCTTTGCTTTACGGGTAAGTATTTTGTCTTCTTCACAGGTATTTTGTTATTAACAGACTTTAACAGTTCACCACAATAAGTTACACCAATACGACAATATAACGGTTTTATTTCACTGGAACTCAGCTTCCCTTGAGTATGAGGAAATTCAAGGTTAATCCGGCGCCAATGTAACAATATATAGATATAAGCAATAAAATCACTTTCCTTCTAACAGTGGTAAAGTATATTAACATCAATATCAATTCCTTAACTAATGCTACTATTTTGCAACAGGGCAAAACGGTTGCTGCCTATGCACTTACAATGTATCAATAGCAATTACAATGTTAAACATTTCCACAACACTTTTCCTACTCTATGAGGCCTCTAATTACTCAATTAGGTTAATTATTGCGCAATAATTATTTAGGACTATAATAGTCTTGGGTTAAACCTTGTGCGACTGCAGTCACCTTTTGTATAAGCGCTTATTTTAGATTAACTGTCCCTTCTTTTACAGGATTTTTAGGTCCCACATTGAGGTGTCTATTTCCCTAAGTATTTGTAATCCACTATGGAAACTCTGTAGTCACTGTATAAAGTATTTAAAACAGAAACATTGTATCCCTTCAATCGGCTCTTTCTGTAGTAACACTGCTGCTGAAATTGGTACCTTTTTTCACTAGTAAATAAGCTGGCAGGATAGCCTCCACAGAATTGTCTGGCTACACTTCTCTGGTACCACTGTTAACCATAGAGTTGGTGTCTTTATTTCAGTGTGAACAGTCCATTAGAACAAATGAAGAACATTAACTTTTATTGTATATTTCTCTAGCAATGTCCTCACAACAATATCTGTTGTAATCTCCTCTGTAAACACTGTAATTCTCCTTCAGTGTCCCCAACTGACAATATCTTTACAATATGTTCACTGTGCAAGACTTATCCTGGAGATGTTATATACTATTAAAGAAGTTCCTTTTGGTGTATCTGAGCATCCTATCTGACTGTCACTCTATGCTGGCTGGGCCTGTTACAGTCCCTTTGGTCATATATGGAGTCCTAGGGGTTGAGTGCACTCACCACTCCTCTCTTCTCATATTATAGGCTTCTGCCTATTCTCCACCTTACTGCCTGCCTTCAGGGGAAGCTGCTGCTGTGTCTCCCTCCACAGGTTCTGCTACACAGCGTCTTTCTGCCGCACTTCAGCTTTCCTCAGCCCCTCTCTATAGCACACCAACTGTACTTTCTACTCAGCAGCTCTATTTATAGTCTCTGCTCTGGGGTTTCCTGATGAGCAGGGGCTCTGCCAACTGTTAGAGTATATTTTCCTTTCTGGAATGTTCCTCACAGTTCTCCCCTTTAAAGCAGGGTATATGGTATAGTCCACCCTAATGGGCTAGGAGGACAAGTCCATTGTCAGTTCAGGAAAGGGGTAAACAGTGTTTAGTTCACAATATTCTATTAATAAGGGGTATTAACACATGAATACTTTTCCTAAATAATTAATTAACTACTAATATTACTTTTGATATCTGCTAGATTTACTGTATCACAACCATATAACATTTTAGTTTATGTATAAACATTAACCCTTATTGGGGGTGTTACATTACTTCCCGCTGGAACGTTGTGTGTCCTCACACAACAGACAACATCCAATAAAGAACAGTCTAATATTTGTGGACACACACACACACACACGCACTAAAAAAAAAACACTTTTTACAATTAATATTGACAAAAGCAGTACTTATTCGGACATTTATGTTCAATCTAATGCCTATACTGTATAAATGGGGCACTTCTGTTTCTCATTCCATATTTTCTCAAAATCTGGTGCATAATTAATGCTGTTTCACTGGAACTTATCTCAATATATTTACTATTTGGAAGTTTGTACTCTGATGGAACAGAAGTTAAGGGCTCTTTAACTGAAATATATGGTTCTTCACATAAAATAGATTCAGACTTTAGCATAAAAGAACCAAGGCAATTAAGTTCATGGGAACCCAACCTCTCTGCTGTGGTTGAGTGGGCAACTCTTTCAATGTCTTCCTTATATTCAACAATTTTTAAATCTGGCTGGTTGTAGTGAACTTTACCGGCATGTGTGTCATCCATTCTAGGTTTAATCTGGTATTCTGGCTCTGGAAGAGATTGTGGTTTGTTAGTATCCTGTAGGTTCTGCTGCACCAATTCACTCTGTTGCTCTACATTTTGTTCAACTGTCCTCCCAACTGATTTTCTCTGCACTGGGACATTGGCATATGGACTGCGACCTGCTGCATATTTGCTGCCTTGTACTGAAACACCATTAGGACCAGTTACATTAGTAGCTTTGGTGCCCTTCTCTCCAATCACCACATTGAACTCCACCAACTCTCCTTCTTCCAAACTGCAGAAGAAGTTCCTGGGGTTGTTCTTCTTAATGGCAGTATAGTGCACAAATACATCTTCCTTGGTGTCAATACGGTTTATAAAGCCATAACCCCGTTGGACATTAAACCATAATACTCGACCCAAAATGTTCCTTGTGCTGGCTGGCAGAACACTGCCTGCATTAGGTACACCAACATTTTTAGCCTGGTTTTGCAATACTGTTTCTGGACCTATATCTTGTCTGTCATCCACAGGTTGATCAATTCTTGCTGTGCTTCCTGAGCACTGATCCTCTGCCTCAAGGTTTGAGTTTAAATTCTCATGTTGCCTGCAGTTGAACTGAACATGTTCCTTTTGTCTACGGCATTGACATACTGGCAATCCCTGTGTGTTAAACTGGTAGGTCCGTTTTATTCTCGAATTCCTGGCTCTCTTTTCAATATAACCTTTCTGTTGTTCTTGAGGAAGCAATTGCTCTTTCGTTGGGTTTTCCACCTCCCTGCACAGTTCTGTAAAACCCTGGATAGATTCTTCAATCTTGCTTTTTAATACTTCACTTTGGTCAGGGCAGGAGGATAACTGAGCATGCTGTATGACTGCCTCTTTGGGTGCCATGGGTTTTTTTCTTTCATTATAGCTGATTTTAGAGGGACTTCTGGCCTCAGAATTTTCCACTGATAAGGAGGAGGTAGTTTCAGAAGATGTATTCAGTCCCAGAATTTTGATAACAGTCTCCTTAAATTCAGGGAAAGGGCAAGTTGGATTCTGTGATCTCACCATGCATAATGTAGTACGCACTGCATCCCCGGGATGCTCCTTCTATAAATTGACTGGTCAATGTTTCATCCTCTTGTTGTTTTTCACGGGGGTCAAAGTTCTGTAGTTCTTTGAGTGATTCCTGCAAACTGAGAGCAAATTCTCTTAAGGATTCATGGGGCTGTTGCTTTCTTCCATAGAAGTTAATTTTAAGTTTAGATAAAGTTTGCAAATCAAAAATAGTGGACAATTTTTTAAATATGTCTTCTACGTTCTTCTTCTGTTCAGTAGACCAAGAGTTTACTTCCCGAAGGGCTAGGCCTCTTAACTGTCCGATCAATATTTCCACCTTCTGTAGCTCATTAAGGGAACCTATGCAAAATAGTGACAGCAGTTTTGACTTGAAGTCCTTAAATATACTGTTACCTGGAGTACATGCTTTCCCAGAATAAGTTGGCAGCCATGGGGCTCCAGGGTAGTAAGGCATTGTGATTGGTGATGCCATTGCTCTTTGCCTGGGTGACATGGGTAACAATCTCCGTCTCAAAGTTAACACAGGAGTCTGGATATCCAACATCTTGTTCCTATCCTGTTCGCGGACGCCAAATGTGATACCCTCACAGGTAAGTATCCTTTGCTTTACGGGTAAGTATTTTGTCTTCTTCACAGGTATTTTGTTATTAACAGACTTTAACAGTTCACCACAATAAGTTACACCAATACGACAATATAACGGTTTTATTTCACTGGAACTCAGCTTCCCTTGAGTATGAGGAAATTCAAGGTTAATCCGGCGCCAATGTAACAATATATAGATATAAGCAATAAAATCACTTTCCTTCTAACAGTGGTAAAGTATATTAACATCAATATCAATTCCTTAACTAATGCTACTATTTTGCAACAGGGCAAAACGGTTGCTGCCTATGCACTTACAATGTATCAATAGCAATTACAATGTTAAACATTTCCACAACACTTTTCCTACTCTATGAGGCCTCTAATTACTCAATTAGGTTAATTATTGCGCAATAATTATTTAGGACTATAATAGTCTTGGGTTAAACCTTGTGCGACTGCAGTCACCTTTTGTATAAGCGCTTATTTTAGATTAACTGTCCCTTCTTTTACAGGATTTTTAGGTCCCACATTGAGGTGTCTATTTCCCTAAGTATTTGTAATCCACTATGGAAACTCTGTAGTCACTGTATAAAGTATTTAAAACAGAAACATTGTATCCCTTCAATCGGCTCTTTCTGTAGTAACACTGCTGCTGAAATTGGTACCTTTTTTCACTAGTAAATAAGCTGGCAGGATAGCCTCCACAGAATTGTCTGGCTACACTTCTCTGGTACCACTGTTAACCATAGAGTTGGTGTCTTTATTTCAGTGTGAACAGTCCATTAGAACAAATGAAGAACATTAACTTTTATTGTATATTTCTCTAGCAATGTCCTCACAACAATATCTGTTGTAATCTCCTCTGTAAACACTGTAATTCTCCTTCAGTGTCCCCAACTGACAATATCTTTACAATATGTTCACTGTGCAAGACTTATCCTGGAGATGTTATATACTATTAAAGAAGTTCCTTTTGGTGTATCTGAGCATCCTATCTGACTGTCACTCTATGCTGGCTGGGCCTGTTACAGTCCCTTTGGTCATATATGGAGTCCTAGGGGTTGAGTGCACTCACCACTCCTCTCTTCTCATATTATAGGCTTCTGCCTATTCTCCACCTTACTGCCTGCCTTCAGGAGAAGCTGCTGCTGTGTCTCCCTCCACAGGTTCTGCTACACAGCGTCTTTCTGCCGCACTTCAGCTTTCCTCAGCCCCTCTCTATAGCACACCAACTGTACTTTCTACTCAGCAGCTCTATTTATAGTCTCTGCTCTGGGGTTTCCTGATGAGCAGGGGCTCTGCCAACTGTTAGAGTATATTTTCCTTTCTGGAATGTTCCTCACAGTTCTCCCCTTTAAAGCAGGGTATATGGTATAGTCCACCCTAATGGGCTAGGAGGACAAGTCCATTGTCAGTTCAGGAAAGGGGTAAACAGTGTTTAGTTCACAATATTCTATTAATAAGGGGTATTAACACATGAATACTTTTCCTAAATAATTAATTAACTACTAATATTACTTTTGATATCTGCTAGATTTACTGTATCACAACCATATAACATTTTAGTTTATGTATAAACATTAACCCTTATTGGGGGTGTTACATTTTTGCTCATAACTGTGCTCTTCAAAGCGCTGCGGAATATGTGTGCGCTGTATAAGAAACTAAATAAATAAATAATAAATAAATTGTGACGGGCTTTTAACTAGTGTTTATATAACTGAGCCAAAGTACCAGATCTGCTCATGATTACAGGCATTGTATGCAGGTGAGCGCTGTAGGAATTTGCATATTTTACACAAAGCAAACAGCCAACCATATTACTCCCCCTCTCTGCGTGTTCCAATCTTTTGGTCATTAGCGTTTAGGTCGATAGTTGCACACATGGTCCGGCAAGGTCAAAAGGTCAACATTGTGTAGGGGGGGTTGTTTTAATATTTTTCTAACACACTACGACAGGGAACAGTACGGAAGAATAACCTGTGGTGAACGCAGCGAAGTCCTGAGGTGTGGCAAGTGATGAGAACCCGAGAGGGTACACTTTTACGCAGATTTGTGTTGAACATACAAAAGGACACCCCAAAAAATTTGTTTGGACCTTTTCTGTGTTGATTGTGGTCATGCAGATTTTTCTCCTATCTCCCCCCCCCCTCACTTAAGGTCCCTTAAATAAATGTAAACAGATCCCTTATGGGCAGCAATATTCTCTGTACAGCGCTGCGGAATATGTATGCGCTATATAAAGAGCTGGTAATAAATAAATAATAATGTAAAATGTGCAGAGATTTTACATGACATTGAATCGTGTCCAAATTCAAATCTAAAGTGCGGTGTACAAATAAAGCTGCCCAGCATTTATGGTCTACATGCAACAGCAGTCCGTATTTACCCTTCATGCAAACAAACGTGTGTATGTACATCCCTTGCATCGTACAGCAACTTCTTCCAAGTGCAAAGTTACTTGCTGTGTTCCCGCCTTGGAATCAGCCACATTGCCGCACACACAATGTTAAACACACACATGGACTGAATGATTAATTTTCCTAGATTTGGAGATGCGCCTCATGTAGTCCACATTACAGTTACGGGGCCTACACATAGTGATTTAGGGTCATTTCTAAGTGATTTCACTAGATCGCTTAGAAAATGCCCCTACATTGCTATGTGTGTAGGGGCCATAGCGATGTGCAGCCTGCGTGTCGCGATTATCCGGCAATTAATATGCAGTAATGGCGTCGCTATCGCCCGAAGGAAAAGCCAGTGTTTGCATTGGCTTTCGCTAGATCGCGGGGCACACAGGCAAAGTCCCGCTGAGCACAAAGCATTTCAGTGTGCGTCACAGGCACACCGCGATGTGTGCTAAGTGATCGTGCTGAAGCACTTTTGGCCGGCGAAAGTGCCGGGTCAACCAGTGTGTGCAGGGCTTCACAAGAGGGGAGCGTTTTTTTTTTCTATATTTATAACCAATTGGATAGAGAAAGGTTTTACTGAACAACCCACAGCGCAAATAATAACACTCTGCCCAGGAAATACAAAAAAGCCTTCACCAAAGGCTCAAAGGGACACAGATTACACACAAGATTATTGTAAATCCACTGGCGAGTGTTTTAAACAAAATAATAAAGACCACTTACACAATACTATATAAACTTAATGGTGGAGCTTCCTTTAGATCTAAAAAAGAAGCTCAAACACAAAAAGAGACCATAGTGTGATATTGTTAAGATATGAAATGAAATGGTGCTGTTTCGTCAGGTCACTCACATTTCATAAGCAGGGTATGCGCATATCAAAAAGGGTCTTTATTTTTCAATCCAACATGTTCCTCCAAATAACGTTCCCTGGGGACTCGATAAAACAGTATATAGTGCAACACAGTTTGTTATATTAAAATAACAATTTATTGGTTACACTCACATGTGATCGATAAAAACAAGGCAAAATACCCATACAGGGTGACAGGATCCACAATACTGTGCCGCAAAAGATCATCCAACCCTCCGATTACCCGACCAGCGGTCCTCAGCGGGGATGTTGTTCCTTCTAGTGGCCTCAGGATAGGATCCGTTCGGTGGTGTTCACTTAGCTTAAGCGCGCTTTCGGGCAAGAATTGCCCTTCATCAGAAGCTCAATGGACACCATCGGACGGGGCCTTTTTATACCCCCTCCAAATACACAATGCATAACAGCTGTCACGATCTCGCCGCTGTAGACTTCCGGGTTTTCAAAGACCGGAAGTGACGTTCCGGCTCTTTACAATGATCATTTCTCCGTCATTTCCTTCCTTTGGAACGCATCGTGCGTATCAACAGGACGCGACTCCATCTTTTAAGATGAATTTGTTCTTCCTGACATTAGGAACGCATATTTCTTCCTGGAACGCACCGCCATCTTTGTTTATGTCCATGCTCAGTCCAGAAAGTGCCATATATGTGCAGGAATATTTTAGCGTCCATATATTTAGATATAAAATACAGAAAAAATATATACAATTAGTTACACTATATATAAATACAAAAATATAAAAAATACAAAATTACAAAAATACAAAAATACAAAAAAGTGCAAGAGGATAAAAAGATGATAAAAGGATAAAAAGACAGTGATTTAAAATTACTATAAGAAGGTACAAGGCTTATAAGAACCACTTCAGCTCAAACTCACTATTTAGGCCATGTGGTACCAAAGTGTGTAGTTTATATATCCATTCCATTTCAGCCCTTGCTAATCTGGTATCTAGATTATTATATCGCCAGTTTGGGCTGATGGACTGGATTCCCCAAAAAGATTTTAAAAAACTGGGGTTCGAGCCATGTACCTTCTTAAAATGTGCAGAAACTGTGTGACTCTCAAGGCCCTTTTTAATATTATAAATATGTTCTGATAATCTTGTTTTCAGGCTTCTTGTTGTCTTTCCTATATATACAAGACCACATTTACATTCCAAGGCATAGACTAAATTTCTTGTATTGCAAGTAAGGAAATCTTTGATTGCATATTTTTGGTTTTTAACCTCAAAATCCTTAATCTTGCTTACGCCTTTAGTAGTGCGGCACATTAGACAAAGTCCACAGCGGTGGAAGCCTTGGCTTCTTACGCTGCTTCTTTTCGGTATTTCCAATGCACTCTTCACTACCGTATCTTTGATGGTTTTTGATCGTCTGTATATGAAGCCTGGGCGATCAGGTAAGTATGGGCCCAAGATAGGATCCCTTTGTAATATCGGCCAGTTTTTTTTAAAAATATTTTCAACATCTTTATGTTGGCAATGATATTTACAAATAAAAGACCACTGTAATTTCTCATCAGATTTTTTAGGATGTCTTTCTTTTGACAATAAGGTATTCCTATCTATAATGTCCACTCTTTTTTGGGCATCTACTACCAGATCTTCAGAATAACCTTTTTCCAGGAAACGTGAACTCATCTGTTGTACCTGTTCCTGGTAAATGGGCTCTTCAGTACAGCTCCTTTTGACCCTCAAGAACTGGCTGTATGGGATACCGTTCAACCAGTTCTCGTGGTGTTGGCTTGACTTTTCAATTAGGCTGTTAGAGTCAGTGGGTTTTCTGTATATTTTCGTATGTAATACGTTTTCCTTAGTATACAGGCACAAGTCCAAAAAACATATTTGATCCTTACTTTTGGAGAAGGTTAATTTTATATCATAATCATTTATGTTCAGATTCTCACAGAAGGAATCTAGATCCATACGACTACCGCTCCATAAAAATAGAACGTCGTCGATGAATCGGCGCCAGAGCACCAGGCCCGCCCCCAGCTCCTCTCCATGCCATACGGATTGCATCTCCCAGTATGACATGAAGAGGTTGGCATAGCTAGGGGCAAACCTGGTGCCCATCGCCGTCCCCACACGTTGTATATAGTATACATATCTAAATATATGGACGCTAAAATATTCCTGCACATATATGGCACTTTCTGGACTGAGCATGGACATAAACAAAGATGGCGGTGCGTTCCAGGAAGAAATATGCGTTCCTAATGTCAGGAAGAACAAATTCATCTTAAAAGATGGAGTCGCGTCCTGTTGATACGCACGATGCGTTCCAAAGGAAGGAAATGACGGAGAAATGATCATTGTAAAGAGCCGGAACGTCACTTCCGGTCTTTGAAAACCCGGAAGTCTACAGCGGCGAGATCGTGACAGCTGTTATGCATTGTGTATTTGGAGGGGGTATAAAAAGGCCCCGTCCGATGGTGTCCATTGAGCTTCTGATGAAGGGCAATTCTTGCCCGAAAGCGCGCTTAAGCTAAGTGAACACCACCGAACGGATCCTATCCTGAGGCCACTAGAAGGAACAACATCCCCGCTGAGGACCGCTGGTCGGGTAATCGGAGGGTTGGATGATCTTTTGCGGCACAGTATTGTGGATCCTGTCACCCTGTATGGGTATTTTGCCTTGTTTTTATCGATCACATGTGAGTGTAACCAATAAATTGTTATTTTAATATAACAAACTGTGTTGCACTATATACTGTTTTATCGAGTCCCCAGGGAACGTTATTTGGAGGAACATGTTGGATTGAAAAATAAAGACCCTTTTTGATATGCGCATACCCTGCTTATGAAATGTGAGTGACCTGACGAAACAGCACCATTTCATTTCATATCTTAACAATATCACACTATGGTCTCTTTTTGTGTTTGAGCTTCTTTTTTAGATCTAAAGGAAGCTCCACCATTAAGTTTATATAGTATTGTGTAAGTGGTCTTTATTATTTTGTTTAAAACACTCGCCAGTGGATTTACAATAATCTTGTGTGTAATCTGTGTCCCTTTGAGCCTTTGGTGAAGGCTTTTTTGTATTTCCTGGGCAGAGTGTTATTATTTGCGCTGTGGGTTGTTCAGTAAAACCTTTCTCTATCCAATTGCTTCTTCACCATCACTGAGCACCCTAGCTGCAATATGTTCTCATTTAGAGAAAATAGGAGGGATTTTTTAAAAGATTTGTTCAATAGTGATATTCAGTTTAATGTACCAGATACAGACCTTACCACCACCATGAAAAAATTAGAGAACTTAATTCTCAAAGAAAATCGATGTTGGTGGGAAGTATGTACATTAGAAAAATATTTATCTGAAAATCTAGTGCCAAGAGGCCTAAAAATCCAAAAATCCCCATCCTTTCCCCCTACCAATGGGGACTTCAAAAAAGATTGGGACCTAATATTGGAACAATGTTCCATTAAATTAATGGGACTAATCATAAAAGAACGTAAAAGGAACCTCACCGAATTCAATGAGGAGATTAATAAAATACAGAAAACTTTAGAACCATTTAAAGAGCTAGAGGACTATAAAAAGACAGAGATAGAAATTATGAAAAAATTAAATAAGGAAACGGGAGAATTGAAAGAAAAAAAGAGGAAGAAATACCTCAGAGACCTTAATGATCTCAAAACACAAAATGTACCTCCTACAGAGGATACAATTATACCTCAAACTCCTATTAATCATTATTCTCACCCTATGAGAAAATCTAAACCCCAAAATTTCCAACAAAAAGGGAGAGGGTATAAGAATAATTGGAGGAATGATAATCCACCTAACCAAAGAGTGTATACCCCAAGGAGATATCCCCCAAAAAATCATTTTGATAGGAGACCCCATGATTCCCCCGGTTTCTTTAATTATGAGGATCCTAATTATTTCGAACCTCTGAGAAGAGAAACACCCATTCGATCCCCTTTTTTCAGGTTTGCGCCGAAAACCAGGTGGAGAAAAAATGGGACAAAAAATCAAAACTAAAAACTGTTAGAGGGAAAAGAGGAGGTACTAAAAACAGAAGGAATCATAATAGAAACAAAACCACTACCCCACCAACAATCCCTATAGAAGTGCCATCTGTAGAAAATCAAACAAAGATCTTCAATTTAAGCAAAAAAACTTTAACAAAGGTAGAAGAGAGTGTGTTAAAAAGAGGATTAAAATATTGTCCTACAAGTAAAATCGACAGTTTTGAGTTCTATGTTGATCTCCAGAAATACATACGGAAGCTCACTGTCAAAAAATTCTTTTTAAGTAAAGATGATATAGAAACAGAAACATCTCAAGACACTAGGACTCATAATTTCCGGCCAAAATCAACATTCTACCCGGCGCACCAAAAGGGAGCATTCATTGAATGCTTTAATAAAATAGTATTGGATGAGGTAGAGAAAACTATAAAAAAGAAAAGAAAAAGTTGTAACCTCACAAAAAAAGAGTGGCAAGCTTTAGAGTCTCTAAAAAAACAGAAAGAGATTATAATAAAACCAGCCGATAAGGGTGGAGGGGTGGTCCTTATGGATATAGAGAACTATATCATGGAGATAGATCGACAGTTGGGAGATGGTAAGACCTATGAGAAATTAAAAAATGATCCATTAATGCGAATCTCAAAGTCATTACTAGCCTTGACAACTAAAGCATTAGAAGATAAGGTGATAACAAAATCAGAATTTGAATTCCTGAATATAAAAGATGCATCCACCCCAACGATCTATGTCCTTCCAAAAATCCATAAGGACCCCCTCCACCCGCCGGGCAGACCCATAATATCAGGGACAAATAGTATCTCTTCAAACTTGTCAGCTCTGGTTGACCATTATTTGCAACCCTTGGTAAAAAACACCCGGGCTTATATTAAAGATTCAAATGAAGTTTTGCAATTATTAAGTGAAGTCCAGTGGCAAGAAGATTACACAATGGTCACAGCTGATGTATCTACCCTCTACACCATAATCCGAGAGGAGAAAGGTGTGGAGGCGGTACGATATTTCCTGGACCAGACTTCTTACACAGAAGCCCTAAAAAACTTCCTTATTGACAGTATTAAATTTATTTTGCAAAACAATTATTTTTACTTTAATGGTCAATACTATATACAACGTGTGGGGACGGCGATGGGCACCAGGTTTGCCCCTAGCTATGCCAACCTCTTCATGTCATACTGGGAGATGCAATCCGTATGGCATGGAGAGGAGCTGGGGGCGGGCCTGGTGCTCTGGCGCCGATTCATCGACGACGTTCTATTTTTATGGAGCGGTAGTCGTATGGATCTAGATTCCTTCTGTGAGAATCTGAACATAAATGATTATGATATAAAATTAACCTTCTCCAAAAGTAAGGATCAAATATGTTTTTTGGACTTGTGCCTGTATACTAAGGAAAACGTATTACATACGAAAATATACAGAAAACCCACTGACTCTAACAGCCTAATTGAAAAGTCAAGCCAACACCACGAGAACTGGTTGAACGGTATCCCATACAGCCAGTTCTTGAGGGTCAAAAGGAGCTGTACTGAAGAGCCCATTTACCAGGAACAGGTACAACAGATGAGTTCACGTTTCCTGGAAAAAGGTTATTCTGAAGATCTGGTAGTAGATGCCCAAAAAAGAGTGGACATTATAGATAGGAATACCTTATTGTCAAAAGAAAGACATCCTAAAAAATCTGATGAGAAATTACAGTGGTCTTTTATTTGTAAATATCATTGCCAACATAAAGATGTTGAAAATATTTTTAAAAAAAACTGGCCGATATTACAAAGGGATCCTATCTTGGGCCCATACTTACCTGATCGCCCAGGCTTCATATACAGACGATCAAAAACCATCAAAGATACGGTAGTGAAGAGTGCATTGGAAATACCGAAAAGAAGCAGCGTAAGAAGCCAAGGCTTCCACCGCTGTGGACTTTGTCTAATGTGCCGCACTACTAAAGGCGTAAGCAAGATTAAGGATTTTGAGGTTAAAAACCAAAAATATGCAATCAAAGATTTCCTTACTTGCAATACAAGAAATTTAGTCTATGCCTTGGAATGTAAATGTGGTCTTGTATATATAGGAAAGACAACAAGAAGCCTGAAAACAAGATTATCAGAACATATTTATAATATTAAAAAGGGCCTTGAGAGTCACACAGTTTCTGCACATTTTAAGAAGGTACATGGCTCGAACCCCAGTTTTTTAAAATCTTTTTGGGGAATCCAGTCCATCAGCCCAAACTGGCGATATAATAATCTAGATACCAGATTAGCAAGGGCTGAAATGGAATGGATATATAAACTACACACTTTGGTACCACATGGCCTAAATAGTGAGTTTGAGCTGAAGTGGTTCTTATAAGCCTTGTACCTTCTTATAGTAATTTTAAATCACTGTCTTTTTATCCTTTTATCATCTTTTTATCCTCTTGCACTTTTTTGTATTTTTGTATTTTTGTAATTTTGTATTTTTTATATTTTTGTATTTATATATAGTGTAACTAATTGTATATATTTTTTCTGTATTTTATATCTAAATATATGGACGCTAAAATATTCCTGCACATATATGGCACTTTCTGGACTGAGCATGGACATAAACAAAGATGGCGGTGCGTTCCAGGAAGAAATATGCGTTCCTAATGTCAGGAAGAACAAATTCATCTTAAAAGATGGAGTCGCGTCCTGTTGATACGCACGATGCGTTCCAAAGGAAGGAAATGACGGAGAAATGATCATTGTAAAGAGCCGGAACGTCACTTCCGGTCTTTGAAAACCCGGAAGTCTACAGCGGCGAGATCGTGACAGCTGTTATGCATTGTGTATTTGGAGGGGGTATAAAAAGGCCCCGTCCGATGGTGTCCATTGAGCTTCTGATGAAGGGCAATTCTTGCCCGAAAGCGCGCTTAAGCTAAGTGAACACCACCGAACGGATCCTATCCTGAGGCCACTAGAAGGAACAACATCCCCGCTGAGGACCGCTGGTCGGGTAATCGGAGGGTTGGATGATCTTTTGCGGCACAGTATTGTGGATCCTGTCACCCTGTATGGGTATTTTGCCTTGTTTTTATCGATCACATGTGAGTGTAACCAATAAATTGTTATTTTAATATAACAAACTGTGTTGCACTATATACTGTTTTATCGAGTCCCCAGGGAACGTTATTTGGAGGAACATGTTGGATTGAAAAATAAAGACCCTTTTTGATATGCGCATACCCTGCTTATGAAATGTGAGTGACCTGACGAAACAGCACCATTTCATTTCATATCTTAACAATATCACACTATGGTCTCTTTTTGTGTTTGAGCTTCTTTTTTAGATCTAAAGGAAGCTCCACCATTAAGTTTATATAGTATTGTGTAAGTGGTCTTTATTATTTTGTTTAAAACACTCGCCAGTGGATTTACAATAATCTTGTGTGTAATCTATATTTATAACCAGCTATTTATATAGCGCACACATATTCCGCAGCGCTGTACAGAGAATATTTGAACAATCACAGCAGTCCCTGCCCCAGTGGAGCTTACAATCTATATTCCCTACCACATGTACACACACACACACACACACACACACACACACACACACACACACACACACACACACAGACATTCTAGGGATAATTGGGAGCTAATTAACCTCCCAGTATATATTTGGAATCCAGCAATGTTCGGTAAAAAAATAAATACAAATAAAGATTGTACGAGATTGTATTCAATCGTTTGAAGACAGTCATTTTAATTGGAGGCATCCCTGATTTGTGTGCATGCATCCTGCGGCAATAGTTCCAGGAGTGTAAATCACGGCACCGAGAAGCGTGGCAGTGATTTTAGTTTTGCAACCAGACGCCCTTACTCTATCATTTGCTACAACAATAAATCCAGCTCTGCAGATGCTTCATGTGCTGCGGCATCATATTTTCGTCCCATCTCGCATCTTTTCTTGACAGTGGTGCCAATTTTCCAATTACTTGTATAGCCATATGTTATCCGAGGATCAGTCAGGTCTAAAGCAGAAACCACTAGCCCCATCGGTGGTGCAGCAAGCTCAGAGCTCAACCTCTGCTCATGGAGCAAGGTTCGTAGGCTGGGAGAGTACGTGCTAAACCCTGGAGAGAGGCAAAAGCACCATCCCATATATAGTTTTTAAATAAAACCTGTAACATGACATGATTAGCCGGTACTTTTGGATAGATGTATTACGTTTGACATCTGTTATGGGGGAGAAGTGGTCTCATTGCATGTGAAGTGGAGAGCTAGGTGTCCTTGTCATTATCAAAGCCCAATATGTGTAACATAATATATGAAGTAACTGTTCCTACACCTGCAGCTACTGATTTTAACAGAAACGCACTGGGGCCGTCTGGGAGGGGAGACACTGTGTGTGTGTGTGTGTGGGGTGTTTCTAGCAGGGATCCCACTCCGGTACCATTCCAAAGTAACTCACTGGCAGAGGGTGTTCGTCCGTCTTTTGAATTTTGGACTGTGCTGCAGCCGCCATTGGTCAGGGCCATCAAGTGTATGTACAAATCCAAATCAGTACATATGTATTTAAGTGCCATGCCACACACAGCGGCCAAGCAGGTGCAGTTCAGCAGGACCCGCTTGGCCGGAAGGAGCCTGTACAAAGGTTTGCAGTGGCGCCGCAGCCGCCGGGTCCTGCGACAGCATGCTGCGGTAGAACAGGATGGCGGGATGACCTCATTTCAAGAACACATAGATTAGAATGTGTTCACAAAGTGCTGCTTCATCGCACTAGGTTTCCCTTGAATTCGGTTGGCAGTGGCTGGATCCTGTTCAGCAGAATCAGGCCACAAGGCTGTGTGTGACCTCACAGAGCCTCCTTGCAGCCAAGCCGATCCCAATGAAGGGGCCTGCTTGGCTGCTATGTGTGGCCCTAGTCTTAGAGGTGCAAATGTTGAGGTATAAAGTTGTTCATCTTGTGCAGGGCATCTGCCCACCTTGATGCTGCATTGGGCCACAGCTCTGACCACTCCATAACACTCATTGGACAGGGCACCATCCACATTGCCAGCCCAAAACTTTATTGATTGTTTAACATTTTTCTAACTCTAGACATTTGATGAACATTGCCATGCTTCCATTGTATTTCTATGTGGGGGGCCAATATGACCAGCAACAGCTAATCTAATAAAATGCTAGTCTTATTTAGAGGCATGCTGGTTCCCTATATAAGAGATTTATAGCATTTAGGACCCCATAGTGGAACAGTCCCGATCTAAGAGCTCCGTTCCTGTGTTTCGCCCTGTTTGGAAGTGTGGGGAAGCAAGTGGGTAGAGAGAGGGTAGCAGTTCTGTGGGGGTATCAGTAGGTAGTGGGGAAACTGTGGGTAGATTACTAGAGGTAGACATTTTTTGCAGCTAGCAGAGAAATGGTGCCAGCCCTGGTGGACTGTCCCTGCAGCACACACCCCATTGATGAAGCTAGACATGCCATTAAGTGGGGCTTGGCGCACCCAGTTGACAGCATAGTCATCTCCAAAGGTTGTTAAGAATGCATTAAGCCAGGGGTGGCCAACCCGGTCCTCGAGATCTACCAACTGTCCACGTTTTCCAGGTTACCTAGCTGCTGCACAGCTGCAGTCATTACTAACTGTCACATTTTAAAACATGCTGCATTCATTCCTACTATAGATCCACAGGTTGTCTGGAAAAAATGCACCGTTGGTATATCTTTAGGACAGGTTTGGCCACCCCTGCATTAAGCTCTTCGTGGAGAATTGGCCTTTTCGTGTTCATACCTCCAAACGTGGTCATGTTAATGTGGATTACCCACTGGCGGTTGACACAGCATGTGACATGTAGGGCACAAATATTCACTATGCTGTGCTTTTCAAAGCCACCACATCTTGAGGCGTTTCCAGAGAACAATCATCAATATAAAACAGGCCTGGTTTTGTATTAAATAGAATTGAGTCTTTAAATCCCTGGTTATATCCACCAAAATTTAGGTAGGATAAGAGGCTCGTGTTCACCCTGCATCTTTTAAAATCCGTGAAGTTCCTCTTCCCAGGGGTGTCGCTCTCTGCTGTTGTGCCTGTAGCACAGTGTGGTCTGTATCTCAGCAATAATATGCAGACCAGACTAGAGGCACCACAGCAGAGCGTGACACCCCAGGCAGGTAAGAGAAATGGAAAGGGTTTTGAAAAATGCTAAAGTTCTATTGTGTTGAGAGAATTGAGGCTACAGCGTACAGAAGCGTCTGCGGGTGTGGCTCAGCGCAGTTCAAAGCGTAGCATTAATACTCTTTTAATGCCACTGCGTAACCGGCTTGACATTTACTATGACATTTCATTTCGCCCACATTAATTGAATGACTTTGTGGCCTTCTTGCGACAATTGTTATGTTAGCAATGTCTATTTTTAGCATTTCAGACATACAGTATTAGCCCTATTTATAATTTACCAACACAGGAAGAGACAAACATAATCATATCATGTTCCCCAGCATAATAATGACATTTCCCCCACCAGCATTAGCTTATGTTCCAGCCTAACACTAGAACGATCGGAGCGTTGCATTTATGCTCTTTGAGTTAAAGGTACAGATCAGTTGCCTTTGTCCCCCCCTCATAGGGTCATATATAATCTCACTGCTAGCTCAGCAACGCTAGGACTGCGGTCACAGTCAGAAAGCTGGAAAACACAGAAGTAATAGTTGCTAATGTGGAAATCTCTGCAATGTAAATGTTCAATAATCTTATGTTTATTTTTCATTGAATATTTAACATTTTTTAGATGATTCCGCAGAAATAATCTCAGTTTTGAGTTTTTCATGATTTTTTTTAACTAGTTCATACTTGCCCAGTGCAGTGAGGCACTGTGCCCGAAGCGCTTGCCATACTAGGGGACGCTCTACACTTTGTTCATGTCAACCTACTGTATGTCAACATAGTCCCAAAAAGTGAAGACATCAGTTATAGCTTTTAATACTGGTTTACAACGGCTGCTGAGATTCGGTGCGCGGGTGAACCCCTTGAGTGGTGGGTTTTCTGGGGCAGGACAATACCCACAGCAGAACTTAGGGGCAGCCCTATCCTGTTGCTCACCGCCATCCAGTCCTGACTCCACATCCTGGATCGCCGAGGTTCCCCTGCCGATGCCCCCGGCGCCATTCACAGTAGTGACTTGGGTCCCCGAACTCCCGAGCAGCCCTGAACTTTCCTGAGTGGGGCCTGCCGTCGGCGCCTGCTCACTGCTGTGAATGGAGGCGGGGTAAGCGCAGAGGGGGCCTGGCGTACGATCGGCTGGAGGTGAGCACGTGGAGGGGGAACAACAGGGTTGGGGGTGCCCCCAGAGGTGGTACATAGCTGGAGGCACCACCTTATCGATGGGATGCCCAGAATTTTGAATACTGCTAGTTACTGCTTCCATCAATCATGACAGTGAGGGACCATCAGACCGCTTTCTATATAACCACTGATTTGTGTGTGTGACACTGCTACTGACATCACACCGTCACCACCAGCTGCAAGACGGTGACTGACTGCATCGCGCAGAAAAACGCTGAACTACAGCGCCGCAGTTCACCATGAATCCACACCAAGTGGTCAGTTTTACCCAAAGCGTCGTCTTAAATGTGTATTTTTATTCCCAGCCGCTGAAAGGGTTAATGCAGAAATTCTCATGCAATTAATTTTTGCAATCTTCTCGGTAATCACTGAAGGAACAGAAATTCCCCCGAAACAGGAGCCGGCAAGACTTATGTAGAACAAGAAACTTTGTTAATGTCAGTGGTCAACTCGCAGAGTGTTGCAGACATTAATATCAGTCTGACTGATCGATAAATCACGCTGCATACAAGGATGAGCGGCTGACACGTCCCTTTATACTCGCCGGTGATTTAAGGAAGATTTATAGGAGCACTTCATAAACAATTAGAAGAAAAATGTTAATGAATACGAGCTCTTTTCATTGGGAGAAAAAAAAATGCTGGTGCTAAGTGCGGCTGTTAGAGCTTCTGTAACCCAGGGGTACATTTATTAATGCCTCTAAAAATCAAGAGTTACCCATAGCAACCAGATTCTGTCTATCATTTCTCTATTGCATCAGATTATGTTTCAAAACTTAAATTTACCCCATAGTATCTACTTTTTCAATATAAAAAGGGGCGCAGAGGGCAAGTGCTTAGGGGGGGCTTTAAAGAACAATTAAACCAAAATGTTTTGTTGATATGATTTGGGTAGATTATTATTAAAAACGGTACTTGTGGAGTATCACGGCTCCCACGACCTTCATCGTATGCTGATTGTATGCTAAAAATCGCATCGCATGCGATCGCACCCGATTTTGCACTGAAATGCATCAGAATGCATTGAAATGTGTATTAAACTTGTGAAATGCCCCCAAATGCCATTTTTCATAGTGCACCACCCCCACTATCAACGTGAACCCGAAGCGTGGCGAGCGCAGCGATCCCGCGAGGGGCGGCGGTACGCGTCCTACGAGCTTTTCATACCCCCACTATACACGTCGGCGTGGAGTTGAGAATAGAATAGTGTGGCGAGCGCAGCGAGCCACCGAGCCCAAAGCGTGGCGAGCCCCGCGAGGGGACGCGGATACCTTCACAGCTATACGCGTCCCCTCGCGGGCTTCACAGGTATCCGCGTCCGCTCGCCACGCTTCGGGCTCGGTGGCTCGCTGCGCTCGCCACACTATTCTGTTCTCAACTCCACGCCGACGTGGATAGTGGGGGTATGAAAAGGTCGTAGGACGCGTACCGCTGCGCTCGCCACGCTTCGGGTTCACGTTGATAGTGGGGGTGGTGCACTATGAAAAATGGCATTTGGGGGCATTTCACTACTTTAATACACATTTCAATGCATTTTGATGCATTTCAGTGCAAAATCGGGTGCCATCGCATCGCATCGGATGCCATCGTATGGCATCCGATGCGATCGCATACGATTTTTGAGCTAAAATGCTCAAAAAGCAGTAAAACATCGTATCGCATCGTATGCCACTACATATGGCATACGATGCCATGCGATGGCATACGATTTTTGAGCAAAAATGCTCAAAAATCGGTAAAACATTGCATCGTATGCCACTACATATGGCATACGATGCCATACGATGGGAGCCGTGATACTCCACAAGTACCTTAAAAACAATTGGAAGCTTTTATGGAGAAAAAGAAAAGAAGGAAGTATATGTAGCACCACAGCACTATGCATAGGGATCCCCATTATAATTTGGAGAGTTCAAGGGGAGGGGGTTACGGTGAAACATCTTACTTCTCGGGGGGATACGGTCACTAGCTCTACAAGCATTAGGTCGACACAACTAGGTTGACATGAAGGAAGGTCAACATGGGTTAGTTAGACAGGGTCGTTAGGTCGACACAAGCATTAGGTCGACATGGGGGAATGTCAACAGTCAAAAGGTCGACATAGGGGTTTTTCAAGTTTTTTTGGGAATCGACATGTGCCGACAGGTGGTAGATCATGCCCTGCCATTAACTTTAGCGTGGTGGGAGGATAAAATAGCGTGCTGAGCATAGCGAGGCACCGTTCCTGCAGCATGGCGAGCGGACGCGGTGCTACGTTTCAGTGTCCATGTTGACGGTGTCGAAATTTGGTACAAAAAAAATGAAAACCCCATGTCGACCTAATGAGCCTGTCGACCTCCAGACCTTCCTGCATGTCGACCTAGTGCCCTTCTCAGAAACCCTCAGCTCACAAGTATTTAGGCTACAATTGTAATATTTGCTTCTAATATCAACCCAAGACCGCAGAAAACTTATACCCCTTTTATACCAAACAATTTTCCAGGTTATTGCTGGGTCGGGCCTTAGTGTAAATGGCCCTCCCCAAAAACCTGGGACCAAAGACCAGATGTCATCTCCAAGTGCCGCACTTCAAGAAGCGGCACCCGTGTGCAGTGTGAAAGGTGCATACCTGGGAATATCCTGGGTCGGCACAGCAGTGTAAATGCAGATTTATACCCCTTTTCCACTAGCAACCTGGGTCGGACCCGGTAAATTGTACCCGGTTCGAACCCGGGTTGGACACACATTTCCACTACAGTGCTACCCGGTAAATTGCCTGATCATCCCCTTTTACACTTAACCCGGGTAAGGGGCTTTACCATGGGAGGTCACAAAATAGGGCCACCATTACCATTACTCTGCCCTAACAGTGAATGAACAGTGTCCGCTGGGGCAGCCTGTGGTGCTGGCACCAAAGTGGAAGGTGGCTGCTGGAGCAGCCTCTGATACAGCAGGGGAAAGTCAGCAGGACAGACATGCAGCACATGTGCACAGAACGCTGTCCTCCATGCTATGTGCGCAGTCTGCGGGGCTCTGAGTGATGACATCACTCACCAGCGCCCCAGCAGCACCAATCAGTGAAGATTTTAACATGCTCAGTCAAATAACCCGGTTAGGGAGCGTTTCCACTACCCTTGAATCCGGGTGCTAACCGGGTGCTACCCTGATCATGACCTGGGTAGGATTGCCGGGGAATCCAAACCGGGTTATTTGACAGGGAGCATTTCCACTAGCAGAAAAACCCGGGTAGAAGCGCGTCCGTGTGGAGATTACCAGGTTATTTCTTCTAGTGGAAAAGGGGTATTAGGTGTAAAAGCAATAATGGTTAATTACACAAATCTATGAATTTTGGGAAATTATGAAAAAAAAGAAGATAATTTGGACTTGAACGCTTCAATGTCAATCTTCATAAATAACACAAATATCGTAATTTACGTGGGATGCGGTCATCTATTAGAATGAACTTAGGTCTACAGTCATTAGGTCAACCCCACTAGGTCGACTGGCAGGAAGGTCGACCTGACTTAAGGTCAACATGGGCCAATGTCGACATGACTTAAGGTCGAATTTGCATAAAGGGACATGAGGACGGTCGACTGGTCATAAGGTCGACATGGGGTTTTTCACTGTTTTTTGAGCCGACGTGTGCCGACAGGCGGTATTTCATGCCCTACCATCCACTAGGGCGTGGAGGAGGTTATTAAAGCTGTGGCGAGCGAAGCGAGCCACCGTGCCCGAAGCATCGCGAGCGAAGCGAGGGTCCGATTCTCATTGCCGACTGTGTCGACATTTGGATAAAAAAAAACAGTGAAAAACCCACGTCGACCTTATGACCAGTTGACCTTCCTCATGTCGACCTTTATGCAAATTCGACCTTAACTCATGTTGACCTTGGCCCATGTCGACCTTAAGTCAGGTCGACCTTCCTGCCAGTCGACCTAGTGGGGTCGACCTAATGACTGTAGACCTAAGTTCATTCTGACAGATGTACCGATTCCAATTTACGCGAGGGTGCTAGGAACCAATGTTCCATACAGTATTTCAATGACGATACAGCAGTACGCGGGATCTACACACAGTACAGGGAAGATCTTGATGTGAATAGAGCTTCCCGTAGCACGCCTCTGATCTAATACTATAGCGGTATTTACCAACCAGCAGCTGCTGCCTGTGATATCCGTAAGACGGAATCATTTGAACAGTGCAGTCTTTTCAGGAGCCGGTTATTAATAGGGAGATATTCATTTCTCCTGACAAATGACATATCCCCGTCAGCGGCAGAACACTGCAATAAGACAGCTGTTTGTTTCCCTAGGAAAATAGACCGAGCGACATGGATCATTTTCATAGCAGCAGACTCGACAAGTTTGACATTTACTTCATGACGAATCCTCCAGCAGCCATCAAGACAGTGGGTCCCACTGGGACCCCCGGAACACGTCAGCCTATATCTCCCTCCGTTAGACCACACAAAACAGCAAAAAAGCAAAATAAAAGAAAGTGGAACTCTAAGCATCAGATTTAGTGACAAATGGTTTTTAGTCGGAATTAGAATAATGTTCTGCTAGAGCTTGTTCCAGCGCTGAACATAATAACACGAGGACATTGGTGGCTGCTGGATAAATGCTGGGAGCAGTCACGATGGCTGTAGATGGCAGTAGAAGACCGGTGTGTGAGGCCTATGCAGCACAGGCTCAATAAGGAGGCAGTTAGTTCCTGCGCCCAGTGCCGTGTGACACTCAGAGTTTCTATTAAGTGTGATTTCTGTTATCAGCAACATTCCATTTCCCAACGCCGGGGCAGCTGGTACCAGAGGAGAAAAGAACTTCAAAAATCATCATTCGCATCCGCGATAATAACTTTTAATGCTTCACAGACATTCCACCCCATACGCCAGGACAAATTTTATAGGACCTTGAACCATGGTGTTTTTCTGGTGTATCCCACTTATGGCTGCAGGAAACGGTGACGTTTATTTGAATGTATTCTCATCTGGAGCACAAATGTATCCCGAGGACCCCATGTTTGTATTTGCACCTAACAATAAATGTATTTTGTCATCTTGAGCACCACGCACAAATTATACTGAAGTAAAATATTCAATGAATAATGTTCTCCTACTGTGTCACCAGGATATAGTGTGTACTCAGTGGCGTAAGTTCGTTCCAGTTGCCCGGAGGCAAGATATATATTGGTGGCCCCCCCCCCCCCCCACATACGTACACACACAACCCTATATAACCTTATATAAAATATATATATTATGTTCAGCATATAGATAGATAGATCGATCGATAGAACATGCATACATATTTCAGAACTCAGCCACAGAAGCAATATTGTTGGCTTTTAAATAACTGATTTAAACTTCCAGGGAGAGGTTGCCCCTTTGGGAGCAGGAGCCCCGGCGGCAGATGACTCCATTGCCTCCCAGAGTTCTTCCTCTGTGTGTACTAGCACTGTACGGGATGGATAGGGACCCTGCCTGTGGGTAGAAGGAGCAAGGTTTACGCAGCCAATAAATAGGTCGACCATGTCCGAGGCCGACATGCAGAAAAGCTTGACACGCATCGTATGGGTATAAATCAGTACGGATGGTGTAATGGTTATCATTACTGCCTCACACCACTGAGGTCATGGGTTCTATACCCACCATGGCCCTAACTGTGTGGAGTTTGTATATTTCTCCCTGTGCTTATGTGGGTTTCCTCCGGGTACTCCGGTTTCCTCCCACATTCCAAAAATATACTGGTAGGTTATATGGCTCCAAACAAAAATGAACCCTAAAAAATGTATGTGTGCGCGTGTACATGTGGTAGGGAATATAGATTGTAAACTCCACTGGGGCAGGGACTGCTGTGAATGTTCAAATATTCTCTATAAAGCGCTGCAGAATATGTGCGCGCTATATAAGAAACTGCTAATAAATAAATAAATCAATGGGTCGACCCATATAAGATCGACAGGCATTGGGTTGAACGCAGAAGGTCAACAAGGCTGGAAGTTCGACACCAGATTTAGGTCGACAGTCAAACGGTTGACATGAGTTATTCATGTGTTTTTGTCCCGAATGACGACATGGACAACATCAAAGTGTACCGCTGCGCTCAGCACTCTATTTTATTCTCCCTCCACGCCCTAGTGGATGGTAGGGCATGAAATACCGCCTGTCGGCACATGTTGTCTCCAGAAAAAAAAAAAAGTGAAAAAGATGCATGAAAATGCATATCGTTTAAATTTGATTGTCTAGTGTATACGCACCATAGTAGTTTTCCGTTATTTTGATTTAACTATCTGTGCTAAAGCCTGGAAATCACAAAAACACGCACTGCTAGTGTGTCTTGAGGACCGAGGTAGAGTGGAAACAGTTAAAGTCCAAATCAACCAATCAGCTCCTGTCATTTTTTCAAACTCAGTCTGTAAACGGACAGAAGCGGATTGGTTAATACTTTATTATTCTCCCTCACAGTAAAATAATACCCAGCAGAAGCAGCCATTTTGTTTGTTAAACCAATGGTTATAAGAATTCAGTCTATCAACTCAATATTAAATTACCGGTATATGACAGAGTTCCTCCTGTATTTATTGGCTGCATGTTCGAGACCTCTACTGCACTTTTATAAATAAAATGTCTGCGGTAAAACGGGAGATTTCAGTGCCCCTGATCAAAATTAATTAGAATTTTAATGTTCTACAGTTTCACCATAATTCTTTAAATGGAGCATTTATTTTATAGCTCTAAAGCATTCGGTTCATTAAATAAAGTTCAAAATGCGTGTTATGCGCTACATTTAACACCCGTGCTCCTACGCGTCTATGTTCCTTGTTCCACTTATTCCATTGCAGCGAGTGGCAATTGAGAAGAAAGTAATTATATATCTTGATGCTGCATATTTGGGATTCTTATTTCATTTAATACAAGGAGCAATTAATCTACCATTCCTCTGCGTCTTACCAATTTAAGTATTCCATGATACATCTGAAGCTGACCTTACAGGAAACGCTTAATTAAACTTACTTGGGGCCGGGATTGTGGAGACATCATTTGTGATTAGTGAATTGTTATTTGAAATTAGGACAGTTAGTAACTATAACCGCCACAGGATTGAAAAATTCCACCACCCAAAACTGGTCTCCCCGTTCGTTATATTATTTCTGTTCCGATAAGACAAATTGACACCAGTTGGCTCCTTAGTGAACTTAAACACCACTGGGTATTTACAGGGCAAAAATCTCATTAGAAGATATTTAAATAAATCTGCCTTAGTCATTCGGTATCTGTATTGAAGGAGTGTGGCGGATTTAGAAAATATTTGCATTCATTAACATTTAGCCAGTGGCGGATTCTACCTAGGGGTGGCAGGACTGCAGACACATCGTACGGACTGCCTAGCAGTGGCAGGGACCTCCTGTTTCCGCTGGAAGTGTCCCCTGCTAACCACAGCCAGACAAGCTTCCAATCCGGAATGTGACTGCAGAGGTGGCGCTTCCCACAGGAAGCCCTCCCCTGCTGTTATGGTGGCACTATCTGGCGAATAAGAAGCAGCCATAGCGATGTAAGGTACATGCACAAAAAGATGCTAACGTTCATAAATGCGCTCACAATTAGGGCTGTTTTAACATGACTTCAGCAACAATTTAGGAAGACCTAGCTGTAAATAATGGTGTGTCCACACGGGCCGATTTGATATCAATGGCCACAAGGACCTGGCGGGCGTCCAACATTGGCTGGCAGGGAGGGATTATACTAAAGGGGCTTCTCTTATTTCATTTTCCCAGTGAACACTGAAGTGATGACATCAGAACTCACTGATTATTCAAACGATATCTATAGGAATGTATATATTATTACCTGCATATCTGAATGCATTTTAATAATTCAAGATTATATTACATTCACGATTCAGGGCTTTTCTAGAGCAGGGGAGGCCAAACCTGTCCTCAAGATCTACCAATGGTGCATGTTTTCCAAGCAACCTGTGGATCTATAGTCGGAATGAATGCAGCATGTTTTAAAATGTGACAGGTAGTAATGACTACAGCTGTGCACCAGCTAAGTGACCTGGAAAACGTGGACCGTTGGTAGATCTCGAGGACCGGTTTGGCCACCCCAGTTCTAGAGCATATAACAGTGTTAATCGCATTGCCACCATTCTTTTTGCCTATCCCACTCTCGGCTTATCCAAGTCCAGCCAGTCCTATTTGTTATCGATAAGCCTTATGGGAGAGTCACCACTACACACATAAAGATGGCAAACTCCTTTAAAACCAGACCAAAAATATATTCACCAATACCAAATGATAATCTGTGCACTAGGGGCGCTGTCTTTTTGGAGCCTATGGTTCATTTAGCAAAAAGAGCCTCTTTGCTGAACGTTTAATGAAATAAAATAAAAACATCCTTTTGCACAAGTCTGCATATCTGCAGCTGATGGGGCACAGCAAGCTGGGACTTGTAGTCCCCCAACAGCTGCGGAGTCGCAGAATGCCTTTCCCCATAAACAAATCACACAAAGCATTAGAACATTTTTTTGCAATTAGCCGATGGACGCTTCATCCATCCAGAGGCCCAATACTGTGTGAAGCGATAAGATGAACAACGCCAGGAGTCGCCTTGGGTATTCGCACAAAATCTGATTAGGGCTGGCTGCAATACATGAGGCTACAACGCATCGAGGGACAGTAGCTTCTGTCAGATTACTGACTGCCACCAGTCAGAAGGAATTAGTTTGACCTGCTGATCCAATGGCTAGTCATTAGTCACAGTGCGTCTCCAGAGAAATAGATTCTCTTCTTCGCAAACACTGTAATTAAGAATGAGGTTTACACAGGTGATTATTACAGAAGGCTCTTCCCTGCTAGACACTCAATTTCCAGGTGAACAATAAGAATAATGAATGTCTGACTCCTTCATACAGCAGCTATACTGTATGATTTGTAGCAACCCCCCCAACAGCTAATGATAAATATATTATTGAGATAAACATAGAATTTAACGTCAGATAAGAACCAATTGGCCCTTACTACTGTACATATATGCTAGGGAAAATTTGTTTTCAGTCAGTAGCCAATCACCCTACCAATATATATTTTGGCTTGCGGAAGGACTCTGGAGTACCCTGTGGAAACCCATGTAAGCACCGGGAGAATATGCAAACTCCACACAGATAAGGTCATGGTGGAAATCAAACCCAGGGCCTCACAGCTGCAAGGCAGTAATGCTAACCGTTACACTGTCCATTAAATATGCTTGGACTTAACTACTGGGATTATACAGTGAGCCCCAAAACTAAAAGGATGCCCCCGATGCTACTCATGTCAGAAAATGGTGTGGGCGTATGTATAGGCAGCGCTAGTACTGTCGGCAACTGGTATGGGTGTACAGTATGTATAAGCAGCGCTATTACTGTCGGCAACTGGTGTGGGCATTACATATGGCAGCGCTACTCATGTCGGCAAATGGTGTGGGCGTATGTATAGGCAGCGCTACTACTTTCAGCAACTGGTGTGGGCGTATGTAAAAGCAGCACTACTACTGTTGATAACTGTGGGCGTTATGTATAAGCAGCGCTACTTCTCTAGGTGTTATGTATAAGCAGCGCTACTACTGTGGGCATAGGTAGGTGTACTCGGGGCATTATGTGTATCATAATGTGTGTCATAATGTCATATGGGAATTGTGGTATGCGTCATAATGTCATATGGGCATTGTGATATGTGGCATATTGTGTAAGGGGCATTACGGTGTGTGGTGTAATGGGCATTATGGTGTGTAGCATAATGTGTTATTTGTACTTTTATATGGCCATGCCCCTTCCCCAGTGGCTTAACTAGGGCTCCGCAGCCCGAGTGGTGGTGGGGGGAGCCGGTGCCACAGGGTCATAGGAGCTCTGCCCATGCTGGCACTCTGTTGTTGCAGCCCAAAGCTCAGTGTGACAGATGGGAGGGAACTCAATCAGGCGAGGAGAGGGTATACTTCCTGTTATTGCCCCCGGCAGGCATCATCCTGAGCCTGAGCCAGGGCAGTACATCCCTTGGAGAGGTACATAACCACACCCGCCCCCCCCCGGGGAGAGCCAGTGGAGGAGAACAGCGGTGTGTGATGCCTGCCCCCACCTGTCGTCCTGACTGCGTGTCCCTGCTGACAAGTAAAGAGATGTACACACAGGGAGATTTTGACTAATGGACAATTTTGACTAAGGAATTTGGGAGAGATTTTGGCTAGATGCACCGTGCAAACAGAAGCGTAGAGGACGCAGTCAACCAAGGGCTACACTACATCCTGCAACACCTAGATCGCCCTGGCACCCATGTGAGAGTATTATTCATCGACTTCAGCTCGGCGTTAACACAATCTCCCCCTGTATCCTGCAGCCCAAACTTCTCGCTCTAGGAGTCCCTGAACCCACATGCTTCTGGATTGGTAACTTCCTAACAGCTAGGGAACAGGTGGTGAAAGCCGGAGCCCACACGTCCAACTCACTCACGATCAGCACTGGTGCGCTCTCTCCCCCCTGCTCTTCTCCCTCTATACCAACTATTGCTCCTCAGCTGAGCAGTCAGTTAAAATCATAAAATTTGCAGATGACACCACGGTCATCGGACTAATTGAGGAAGGAGACGAGACCGCATACAGAAGATAGGTGGAGAGGCTAACCAAATGGTGCGCCATGAACAACCTTGACCTGAACCCCTCCAAGACAGTCGAAATGTTGGTAGACTTTAGAAGAAAACCGAACGCCTTGGTCCCACTAATCATCTCCAACTGCGAGGTTCCACAGGTCAAGACCTTCAAATTCCTTGGGACAAGAATATCCCGCAACCTCAAATGGGGCCCCAACATAAATACTACCATCAAAAAGGCCCAGCAGCGGCTATTCTTTCTGAGACAACTCAGGAAATTCAACATCCCACACGGCAATTGTGGAAGCTGTTCTATGCTCCTCAATCACAATTTGGTACGGAGGGGCACATGAGTCCGACCAACACAGACTGCAAAGGGTGATGAGGACAGCAGAGAAGATCATTGGGGCTGACCTCCCCCTGTACAGTAACTGTACTCAGCCAGGGTCAAGAAACGTGCGGTGAAGATTGCGACGGACAAGCTTCACCCTGGTCACTAACTTTTTGACATTCTCCCATCGCGTAGACGCTTCAGAGCGATCACTGCCAAGTCATCCAGAACTGTGAGAAGCTTCTTTCCAATACAGTAGCTATTCACCAATTGAACAATGTACTGCAAACTAATGCCAAATTGAGTCGCCTAACTATGCTTACCGTAAATACATGATATATCCGCAGTATGCAATTGTCTTCCATGCTCACCACTGAAACGTAAAAAATCCATGTATGTATACAAAAAAGTTGAAATGTCTTTGTATGTCACGCCTCCCCTTGTGTTCCCTGCTTGTAGCTGCAATGAAATCCGCAAAAATTCCTAGTATACGCGAGGCCAATAAAGTTGATTCTGATTCTAAATGTGTCTGTGTGCGCGTATGTACATGTGGTAGGGAATATAGATTGTAAGCTGCACTGTAATGTGAAGGTTCGAATGTTCTCTGTAAAGCGCTGCGGAATATGTGTGCGCTATATCAGTGGTTCTCAAACTCGGTCCTCAGGACGCAACACAGTTAACATTTTCGTCACCCGACAGGTGCACTCATTACTGACTGACACATTTTAAAAGATCCACAGACAGGTGGAGCTAATTTTTTCACTTGATTCTGTAGGAGGAGATCTGCAAAACATGCACTGTGTGGGGTCATTAGGACCGACTTCGAGAACCCATGCACTACTGTATATAAATAACTGGTAATAAATACATAAAATTTGGTCCTTTGAGTGGCCTCTAGTGGTCACTGGTAGTGTAGATCACAGCAGCGAACCGGCAATATTGCCAGATCGCTGACGATATGTGGAGGTGCGGCGGAGTGTCAGCGCCTCATCGGGGGTGAGGGAGGAGGCAGCACTTAGAGCAGGCGCTGCTCCAAGCGCTGCCTCGGGAAATGGGTCGCTCGACCCGTTTAACCCGTTCACACTGCACAGCAACGAACCGGTAAGAACTTTTTACCCAGATTGCAGTGTTGCTACCAGTTAGCTGTAACCGATAACCCTTTCACAGTGCTCTAAATTAGCGGGTTGAACCGGCAAGAAACCAGCTTGTACCCGGTAATTAGCTGCCATGTGAAAGGGGTATAAGGGTGTGCATTCAAAGCCTACCCCCCATATTTACGATATACGCTAAAGCTTGGACACTCCCGTGTCCAAGACTTCTCTCGCACTGCCCCCCTACATTGGAAAAACCTCCCACCACCCATCAGGCTTTCTGATTTCCTTACCTCCCTTCAAGCGCACCCGCAAAACCCACTTCTTCCGACTAACCTATCCCTCCTACTCCTAACCTCTTTCGCTCCTCCTATCCTGCCTACCCTACCCCTCCATCAATTCCCATTCATTCCTACTTATCCTATTGTTTTTCGTTTGTTCACCCACCTCCTTTTAGTCTGTTAACTCTTATGAGTAGGGCCCTCCTTCCTCACCCTACGTCTTTACCTCACCAATGCTCCTGCCCTGTTCTTCCCTTCCTCTACTACTTCTTCAGTCTCCTCGACAATTTTAGTTCTACCAGCTGTACCCCTATATTGCTGTATTTTATCAACACAAACTGTACGTTACCTTGTAATTTGTTTTTTTGTTTGCTATGTACGGCGCTGCGGACACTTCGGGGCGCCTCATAAATAAACGTACTACTGCTAAAGCTTTCTGGTACAAAAAATAAATAAAAAACCTTATTTCTCTAAGTTTTGAATCATGTATTTCACTGTGTTGTACATCTATCCACACCATCACTTGAATATTCAAACCTCTGGTTTAAGAAAAGTACCGTCGAGCTTATTTCATTGCATTGAACTAATGTAATTTATAAGTACAGTTCACTAAAGCATCTTAAGACTTTTCAGTTTTGCTGATGCAACGTCAAACGTTTTAATCAGATGCTTCCTAAAAACAGCTGGGGGAATAGGATTCATATTTCTAAATTCAATCTTCGTACAGGTACGCAAGTCAGCTAATGTACTAAAGTCATTCACCGATAAATTAGTCTTACAAGCTATAAACAAAATCTGCTGCAAAGTGAGATACAGACAAATTAAAGTGGAAAATTAATAGAAGAATCAACCAACGCAGACAAAAACTTTTTTTTTTTTTTTTGCAAAATCAAAACAGTGTTATCAATATAAATAACACGGACATAGACGTGGGGCTAACCAACTCATTATTCTTTCATGTGACAAAGTGCATCTAACCCAGGTTTATTTTATTTCAATTTAAACTTAAAACTTTATTTATTAACTGAGAGGACAGCAAGCGATGCGTATATTGGAGCGCAACCAGTATTATTGGAAATTCAGGTTACTGAATTTAGATAGTGTGAAACAGAGACAGAAAATGTTATAAATAAATGTATTATTCGGGGAACGAACAATGTAGCAGCTACCTAGCTGCGTTGAAGTACGCATGTGTGTCTATTATACACACACTTAAAAGCCCGAAAATCATCGATGGTTTATAGTCGATGTAGAATAGTTTTGCCATCGATGGGGGAGAACCAGACGGTTTGCCTAAATTGATGTCAGGCATAAACAAATAGTTTTTTTTCTCTTATTCCCCCAAGGGTCCGGGAAGCAGAGCATAGCCCCGCCCACATGTTTTGATTGGCCCCACAGACCAATCAGTCAAAGAAAATGGATGACCATCGATCGGTAAACACATTGATGGTCATCCATCGCATACAGATGGAGCGCCTCTCATCCAGCGCCTGGGCTCGCCAGAATGCCCCCGCTGGTGAGATGGTGCTCCATCTGACTGGGACAAGCGGGCATGCCAGTTTCCAGGTGGCGGGGGATGTGAACTCTGCCCATCTCCGCTTCAGGGAGAAGGGCAGGGTTAGGGGGAAAGTGGGGAGGTGGGATCGAGCGGCGGTGAGGACCAGCGGGGAGCTCCGTTGTAAGGGGACCCTGGATGGGGAGCAATCCATCTGTAGTATGCCACTATCAATGCTCAGTTGCATTATTGCCATCGATAGCAACCATCGATGGCTATCCTACTTCACAGCTCCCTCTGTCCATATCCAGGAAGTTTAAAACATTTTGGTTTCACTTTCTGTTATGGAGTAATTTGGTCCGTTGAGCGGCCTCTAGTGGTCACTGGCGGTACTTCACCTCAAAAAGGGGAGGAGGATTTAGCCTTTTATATATAGTAATGGGACAGATGTCCAGTATTGTGTAGAACCCCCTTTAGCACAGTGAAGTGCATCAAATTCAACGTGGCATGGATTCCACAAGTGAACCGAAGACTTCTGGTTAGATGTTGACCCATGCATCATGGATTCACAGCTACCTGATGCAAAATCTTGGTTCAAATGGTCCTCTCCACCCCCCGTCAATAAATGTTCACGTTGAGCGAAAGTGTTGGCCACCCTATTTACTGTAACTCTCCAGAATAAGCATCGCTGGTGAGGAAGGGAGATAGGTGAGCAGAGATTCCCACGTGCCTGAACTAGTGTTAGGAGGGGAGAATAAGGTATGAGGGCCCTGCATGAAAATGCTTAGAACTTTAGGGGCAAATTTAGTAAGGTGCAGTTTACATGTAGAGGTGATTCCTACAGCAGCCAATCACATTCTGGCTAAAATGTATCTGGTACATTCTAGGAAACTATATCTATTGCTACGGGCAACACCTCCATTATTGTATACCCGCACTTAAATAACTTTGCCATTCTCAAATGAAGTTAGGACAGATGGGATATTGTCATTGGGTCACCAGCATGATGGTCAGCATTTAGGTCGACATGCGGTATTTCATGCTCTACCATCCACTAGGGTGTTGTGGGAGAACAAAAGAGTTCGCCAAGCGTAGCGAGGCACCATGCCTATGTTTTAGTATTTATGTTGACTTTCTGTAAAAAAAAAAAAAAAAAAAAATAAATAAATAAAAAAAAAAAATAATCTCGACTTTTTTAATGTCGACCTGATGACCATATCGACCTAAAGTCAAATCGACCTTCCTGCATGTCGACCATAATGCTGGTGACCTAATGATCCATACCCGGACAGATAACCAGGTCTATCCTTTAATAAGTATATTAACCCCTTCACGACATTTGACGTATATATACGTCATGGCCGGGAAGTACTTCCCGACCGTTGACGTATATATACGTCATGGCTTAAAACTGTCACTGCGTCTAGAGACGCAGTGACAGAGGGACGATGTCTGCTGTCCCTGACAGCAGACATGTCCGTGCATGCCCAGGGGGGGCTGCGATGCCGCCCCCCCGTCGGCGATCGCTGTGATTGGCTGTTCAGTGTGAACAGCCATTCACAGCGTTTTCTGTGTCACCGGCGAATAACGTTCGCCGGTGACACGGGATCGGAGGTGATTGGTGCTGTAAAGTACAGCACCAATCACCGCGGGGTGTAAGGGTGACACTGGTGTCACCCCACCTCACCCCGCCCGCCCCCAAAGGCCGTGATTGGTTCGTCGGACCGACGGACCAATCACAGCCAAGGAGGGGGGTTTAAACTAACGGTGACTGCACTGCAGACGCCATTCCGGTCTGGAATAGCGTGCAGTGCGGTCACCGTGCCCAGCTGCCGCCAATACTGACCAGAACCCATCCAAATACTTACCTGATCACTGCCTAGATATTGCTTATTCTTGTGACATCTTGTGACATCCTGTGACATCTTGTGCTGCTGCGAGTTATTAGATAGAGAGAGAGATAGAGAGAGATAGAGAGAGAGAGATAGAGAGAGAGAGAGATAGAGAGAGAGAGAGATAGTGACAGATAGTGACAGATTGTGCTATATATTTTTTATATAACTGAAAGAGATATAGAGAGATAGAGAGAGATAGAGAGGCCTAGTGCTATATTTTGTGCTGCTGCAGTGTGATAGAGCTATAGATAGAGAGATAGAGAGAGATAGAGAGAGATAGAGAGAGAGATAGTGACAGATTGTGCTATATATTTTTTATATAACTGAAAGAGATAGAGAGAGATAGAGAGAGATAGAGAGGCCTAGTGCTATATTTTGTGCTGCTGCAGTGTGATAGAGCTATAGATAGATAGAGAGAGATAGAGAGAGAGAGATAGAGAGAGATAGAGAGATAGTGACAGATTGTGCTATATATTTTTTATATAACTGACTGCTGCCCCCCCTTTTGTGCTGATCAGTATAAATTAACTGATCAGCAACTTTTTGGGGGCGCAGGTTTTTTTTTATATATAGATATACCTGTCAGTGCTGCTGCTGCAGTGTCATAGAGTGATAGATAGTGAGAGATAGAGAGATAGAGAGAGATAGTGACAGAGAGTGATAGAGAGTGCTAAATTTTGTGTCTGCTGCCCCCGCCTTTTGTGCTGATCACTATATCTGAGGTGATCAGCAACTTTTTGGGGGTACAGAGGTTTTTTTTTTTATATATACCTGTCAGTTGCTGCCAGTTGCACTGTCAGTTGCACCAAAGGTTGTGCACCTGCTGCCCCTCACTGGTAATCAGTGTCGCATCACTGATCACCTTTTTTTATTTTTTGTGAGTGCTGTGGGGTCTTTTTAAAATTTTTTTTTTTACACACACTGTGATTTTGTGTGTGTCCTGTGGCCACTGTGCGCTGATCAGTGACGTACATCACTGATCAGCTTTTTCGGCACAGGGTTGATCTATTTTTTTTTTTTTGATCAAATTCCTGTTGCCTTTGAGCGCTGTTCAGTGACGGACGTTACTGACCAACATCTGTGCTCAATTTTTGGCGCAGGACCTTTTTTTTTTTTTTAACCCCTTCCATTTTTTTTTTTTAACCCCTTCCATTTTTTTTTTTTTTAACCCTTCAATTTTTTTTTTTTTTTGTATTTTTTTTTTCTGCACTACATACACACTACATACCCCCCGGGTTGAAATAAAGTTTGTACCCCCCCCTACACTATACACGTGTTGAAACATTTCACTACCAGTAACACAAAAATATAAATGGCATCCCAAATGTCATTCCAAATGTCGTCCCAGTCATCCAGGAGAATGTATTCAGTGGAGGAGGCATATGCCATGCTTGCCTCTGACTCTGACACAGCCAGTGAGGCAAGCGGGGAATTTGAAGGATTCGTCTTAAGCTCTTCTTCCTCCTCTGGTGATGAGGGACCCCCTCAAAGACGCCCCCGTAGAGCAGCTGAGACCCCCCCCCCAATAATTGATCTCGTATGGACCCCACCACCAGACAATTTTGAGCCCCAGGTTCCTGAGTTTTTGGCCATCCCAGGAATCCAATTTGATTCAACAGGTCTCAGAGAAATTGACTTTTTCAAATTATTTTTCTCTGATGATTTTATAAATTGAATGGTGGACCAAACTAATTTATATGCCCAGCAGTTTATTGCTCAAAACCCCACGTCATCATTTGCTAGGTGGACCCCTGTAGATGCAGTAGAGATGATGACGTTTTGGGGTCTGGTGTTACACATGGGCATAGTAAAAAAGCCACAAATTAGGCAATATTGGAGTACAGATGTTCTGTACAGCACCCCATTTCACCGTATGGCCATGCCCCGGGCTCGTTTTGAGGCAATCCATAAATTTATACATTACACCGATAATGCACAGTGCCCACCCAGAGATGATCCCACCTTTGACAGGCTATTCAAAGTCAGGCCGGTCATTGATCATTTCAGTGCCAAATTTGCAGAGCTATACATCCCTGATAAATGTATTAGTATCGACGAGTCCCTTATACATTTTAAAGGAAGGGTTAAATTCCACCAGTACCTTCCCAGTAAGAGGGCAAGGTATGGCATAAAAATGTATAAGCTGTGTGAAAGCACCACAGGGTACACCCACAAGTTTAGGGTATATGAAGGGAAGGATTCAAGAATTGAACCACCAGAATGCCCCCCCTCCCTCGTAGGTGTTAGTGGAAAAATTGTCTGGGATTTAATGCACCCCTTCCTGGATAAGGGTTATCACCTCTATGTGGATAACTTTTACACCAGCATCCCCCTGTTTAAGGCCCTTGGTTCAAGAGGTACAGCAGCTTGCGGTACTGTGCGCAAGAACCAAAGAGGCCTCCCCAAAACGCACATTGCCCAAGTAATGAGAAGGGGTGAAAGCAGGGGAATATGCACCGAAAATATGTTGTTGGTCAAATATAAGGACAAGAGGGATGTCCTTATACTGACAACAATTCATGGAGACAGTACCACCTCCATCCCTGTACGAGGTACCAGTACCCACACCTCAAAACCAAATTGTATCCTAGATTACAATAAGTACATGGGCGGAGTGGATCTTTCAGATCAGGTACTGAAGCCGTACAGTGCCCTGCGGAAAACAAATATCTGGTACAAGAAGCTGGCCGTGTATATCATCCAGATGGCACTGTATAACGCTTACGTGCTATTCCGTTCTACCGGCCAGAGGGGGACATTTATGCACTTTCAAGAGGAAGTCATAAAGAGCCTAATATTTGGGAATCAGCAGGCAGAGGGCCCCAGTACTTCTAGTACTGGCCCCCGTATTGTACCAGGGCAGCATTTTCCCAACGAAATCCCCTCCACTGCAAGAAAGGGCAGGACACAAAAAAGGTGCAAAGTTTGCTATAAAAAGGGAATAAGAAAGGATACTATTTTCCACTGTGAAACTTGCCCCGACAAACCCGGCCTATGTATAAAGGAGTGTTTCAAAATATACCACACATCTATGGATTATTAGGTTCATCATTTCACCGTGCTTCGGGGGTCTTGCTAATGCCACATAGCACCCACCATTCATTCCACCAAAATCTGTGCTCCAAAATCCAAAAATCACTCCTTCCCTTCTGAGTCCTGCCATGCACCCAACTGGTATTTTTTGGTCACATGTGAGGCATTGCCGTACTCTGGAGAAATGGGGGCACAGATTTTGGGGTGCTTTGTCTCCTTCATTCCTTGTGAAAATGAAAAATTTTGAGCCAGAAGTACATTTTTGTGTAAAAAAATGTATTTTTTTCATTTTCACTGCCCAGTTGTACCAAAATTGATGAAACCCCTGGGGGTTTGAAATGTACACTATACCCCTAGATGAATTCCCTGAGGGGTGTAGTTTGCAAAATGGGGTCACTTGTGGGGGGGTTCCACTGTATTGGTAATGCAACATAGCACCCACCATTCATTCCACCAAAATCTGTGCTCCAAAATCCAAAAATCACTCCTTCCCTTCTGAGTCCTGCCATGCACCCAACTGGTATTTTTTGGTCACATGTGAGGCATTGCCGTACTCTGGAGAAATGGGGGCACAGATTTTGGGGTGCTTTGTCTCCTTCATTCCTTGTGAAAATGAAAAATTTTGAGCTAGAAGTACATTTTTGTGTAAAAAAATGTATTTTTTTCATTTTCACTGCCCAGTTGTACCAAAATTGATGAAACCCCTGGGGGTTTGAAATGTACACTATACCCCTAGATGAATTCCCTGAGGGGTGTAGTTTGCAAAATGGGGTCACTTGTGGGGGGGTTCCACTGTATTGGTGCTTGGGGGGTCTTGCTAATGCGACATAGCACCCACCAAAATTCCACCAGAATCTGAGCTGCAAAATCCAAAAATCACTCCTTCCCTTCTAAGTCCTGCCATGCACCCAACTGGTATTTTTTGGTCACATGTGAGGCATTGCCGTACTCGGGAGAAATTGGGGCACAGATTTTGGGGTGCTTTGTCTCCTTCATTCCTTGTGAAAATGAAAAATTTTGAGCCAGAACTGCATGTTTGTGTAAAAAAATGTAATTTTCCATTTTCACATCCCAGTTGTACCAAAATTGGTGAAACCCCTGGGGGTTTGAAATGTACACTATACCCCTAGATGAATTCCCTGAGGGGTGTAGTTTGCAAAATGGGGTCACTTGTGGGGGGGTTCCACTGTATTGGTGCTTGGGGGGTCTTGCTAATGCGACATAGCACCCACCAAAATTCCACCAGAATCTGAGCTGCAAAATCCAAAAATCACTCCTTCCCTTCTGAGTCCTGCCATGCACCCAACTGGTATTTTTTGGTCACATGTGAGGCATTGCCGTACTCGGGAGAAATTGGGGCACAGATTTTGGGGTGCTTTGTCTCCTTCATTCCTTGTGAAAATGAAAAATTTTGAGCCAGAACTGCATGTTTGTGTAAAAAAATGTAATTTTCCATTTTCACATCCCAGTTGTACCAAAATTGGTGAAACCCCTGGGGGTTTGAAATGTACACTATACCCCTAGATGAATTCCCTGAGGGGTGTAGTTTGCAAAATGGGGTCACTTGTGGGGGGGTTCCACTGTATTGGTGCTTGGGGGGTCTTGCTAATGCGACATAGCACCCACCAAAATTCCACCAGAATCTGAGCTGCAAAATCCAAAAATCACTCCTTCCCTTCTAAGTCCTGCCATGCACCCAACTGGTATTTTTTGGTCACATGTGAGGCATTGCCGTACTCGGGAGAAATTGGGGCACAGATTTTGGGGTGCTTTGTCTCCTTCATTCCTTGTGAAAATGAAAAATTTTGAGCCAGAACTGCATGTTTGTGTAAAAAAATGTAATTTTCCATTTTCACATCCCAGTTGTACCAAAATTGGTGAAACCCCTGGGGGTTTGAAATGTACACTATACCCCTAGATGAATTCCCTGAGGGGTGTAGTTTGCAAAATGGGGTCACTTGTGGGGGGGTTCCACTGTATTGGTGCTTGGGGGGTCTTGCTAATGCGACATAGCACCCACCAAAATTCCACCAGAATCTGAGCTGCAAAATCCAAAAATCACTCCTTCCCTTCTGAGTCCTGCCATGCACCCAACTGGTATTTTTTGGTCACATGTGAGGCATTGCCGTACTCGGGAGAAATTGGGGCACAGATTTTGGGGTGCTTTGTCTCCTTCATTCCTTGTGAAAATGAAAAATTTTGAGCCAGAACTGCATGTTTGTGTAAAAAAATGTAATTTTCCATTTTCACATCCCAGTTGTACCAAAATTGGTGAAACCCCTGGGGGTTTGAAATGTACACTATACCCCTAGATGAATTCCCTGAGGGGTGTAGTTTGCAAAATGGGGTCACTTGTGGGGGGGTTCCACTGTATTGGTGCTTGGGGGGTCTTGCTAATGCGACATAGCACCCACCAAAATTCCACCAGAATCTGAGCTGCAAAATCCAAAAATCACTCCTTCCCTTCTAAGTCCTGCCATGCACCCAACTGGTATTTTTTGGTCACATGTGAGGCATTGCCGTACTCGGGAGAAATTGGGGCACAGATTTTGGGGTGCTTTGTCTCCTTCATTCCTTGTGAAAATGAAAAATTTTGAGCCAGAACTGCATGTTTGTGTAAAAAAATGTAATTTTCCATTTTCACATCCCAGTTGTACCAAAATTGGTGAAACCCCTGGGGGTTTGAAATATACACTATACCCCTAGATGAATTCCCTGAGGGGTGTAGTTTGCAAAATGGGGTCACTTGTGGGGGGGTTCCACTGTATTGGTGCTTGGGGGGTCTTGCTAATGCGACATAGCACCCACCAAAATTCCACCAGAATCTGAGCTGCAAAATCCAAAAATCACTCCTTCCCTTCTAAGTCCTGCCATGCACCCAACTGGTATTTTTTGGTCACATGTGAGGCATTGCCGTACTCGGGAGAAATTGGGGCACAGATTTTGGGGTGCTTTGTCTCCTTCATTCCTTGTGAAAATGAAAAATTTTGAGCCAGAACTGCATGTTTGTGTAAAAAAATGTAATTTTCCATTTTCACATCCCAGTTGTATCAAAATTGATGAAACCCCTGGGGGTTTGAAATGTACACTATACCCCTAGATGAATTCCCTGAGGGGTGTACTTTGCAAAATGGGGTGACTTGTGGGGGGGTTCCACTGTATTGGTGCTTTGGGAGTCTTGCTAATGCAACATAGTACCCACCATTCATTCCACCAAAATCTTTGCTGCAAAATCCAAAAATCACTCCTTCCCTTCTGAGTCCTGCCATGCACCCAACTGGTATTTTTTGGTCACATGTGAGGCATTGCCGTACTCGGGAGAAATTGGGGCACAGATTTTGGGGTGCTTTGTCTCCTTCATTCCTTGTGAAAATGAAAAATTTTGAGCCAGAACTGCATGTTTGTGTAAAAAAATGTAATTTTTCATTTTCACATCCCAGTTGTACCAAAATTGGTGAAACCCCTGGGGGTTTGAAATGTACACTATACCCCTAGATGAATTCCCTGAGGGGTGTAGATTGCAAAATGGGGTGACTTGTGGGGGAGGTTCCTAACTTTTAGCACTTATGGTGCCTAGAAACCTACATGGTGCCTAAAAAAAAATCTCATAAAAAGGAGGCTCCAAAATCAAGTAGGTGCTCCTTCTATTATGAAGCCTGTGGTTTGGTCAACGTGCACACTAGGGCCACATATAGGATATTTTTGAAAACAAAAGAATTGGGGGAATCAATTTTTAGTCACATTTCTCTAGTAAAATCTACTGTATTCGTTAGAAAAATGTATTAAAATTGAAACTCTGCAAAAAAAAAGAAATTTTGAAATTTCACCTACACTTTGTTTTAATTCCTGTGAAACACCTAAAGGGTTAACAAACTTCCAAAATGCTGTTTTGAATACTGTGAGGGGTGCAGTTTTTGAAATGGCATCATTTATGGGGGTGTCTCACATACAAGTCCCTCAAAGTCACATCAGAACTGAACTGGTCCCTAAAAAAATCAGTGTTTGAAATTTTCATGAAAATTTGAGAATTTGCTATTCATATTGTAAGCCTCCTAGTGTCCAAAAAAATTAAAAGGAAGTTGAAATAATGATGGAAACATAAAGTAGACATATGGTCTATGTTAGTTATTAACTATTTTGAGTGGTATGATTATTTGTCTCACAAGCAGAAAATTTAACATTTTGCAAATTGCTAAATTTTCCATTTTTTCACGATATTTTGGTATTTTTCACAAAAAAACACAGACTGTATCGACCCAAATTTACCACTAATTTGAAGTACAATGTGTCACGAGAAAACAATCTCAAAATCACTGGGATAAGTAAAAGCAAAAAAAAGTTATCCCCACTTAAGTGAGACATGTCAGATTTGAAAAAAAGGGCTCTGTCATGAAGGCACAAACTGGCTCTGTCATGAAGGGGTTAATCATCTGACGGAAAATAAAGCATAAGACGGTTTCCTCTGTGAACAGATCATCAATAAATACTCTAAGTAAATATTCCCGAAATGAACCACTAAATTATTTCCTAGTGGCATCATTTGATCTCCTCTCTTCCATCATGTACGGAATCCACGTGAAAGGGATTACCAGATAGCCAGGCTTACCGTGGGCCTTTCAGCTGTCTGCCTGCATGCCGCTAATGCAGCTGTGCCAGCCTCATGTGTAGCTCAGCGGAGATTAAACACAAAGGCCGTGGCCACTATTGTGCCGTCACACACAAGTAATTAGGCTTTTGTTGATTACATATCTAGCAGTAGCTGAAAAATGCCTGTACATATTTTACATATATATTTATATTTCTTAAACTTAGTGCAGCATAAACGTTTAGAAAATAGAACTAAATTCCTTACATATATTTTATAACAAACAAAAAAAGTAATGGTGTGTTACAATCCCAGGGCCGAACCCTGATTTGTAAGTAAATCCGATGATTTACGTACAAATCCGATGACATGAGTGTGCTGTCCCAGTTATGAAGGAGTGGTGACCCAACGAAGCAGACTTACTTGACCCGGGTGCGCGCTTCAGTTTATGCAGGCCGACCGGTACGTAAAAAACATTGCAAATCCTCAGACACAGCATTCGTATATTACAAATGTATGTGGGATGTATCTAATCGCCTACAGTGATATATATGGATGACCAGCGGTCAGGATAGTGGTTGCTCAACAGGGGTCAGTTACCTGCCCCACCCCTAACGCTAACCTACTCCTCCGCAGTCTAACCCTAATCCTCACCCCCCCCACAGCCTGACTCTAAACCTAACCCCCCTGCCATGCAGCTTAAATGTAACCCCCCCCCGCCCCCTTTGTAGTTGCGATACGTGACATCACCAAGTCCAGCCAACTGAGTGGTCAGAGGTATGATGAATGAATTGGACATACAATATACTGCCGTTTGGTTAAAATGCTGCTAATTTTGAATTGTTTAATGGCTACTTGTTTCCTAGCACGGCACCCATCTTATGCCATCGCATACCACTAATTAAGGTATGCGATGGGACCCGATTTTCGGGTCCTAATGGAGCCCACACACGCACCGATCCCGGCGTGCGTTGTGGGCTTAACTAGCACACATAGCATCGCATCGTATGCCTTGTGCATACGATGTGCATGCGATGCGATGCTGTGCTAGAAAAAGCTAGTACAAAAAGTATGTGCAGCACATACTTTTTGTACTGTACGATGAGGTGCCGCGGGAGCGCGCACCCCATCGTACAGCATCGCACCGCCGGGAACGGTGCGTGTGTGGCCTCCTTAAGAACTGCACTGTACAATTTTAATATCGCGTTGCATCGCATGCTATTACAATGGCATGCAATGCGATTTCTAATTGCACAGGCACCCTGATGGATGATTACTATGTTAAATGCACCCCCATTGTTCACGCCACCCCCACTATCAATGCCAACCCAAAGCGTGGTGAGTGCAGCGAGCCCGCGAGGGGCAGCGGTACGCATCCTCCGACCTTTTCATACCCCCACTATCCACGTTGGCGTGGAGTTGATTTTATATAGTGTGGCAAGCGCAGAGAGCCACCGAGCCCGAAGCGTGGCGAGCGCATGCGGAATAAATGTGAAGTTATCCGCGTCCCCTCATGGGCTCGCTACGCTTGCCACACTTCGGGCTGGGGGGCTCGCTGCACTCGCCACACTATATGGAATCGTCTCCACGCCGACGTGGATAGTGGGGGTATGAAAAGGTCGGAGGAGACGTACCGCCGCCCCTCGCGGGCTCGCCACGCTTCGAGTTGGCATTCATAGTGGCGGTGCCGTTAACAATGGGGGTGCATATAACATAGTAATCACCCATCAGGGTGTATGTACAATTAAAAAATTGTTTTGATCGCATGCGATGCGATCAATGCGATCAAAACGATGGCATAAGATTAAAATCGTGGGCGCCGTGCAAGTACCGTTTAATGTTCTTCATTCAAATCAGTTAATAGCAAACCCAACTGTAGTAGGTATGAGGACCAACAAATCCAACTGCTGCGAAATGGATTTCTGAAATGCTTAGAACAGGTTATTCATAGAAATCATTGCTGTACTAAAGGATAAACTCATGGGCATCTGAAAATGGAGAAAATAAAAGTAAAACAGTGTATTCATTAATTAGAAATACAGTAACTGGATATAAAAGGAACAAGGACTTATGATCTGTAAATACACAACTTTAGGTATAACTAGGAGGCACAGCAATTCGCATTACATGCCCTCATTACTTGTGCTGCCAAACTGCAGATCTCCTGAATGGCCCTGGATAGTAAATCCCAAGGCTACCACCTTTTTCTGGTGCGGCAGATTACCGCATGTAACTGGCTTTACAGGGATAAGCACGCGGTGAGAGGCAAATCTGACATGGGAGCACTGGTCTCACACTTTATTCAAAACAAACTGCATTCACTTAACTACAATCCATACAGCAGGAATTGATATTGAAGTAAAACTGGATCCGATTGCAGAGTTTATTTTATTGTTTACAGCAGCCTGAGCTCGCACAGAACAGATGCAAGCGAGAATGTGTGAATTCAGCTGAGAGCGGGATGCCAGGGGTGCAGATGTGGTATCGCTGCAATGATAGCTCGAACCTTTTGCGGCCAATCAAATTGACACTTCTGAAAGCTTTTAACTGTATCACTGTTTGCGCATTTAGTAAATACGCAAGTTGATTGCCAGAAAACCAGCATTTGTGGGTGTCACCCAGCTGTTTGTGGGAGTGTCAGGGGACACGTAGGCGTGCCCTGCTGGTTTCAGGGAAGGTGTGTGATGTCAGCCCAGATCAGCCTGTTTCTATCGCACCGGCCGAGTAGGTCCTGGGTTACGCACAGACTGCAAACAGTACAAAATCCCTTCAACGGTGAGTGAGTAACGCATGGTTACAGATAATCGCGGGGGCCTGCGATATTTATGCAAAGCTGCGCTGAGCAATTTGCAGGCTGGCGCAGGGCAGAATTCCACTCTGTCCGGGCTACCTGATCGTGTGCCCTGCAAGTTAGCAGCACAGCGATCAGGCCTGAATAACCCCCAATGTGAATACACAGTACTGTATCCATGGGATCTAATAGCAGGATGACGGCAAAACACAGACTTTTTTTTCTTTAACGCGGCAATCGTTCACAAACATGGATTTGATGGGTAAATGGTTGACGTTTTATATAAATGTCTGCATTTTGGCCAGAATCCCGCATCTATCCTTCTATCTGCTATGAGATCGCCGTGGAAGCTAGCCCAGAGGGTTCTCAACATGTGGACCTCCGGCTGTTCTGGAACTACATCCCAGTGCGTCCTGCCATAGTTTTACCAGAGTGTGGTCTATTCAGTCGACAATGTCTAGGTCAGGGGTGGCCAAACCGGTCCTCAAGATCTACCAACGGTCCACGTTTTCCTAATCACCTAGCTGTGGCGCAGGTGTCGTCATTACTAACTGTCACATTTCCCAGACTCCCAGCTGGTGCACAGCTGTAGTCATTACTAACTGTCACATTTCTCAGACTCCCCAGCTGGTGCACAGCTGCAGTCATTACTAACTGTCACATTTCCCATACTCCCCAGCTGGTGCACAGCTGTAGTCATTACTAACTGTCACATTTCTCAGACTCCCCAGCTGGTGCACAGCTGTAGTCATTACTAACTGTCACATTTCTCAGACTCCCCAGCTGGTGCACAGCTGTAGTCATTACTAACTGTCACATTTCTCAGACTCCCCAGCTGGTGCACAGCTGTAGTCATTACTGTCACATTTCCCAGACTCGCCAGCTGGTGCACAGCTGTAATCATTACTAACTGTCACATTTCCCAGACTCCCTAGCTGGTGCACAGGTGCAGTAATTACTAACTGTCCCATTTTCAAACCTGCCGCATTCATTCCCAACTGACACACACTACAGATCCACACTGTTCATCATCCATCCGGACACAGTTTTAGCAATCCTTAACAGGAAACCGGTGACAGAGCATGCTGGGATTTGTAGTTCCACAAGAGATGGAGCACCCCACTATAGGACCATCCTCCATAAAAATGTCACAAAAGCGTTCCTGAAATGTCACCAGTTCGATCCTTTTCTAAAGTATTTAAGTAGTTTTCACATTTGCAGCGCTGACAATCAGACGCTTGTCAGGAAATTAAATTGCGTATCCTATTTATTGCTTCAGCTCTCTGTTTAGTTAAATCTCATTTGTAATTTTTATGCTTCCTCGGAGATGATATTTACAACCGTTTGCTCAGTACTGGCATATCCCATGTAGTTAGATCACATTGCTGGTCCTCATTTACATCTCCATTGCCCCTGGGAATGGGGACCATCAGCCAAACCGTTACATAACAGCCACAAATCAAACCGCTTAAAACACCAGCAATATACTGAGACAATATGGTTCCTAAAAAAGGCACTTCACACACATGGGTATTGTGAGGTCAAACTACATTATTGTCGGAGTGGGGGCAGGAGGGCATTTAAGGAATCTAACCTCAAAGTGGGTGTTTACTGCATTCAAGTCTCAGAGTAACTTACTGTAGACCTGATGGATAGTCAGGGTTGCCGACCCTCCCGGAATTTGCGGGAGTCTCCCGAAAATCGGGTCCTTCCTCCCGGCCCCCGGAAGGGTGGGCAACCCTCCGGAATCAGGGGGACCCCCACTGAGCCCCCCGATCGCGGCATTTATATGCCGCAATCCGCGGGTCTCAGGGGAGGGGGCGGAGCTAAAACGGCACAATCGTGACGTTTTAGCCCCGCCCCTCTATGGATAACAGTTATTTAGGCTATTTACCGTAATGGGGGGCAGGGCTTAATGACGTCACAGTTAAGCCCCACCCCCAAAACGCGTAATGCAAGATTCCTCTCCGGGCTTCTCCCGTAGAGGATTTTTTTAAAGTCGGCAACCCTGTGGATAGTTAATACTCTTAACAGAACACCCCATATAAGGTAAGAAATGCACTAACGTCAGCAATCATTGACATTTCCCCAGGATGTTAAGAAATGGGGAGTAAACCTTCACTGGTGTTACTCGGCAAGGATCCTAACTCTAGGCACTATAATAGTTGTCACTTATATGGTTATACCCCTTTCAGATAGTTACATAGTAGGTAAGGTTGAAAAAAGACTTGCGTCCATCTAGTTCAACCTAGGGACAGATTATATTTCTTATGTATACCCTTGGATGTTATTAACCAACAAGTGCTTGTCCAACCCCATTTTGAACGCACTCAGTGTCTCTGCCGACACCACCTCTCCAGGAAAAGAGTTCCAAAGTTTGACTGCTCTGACCGTAAAGAAATTTTTTCTTCTAGCTGAACAAAATCTTTTTTCTTCTAATCTAAACTCGTGCCATTGCGTCCTAGATTCCACCTAATTACTGGGTTTATGACGGTGTGTTGCCGGTATAAGGGCTTACCGGGTCCAGCAACCTGGTATTACGAAGTGGTAAAAAAGCAGGGTTCTTACCGGTTCGGTGCTGTGCAGTGTGAACGAGTTATTCGGAGCAGCACCAGCTCTAAGCGCTGCCTCCTCCCCTGATTACACTTCGCTGCTCCGCCCTGCCCCCGCATAACATCAGCAAACCGGCAATATTGCTGGGTCACTGAAGGGGCTAGAGAGAGCAAAATGCAGGGTTGCACCAGGACTGAACCAAGTCCTGGTGGGACCCTGCATTTTGCGACCTGAAAGTGGTGGTGTTATTCTTTAAAAGGGTTGTTTTTCCATCTCTACAAATTCCAAAATATATCAGCCCTAACTCCCCTGCCACTGAACCATGCCCCCAAGACTGCAAATTGACAAAAGGGAACAAAGGGAAAGATTCAGTACAGCTCGCTACATGTGTTCGGAGCCCATGGAGCAGGTTAACCTCACCCCGCGGAGCGCATGATCCCTCTGCCATGTGAGCCCCTGTGCAGGTCTGCAAACAGCTGTACAGAGGAGAAAGGCTTGTACCGTTACTTGAAAGGACCGTACCAATGTCGACCTTTTGGCCCTGTCGGCCTAACGACCGTATGCCACCTGTAGAACTGGTAGTACAGATGGAGCCACTCTCGTTGCGGGGGTCTGGCGGTCGAATTGCCAGCCGCAGGAAGGGGTCGCTTGCGCGTTACCTTCCAACGAAGCTCCCCGTCACTGTCCACTGGTCCCTGCCGCCTCCCCGCACCAACCCAGCCTGTCTCCCTGAAGCGGAGATGGGCAGGATTCCTGTCCCTTGACACCCAAAAACTGGGATGCGCGTGCGTGTAAGACGCTCACACGTCCCAGTCAGATGGAACGCCTCTCCGCCAGCGATCGCCTGTGGGGGCATTCTGGCGAGCCCCGGCTCTCCATCTGTACTGCACAACTCCGGAGAACCTCTATAATGTGCTAAGTCACCGCGAAGGTATGCACGAACAGCGCATAGCCCACAGAGCGAAGCAGCACCATGGGTGGCTGCGATCAGCGCTGGATACAACGCGGTGCTCTGCTGCCATCTCCTATTAAAATAATCTGGTTTAATAATGAAATACAAAACCGTAACCGAAAAAACCTTCTCTAATAACCATGTAAATGTCAGTATAACGTACGCTATTGACAAGGACACAATGTATTTTATCAGCTTAATCTGCCTTCTATCATTTCACATGACAGCCTCTCAAGCAGGGAAGAACAATTTCACTATGGAGTCAATAAAATCCCACAAACACAAAGTGACAGCTGTAAGACACTTACTGCAGACAGCCTATTATTTACAGTACAAGACCTGTTCAGCGCATGGAAATGGGTACTTGTCACTGGAAGTTAATGTCAGCTTCCCTCTGTCATTAGACTAACACCCACCTAGCGCTCAACAAACACACTGATTTCAGAATAAAGAAAAATCTATGGTGAGTATCAGTCTATTCTACGTACTGTGTGGGAGCAATAGGGATCATTCTGTACACACCGGTGTAACCGACCTCAGGGCATCAATAGGGGACAACATAAACATCCACACTGTGTACTAGATAAAGTTATCGTTTATTCTAAATACATTTCTCTAAATAATGGTTATATTAAAGCTGATCACTTCAAGCGCTAAGGTTCTGGGGACAATCCAAATGCCTCTGATTTTTGGAAAACTGGCTAGTTTGAAGTCGCTGAAGTTGACAGACATCCTACAGCAGGGGTGGCCAAACCTGCCCTCAAGATCTACCAACAGTTCATGTTTGTCAGGCAACCTGTGGATCTATAGCAGGAATGAATGCAGCAGGTTTGAAAATGTGACAGTTAGTAATGACTACAGCTGTGCACCAGCTAGAGCAGGGCTGGGCAACACTGGCCCTCCAGATGTTGATGAACTACACATCCCAGCATGCCTTGCATCAGTTTCAGCATGGCCACATAGCAAAACTAATGCAAAGCATCCTGGGATGTGTAGTTCATTAACATCTGGAGGGCCGGTGTTGCCCAGCCCTGAGCTAGAGAGTCTGGGAAATGTGACAGTTAGTAATGATTACAACTGTGCACCAGCTAGGGAGTCTGGGAAAAGTGACAGTTAGTAATGACTACAGCTGTGCACCAGCTAGGGAGTCTGGGAAATGTGACAGTTAGTAATGATTACAACTGTGCACCAGCTAGGGAGTCTGGGAAATGGGACAGTTAGTAATGACTACAGCTGTGCACCAGCTAGGGAGCCTGGGAAATGTGACAGTTAGTATGACTACAACTTGGCACCAGCTGGGGAGTCTGGAAAATGTAACAGTTGGTAATGACTGCAGCTGTGCACCGGCTAGGTGATTTGAAGAATGTGGATCGTTTGGTAGATCCCTAAGACTGGTTTGGCCACCCCAGGTCTACAGAATCACCAGAGACTATTAACATGTTGCCGCTTTGATTTTTTTTGCATTTAAAACACACAAGTTATCAGAATTGATTACCCGTCGCTTGTAAACTCACCACAAATACGCCAGAAAAACAGGCAAAATAAGAGGTCCCTGTGGCCAGCGAGACTCGAAATGTGAGCAATTGGTCCAGGCAGAACAGAATAGCCATACGCTAATCATGCGACCACTATGTAACACAGATATTTATGCCGTTGTGCCAAATCTCCTTTACCGATGCACCAGGACCTGCGTCACTAGAAATGCCAGAAGTATCTTTTATGCCCAAATGTGCTTCTTAGCCGCAATTGGATGCGAGAAAACTGCTACAGGGGACTGCACGGATTCATGTGATGCTTGACACTTGTATATTTGTGCGCGACGATGGGGATGAGACTAGCGACCAGCAGGAGCGCACAGCGCTAACTATGTAGTGGGTGCACACAGGCGGAATTTAAAAAATCTGTCACGACGACATGTTGTGATCAGCAAATTACTTTCAAATATCGTCTCTCGTCCCTGAAGTCTAAGAAAACAACGGCTAGATTTTACTTTTGTGGTACATTGAAAGAAATCTGCCTTCCCGCAGACCTCACCTCCCCCTCTTCTGTCCATCACCCCTAGTAATTACTGCTTGTGTACAGTTATGTTCTATTTCTATATGCAGCGTGCCATAACGTGTCATTATAGAAGTATCGTTGACGTCTTTCAGATATAAAAATAACGCTGCTGTGTTAATAAAAAAATAAACTGCAGAAAACAATGTCCGTACTGTATATGGTGATGCCTATTTAGTAATGGTACATAGGTATCTCTACTAAAGGGTTAGATCAAGCCGAGGGGGGGGGGGGGGGGGGGAATCGATCTAAAGGTAGGGGTCATTGGTTCGACCCTATTTAAATCAACATGCATTGGGTTGACCACAGAAAGGTCCACAGGGCTTAAGTTGAGGCCTGAAACAGGTCGACAGGCTTGGAAAGTCGACATGTGGCTATATAAGAAAGATTGCAGCGGTACATACGCAAATGTTCTCAGCAAATAGAAGAAAAGCAGCTAGGTTAATTTTATATCACAGATAGAGCCATCCTCATCTAGCCCTTTAATTGGATTAAGTGAGCCAGAGCTGTTGGACCTAATCCTTTGATAATCCCCTACTGTATTGTTCTATGTATTGTATTGCAGCTGAGAACAATAGGACTTGGCTAGCCATGGCCATCCAGAGAAGGCTAGCTGAGGAGGGCTCCATCTGTGATTTGCTTATTTTTTTTATGTCATTTGAGTTTGCCTGGCCTGGGTTTCCAGTACACAGGAGTGGTGGTTACTGATGATCTGAGTGCAGTTATACAGTGTCGTCGAAGCCTATCTACAGCATACACTGATTAACAGTAGATTGTTTAATGTTTTACTGTTTTCTTGTTAATCTGACCATGCTCAACTGAAATTTGCGACACTTTTCAACCGATTCCAATAGATCAGGCCGAAAAATCGAAGGAAAAGTGGCAAATTGTATGTGTTTTGTTGCCTATTCTTTGCGCAGTCCCATCGGAGATTGGCGATGCCGCACTTAAGATCTGTCGGGTGGTGCAGCCTCAGTTAGCGGAGAATGGGGCATGATATATCATACGTGATCCAGCTGCGGCGGAGCTCCCATGCGGTTCAAGGGATCGGCTTCCACTTCTCCCCTCTGAGAAGTTGCATTAGTGTATGGAAGCCTTTATGTTTGGACTAGTTAAAAGCCCGTCAAAATGACGGCTCCGCAATCTAATTTCACTTTGAGCAGTGACAGATTTTACTTTCACTTTGTGGGCTAAAAACCCTGATGTCCCTATCTGCTCCTACCTCCAACCTCTGTCTTCACAGATCCCTCTCCTCATATCCAGCAAGTTTGAAAGAAACCAGTGTCCGTACAGAAATTACTTTCACTTTCTGTTTAGCATACAAAGGAGTAATTTTTAGAGGCGAGCGGTAGTTAGCTATTTTTTTTAGAACATATATTATCCACAAGAACTTCAAGTTATCGCATTATGATCCCAGCGGCGGCAGAGCATTCTCCTACATTATAAGCACCCATGCCATGCCGTCACTCCTTGAAGCCGCTGTGTCCTAGCAGAGCGGCGTCCTCCGATATACTGTATATGCAGCGGGGAATGTGACACGCTAACAGTTACATTCTGGTGCGCACACACATTTTCATAAAATACAACTTGGGAAACTGCTGATGTTATCTGGCTTATAAAGCTTTGCAACCTACATGATTCAGGCTCTCTCTCCGCCCCAACAGAACTATATGCCACCAGTGCGCAGGCAATACATTATATTTGACACTTCCAGCCTATTTATTCTCTATCTTCTAAGCTGGAAAAATGAGAAAAACAAAATATTTATTTTCAACATGCTGAAAAAAAAACTCCCAAAGAACAAAGATAAAAAATGATTTAGGGTAGAGAGATATATATTAAGGTGCGGAGATTACAGTTACAACTGGGGTGATAACAGAGGAAAACAGACTTTTAACATTGAGTAAGTCATTCTAAGAGCGATTTAACCCATTTGTCAGGTGCCACAAAAAAAGAAAAATAAGATTCTTTTATAAAACATTGTAACGGGGAAAAAAAAATCCTTAATAATCAAGAAGTCCCATATATATGTTTATTTTCTTAAAAGTCTGATTCATAAAAGTAGATAAAAACTTCACACAATGCAGATCTTTGTATCGTTTTCAATTGTAGACATGGACGAGACAGCATCAATGTAGAGAAGGAGGCAACGCATTTCATCTACATAGAGACTTCATCAGGGATTATTCAGTAACAGATGAATAACAGGTAGTACAAAAAGAACGGCTTCATAAAAGGTCATTTAGGCACCACAGTACCCATTTGGACACATTCTTTAGTCAGTATACTGTAAGTATCGCTTACTACAGAATCACCAAAATCCGTGGGTAATTCAATGTAAACATGGAGGGAGATATTTATATACAATAAATATCAATACCAGGTCCCACAAATCAGTGAATAAGACACTGGACCATAAGTGAGGGGGGGACTTCAATTAGTATTAGCAACACCAACTCTGGCAGGGCCGCACAGGATGCTGGCTGGGCCGCACAGGATGCTGGCTGGGCCGCACACAGAAGCACATACAGATGGAGCCATCAACATCTAATTGGTGAATAGACCGTTCTAAGGGAGCACTGTGTAAACGTAGAAGTCTTTTTGAAAGAAAAATATTTTTGGTAATGAAATTTGCAACATTTTCCAAGCGCACCTAACCCTCATTCCCCCATTCCCAGTCTAAACATATCCTCCCAAGGTATCCGGACTGGTCATAGACAGACTCATCATAGACAGTCATATGGACGACCACTAATGGTCCACAGGGTCAAAAGGTTGACAGGGTTTAAAGGTCGGCAGGCAATAGGTCGACATTGTCAAAATGTCGACATGAAAAAGATCGACATGCCTTTTTTTTTTTACTACATTTTCAGCCGACAGGCGGTATTTCATTCCCTACCATCCACTAGGGCGTGGAGGGAGAATAAAATAGTGTGCCGAGCGCAGCGGAACACTTAGACAGTGTCCCTAAAAACATTAAAATCCATGTCAACCTTTTTCCAGGTTGACCTTTTTCATGTTGACCTTTTGACCATGTCAACCATTTTCCTGGTGACCTTTTGACCATGTCAACCTTTTTCACTTTGACCATTAAACCATGTCGATTTTTTACCTGTCGAACTTAAGACCCTGCCAACCTTGTGACTGTCGACCATTAGTGGTCGACCATATGACTGTCTATGATGAGTCTGTCTATGATTTATACCATAACCCCTCCCAAACCCTGCAGCTTAAACTGCCCCCAAAGTCTAACCCCAACCTCTCTGCCCACAGCCTAACCGTAATCCATCTATCCTTAGCCTTAACCCATCAACTGCAGTTTAAACTCCTGCCCCCCTCCACAACCTAACCATAACCCTCCCACCCACAGCCTAACCGTAAAACCATCAACTGCATCCTAAACTACTGCCCTCCTCCACAGCCTAACCATAACCCTCCCACCCACAGCCTAACCGTAATCCATCTATCCTTAGCCTAACCCATCAACTGCAGCTTAAACTCCTGCCCCCCCTCCACAACCTAACCATAACCCTCCCACCCACAGCCTAACCGTAAACCATCAACTGCATCTTAAACTCCTGTCCCCTCCAAAGCCTAACCATAACCCTCCCACCCACAGCCTAATTCTAACCTCCCAATTCCTGCAACCTAACCCACCCCACCCACTAACCTTCCCCAGCCTAACCCTCACCTCCCAACTGCTGCACAAAGAATCCTGGCGGGAAAAATAAATCTACAATTAGCGAGTGTCTAACAATTAATGCAGGAAAAAAAACAAAAAACCCTGTTCTTAATAAAGCTCACTGCCGTTTTATTACATAAGGCTCTCTTACATTACGGTCAGTGTTTTGTCTTCCGAGCGGATATTATAAAAGCTTCTAGGAGGTATTCCCGATACAATAAATCTTGGAGCGCAGTTCTGGCCTGATGTGACAAGATTTGCCCCCATGAATTTATACATGATTTCACCAAAACAACAAAAAAACCCTACAAAAAAAAAATCCCAGCAGTTTCTAACCTTGGAAGTCTCAGGTAGGAACATTAATCTAACAGAACGTCACTTTATATAGTGGGTTTCATTGTCACGGTCAAGTGTTCTGTGCGTAGAAAGCAAAATGACACCAAGTAAGGGAAAGTTTGCCAAGGTTCACAGGAGGTTGTGGAGCATAAAACAAGATTTTACTGCACGGAACGACTAAAAGACACTAAACAGAAACCCTCGGAAAAAAGAGCGGAGCTTTAAAACGGTATACAGCCCTGTATACGTAATTACACAGAACGGTAATGTGTCCAAGCGCAATATTACCCACATTGTGTGTGGCAATATTAATGCCATATACAGTATGTATACCAAACAGAAAGAATCTTATGGGCACTAATACGTTGCAAATCTGTGTGTATGCATGGGGATTGTATTCATGCTGTATTTGATGAAAACATTTAAGCTGGTAGCCTGTTGTATATATGCCCAGCACACCATTATTATACCTCTCAGATACAGAGGGTAACATCCAGGTAAAGTCTGGTGAAGCGTTAGAGAGTGATGAAGTAAAGTGAATTAACGTACCAGCCAATCAGCTCCCTAATGGTCATGTGACTGGTTGTGTTTGAAAAATGAGCAAGGAGCTGATTGGCTGGTACTTTATCCATACCTCCCGACTATACAGTATTTGATAGCAGGACGTCTGTGCACCGTTGGTGGGAGGGTGTGGCTTCACAGCCCGTTTATGTCATTTTGGGGGCATTCCCAGTGCTTGTGGCATCTATTCAGGAATCACCCGCTGCTTTGCTGTGCAGGGCTGATGAGAGGCTTCAGTTGGGACAGTGTTGCAATATAGGGACAGTTGGGAGGTAAGCTTTATCTTTCTTCAAGGCTCAGTACATCTGATCCTAAGGCTGGGGACCCGCTGTGCCACAGGTTCCTATGTGGCTGCCCACACATTAGCTCTGGGCCCTACTGCAGCATGCCGGATGGCGGGACACCGCTGTGTGTGGACCCCCTGTGTGTGAATCTTGCGCTTTAGAGCAGCCTGACCTGTACAGTAGGTGCGTCACCAAAATACACCAACCATGAACCAACAATGAAAAGATACTGACAGTCTTTCAGGTGTTTCTTAAGTGTCCCTCCTTCACGTGTACCACTGAGGATTACTCGTGTGACATAAAAAGGAGAGAAAATAGCAATATAGTGTAACACCACCAAATAATGGTGAATTAATTGAAATAATACTGAGAGATGGGAATCGTACCCTCTTTAATTGTCCACACAAGAGCAGACAATGATCGCTTTATGGTGTAAGGTCTGGAAAATAGGTCCTCAGGAAGATCCTTCAAACTTGTCCACATTCACCCAACATGCAAAACATTTGAGCAAAAAAGTTATCCAATGGTGAAATACCGTTTTTATTTTTAAGGAGTATTTTTTAAAAACACAATACACTGTACATAAATGGGTAATAAACAGTGGACTCTCACCAGAATGAAATGTCTACTTGTGCAAAAAGCAGACATAAACAGCATAGGTGGTGAAACCTCAGGCGTCCCTGGATGCTGGGAGATGTTAAAAAGTCCTGGTGGTCCGTCCAAAGTCTATCAGTCCCCTCCGCCAATGCGTTTCAGACAAATATGTCCTTTATCAAGGCATAGAGACATATCCCCTTGTCCGGGTATTTATACCCAAACATCCCAATCACAAAGTAATACCTATTTCCAGACATGGATTTCTAACCTCTAATAGAACACAAAACAATCCTAATATATTGCCGGACTTTTCCTCCTGTTTTTACATGAGATGTAATCTGTAGCTGGGATCCCGCGCGTCTGCACCGGAACTTCCGTGCGTTCCTGCCGATACCGGAAGTCGGAACAAAATGGCGGTGGAACGCAAGCCATATTCGGCTTTGGATATGTGAAACGCATGTATTGTTATGAAGAAAAGGGCCGGACTCATGCAGGACTTAGCAAAAACATTGAAAGCGCATCATCGCGAAACCGGAAGTGACGATGACACGCATACAACTTCCGACTTCCAAGTTCTGGTGCAGACGCGCGGGATCCCAGCTACAGATTACATCTCATGTCAAAACAGGAGGAAAAGTCTGATAGACTTTGGCCGGACCACCAGGACTTTTCAACATCTCCTAGCATCCAGGGACGCCTGAGGTTTCACCACCTATGCTGTTTATGTCTGCTTTTTGCACAAGTAGACATTTCATTCTGGTGAGAGTCCACTGTTTATTACCCATTTATGTACAGTGTATTTTAAAAAAATACTCCTTAAAAATAAAAACGGTATTTCACCATTGGAGAACTTTTTTGCTCAAATGTTTTGCATGTTGGGTGAATATGGACAAGTTTGAAGGATCTTCCTGAGGACCTATTTTCCAGACCTTACACCATAAAGCGATCATTGTCTGCTCTTGTGTGGACAATTAAAGAGGGTACGATTCCCATCTCACAGTATTATTTCAATTAATTCACCATTATTTGGTGGTGTTACACTATATTGCTATTTTCTCTCCCTTTCATGTCACACGAGTAATCCTCAGTGGTCCACGTGAAGGAGGGACACTTCAGACTGTCAGGTCCTGATGTGCGCTCCCAGGACAGCACAAATCGAAACCCAGATAGACAGGGCAGCAATGACTATACAGTGCAGATCGAATGTAGATTGTATGAATTGTATGTAAATAGTACAGAGATAGCAAAGATTGCATAGCACTCGAATCTTACACACCATAAGATTCCATTGCTATGCAATTTTTGCAAAATCATGTGCTATTTACATACAATTCTTACTATCTACATTCGATCTGCACTATATAGTCAATACTGCCCTGTCTATTTGACTTTTCAATTTCAGCTGATCGGGAGCGCGCATCGCCATCAATTCAGGATCGAAAGCTTAAAACCACGTTCGAGAATGCTATACCTATTAGATTTTGACTATGTAGTCAAAATTTAATGGCAAATTGTACCGTGTGTACACAACATAAGCCTATATGGAGGCAAACATAATAACAAAAGGTACATTTTTATAATAAAACCGAAATTAAATATTCCCACACTTGGTTTTAATAACAGCCTTGGTTACGTTTATCCTGGATACCATGTTAGTGTTCCTACTAGGAACCAAATGAGGCAGGGCGCTGGAGGGGCGGACCGGGCACGCCAACGTCACTACAGGGGGCGTGCCCGGGCCGCCGCGTCACTACAGGGGGCGTGCCCGGGCCGCCGCGTCACTACAGGGGGCGTGCCCGGGCCGCCGCGTCACTACAGGGGGCGTGCCCGGGCCGCCGCATCACTACAGGGGGCGTGCCCGGGCCGCCGCATCACTACAGGGGGCGTGCCCGGGCAACAGCGTCACTACAGGGGGCGTGCCCGGGCCACCGCATCAACAAAGGAGGCGTGCCCGGGCCGCCGCATCACCAAAGGAGGCGTGCCCGGGCCGCCGCAACACCAAAGGAGGCATGCCCGGGCCGCCGCATCGCACATGGGGGCGTGTCCAGGCCGCCGCATCGCTGAAGGGGGCTTGCCCGGCCATGACTACGTCACTGAGCTGCCGGGACGTAGCCATGGCCGGGCAAGCCCCCTTCAGCGATGCGACGGCCCAGGCACTCCAGCGGGACAGACTGCAGGCTGATTTAGCGGGGCGCTGCTAGAGGGGCAGGGCGCATTTTGCCCTTTAAAAATCGGGCAGGGCGCAGCGCCCCGCTAAAACAGCCTAGCGGGAACACTACATGTGTTATCAGACGATTGCGGCACAGTTTTTTTGTATGAAGAAAGCAGGATGTAATAGGTTCACCATCAAAACAAAATTGCTACATAACCCAAAGAATGATTGGGACTATTAAAATACCGGCCTCAATACTAATCTATTTATGTATATATAGGCCCTATAACTTATAGTAGCTAGACAAGATGAATGATTTATCCCTTTTCTGAACTTTTCTGCTTAATTGTAGGATTAGGAACTTAAAAACTAGCAGGATACAGAATGATTGCAATCTTACTGTGCCTATATGCCAATGCCTCAGAAATTAGTATAGAGACGCCACCACTAATCTGCTGCTCGCATACAAAGATGTGCAATTGATCATGTGATCATATGGAGGCTCGCAATGTCTGTCCAAAGTAAGCCGCCGGAGCTATTGTAACCGTAACACCCCCCTCCTCCGTTACAATAAACTGGAGCTGCAACATTTGCAACTACTAGATCAGGTGAGGTATCAATCTTGCAACTCACTAGGGGGGGGTTATTCAGACCTGACCGGTTATCAAAAGAGGCCACACAGCTACAAAACTCAGCCATTACTCTAGTCGCAAGCCATTCACACGTTGATTACCATGTGGCCACCATTTATGGTTAATAAAGGGCCTTTTTTTTTTAAAGAGTCAGGAAAAATGCAAGAATGCCCAAGCGGTTTCAGGGAGGTCATGTGACGTCAGCCCGGCCCCGATCACGCGGTTACTACTGCACAGTTGCGGAAGGGCCAGAGTTAGGCAGAGATTGCGCACACTGGAAAAATCATTCCATGCTGGGTCAATTGCGAATGAATTTGAACCTATACGCCGATCAGCAAGATTTTTTGCAGACTTGCGCAGGGCAGGTTTTCAGTCTGTCTGGGTGGTGGCTATCTGATCACAGTGCTCTGCAAAATCACCCATCAGTGGTCATGTCTGAATCAGGCCATTAAGCGCATCTCTGGGGCCACTATCGCATTCCATAAGTAGGGGGGGGGGGGGGGGAATGTGCGGAATACTATAACTTTCCCGCTAACAGGACTGTTGCATTTTGCCTTACCATGCAGAAACAGTGATGTCACGTAACGCATCACTGTGCCTGTGACCCTGCCCCACTTTAACCACCAATGTTGAACATTCATGGAACGTAGAACGGGGGTTTAATTAGATTTAAAAACGCCAACAGATTTGTGGGAATCCCAGTTAGAAGATCCACTTAAATCTCAGGGGACTTTGTTTTACAAGATTCCAGTAACCACTTGATGCAAAACATTTAAAACATTCGACCATTGATTGCCCATTCACTTATTATCTAATCTATTTTGTTAACATACGGAAGAGGATTCTAATGAGAGTCTGAGACTATCCGACATTTCGTCTGTTGCAATGTTGAGATAACCCAGAAACAAGGAAGGTAAAAATCTATACAGCTGCATTATTAATGACTGTTGGGTGACCTCTCCTTATCTCCACCAACTTAAAGGTGACATTGAATTTTTCAATAAAGTTTCTGCTTTCCTGTTTGACACGTGCTCCGTAATGATTTCACTTCAGACCCGTTGAAGGATTTCCACAATAGGCAGAAACTTCTTTACAATTTTGTTAGGCGAGACTCTATATTGACTGGTTTGTATTACAATATTTTTCACCACTGTAGAGTGGGGGTGGGGGGGTTGTGTATCAAAGCTTGGGGAGAGATAAAGGGGGGACTGTAATCGTTTGAGTGCCAACATCTGTGAGCGATGTTCAAAATATCCGCTTAAAATGCCAGCGTCGCTCACATTTCTTATTTAAATCCCTCCCCCTTACACTACAGAGCAATTCTTAAACCTGCCCAGATGTTGCAAGGGGCCCAGAAAGGCTCACTGTAAGCAGTGCTTCGGTATTACCCAAAATAAACGTATACATCCAGCGCAACGTGCGACAGATACAAACAAGCGCAACACTGTGCAGAGCCTTATTGTGTTATCACGTCAACAACTTGTTCTAGTGATATATAAATAAGAAATGTAAGTCACCGGTAAACAAGCAGAACGAGCCAACAGAACACCGCCCGGTACATTTTGTCCGATCTGGAAAACATTTGTATCATCTATATTTTACATTCTATTAGTGTAGTTTTCTCCTGTGTCCGTCCCGCGGGATTGTGTATTTTGCTTACATTAGGATTATGGCTGGAGGCTGCCCTGGGAGGAAAAAAAAATGGAAACATACACCAGAGAGATGATCAAAAATATACTGTGAACTGTGGATTTCACATGGCATGTTTTATCCCTAGTAGCCAAAACATTGTGGAGATGAACAAATAATCAGATGTTCCATTTTAATGATGGACAAGCCATCTAACAGCTGACAAAGCAGTAACTAAAGTAGACTGAGAGTCAGCATTCTGCGATGTGTATTCACATTCCGGCGAGTGGTTTTAGGTCATCGAAGTAAACTACCGATGGTCATCCCTAGTACTGTGTCACAACTTTAGAAAGAGTGACTGTCCCTCCAGGACCCACAAGTATGGACTCATGGTCGGATTCAGAGATGTACGCTGATGACACCGCAATCGAAAAGGTGTGTGCAGCGGCTGCACAAAAACTTGTGAGTGCCGCAGGCGCCTGGATTTGTATTGAGGCAAAGCCGCCGGCTTTCGAGTCTCAGTAGCCTTTTTCAAAGATGCAGCATTTGTTGCAGATAAGTTGATCATTAAACTGAGTTGCCCTTGGCCGCGGGATGTGGTCATTAGGTCGACAGTCAAAAGTTTGACCACTATTGGGCATGGGAACACGCTTGCAGGGCCGGTGATACCCGCTGAGCAGAGGATGCAGAGCAGGGAGGTGCTCTCCCTGCTGTACATCCCTTGCTGTCCTCTGTGGCTGCCAGCAGCTGCGCCTGTGTCACACTGCATGACAGGCAGCAGCACTGACAGCACAGAGGCTCCCTCCCTGCTCCTAAGCACCCTGGTCAGCGCAGCGGCAGAAGCCGAAAAGGGGGCGTGGCTAAAGGCTGGAGGGGCGGAGCTACATGAGTGGAGGGAGCTACAAGGACGGAAGACTGTCTAATGGAAAAAGAAGGAGAGGATGAGCTGCAAGCCTGAAGTGCCCTGAACTAGTTGAGTAAAATGTGACAGTACTGCAACTGGTGTGGGCATATGTACAGGCAGCACTACTAGTGTCGGCAACTGGTGTGGGCATATGTACAGGCAGCACTACTACTGTCGGCAACTGGTGTGGGCATATGTATAATCAGCGCTACTAGTGGCAGCAACTGGTGTGGGCATATGTATAGGCAGCCCTACTGCTGTCGGCGACTGGTGTGGGCATATGTATAGCAGCACTACTCCTGTCTGCAACTGGTGTGGGCATTATGTATAAGCAGCGCTACTGCTGTTGAAAACTGGTGTGGGCATTATGTATAAGCAGCGCTACTCCTGTCGGCAACTGGTTTGGGCGTTACGTATAAGCAGCTCTACTGCTGTTGGAAACTGGTGTGGGCATTATGTCTAAGCAGCGCTACTCCTGTCGGCAACTGGTTTGGGCGTTACGTATAAGCAGCTCTACTGCTGTTGGAAACTGGTGTGGGCATTATGGTGTGGGTGTTATGTATAGGCAGCACTACTCGTGTCGGCAACTGGTGTGGGCATATGTATAGGCAGCACTACTCGTATCGGCAACTGGTGTAGGCATATGTATAGGCAGCACTACTTCTGTCAGCAACTGGTGTGGGCGTTAGGTATATGCAGTGCTACTACTGTCGGCAACTGGTGTGGGCATATGTATAGGCAACGCTAATTCTGTCAGCAACTAGTGTGGGCGTTACGTATAAGTTGGGTTACTACTGTCTGAAACTGGTGTGGGCATTACCTATAAGCAGCGCTATTCCTGTCGGCAACTGGTGTGGGTATATGTATAGGCAGCGCTACTGCTGTCGGCAACTGGTGTTGGTGTGGATGTTACATATTGGTCAGAAATTGGTGCGGGTGTTATGCAACTGGGGCGGGTGTTATATATAGGCAGCACTACTCATGTCGGCAACTGGTGTGGGCATATGTATAGGGAGCACTACTACTGTTGGCGACTGGTGTGGGCATATTTATAGGCAGCACTACTGCTTTCGGCGACTGGTGTGAGCATATGTATAGCAGCACTACTTCTGTCGGGAACTGGTGTGGGTGTTACGTATAAGCAGCGCTACTCCTGTGGCAACTGGTGTGGGCATTATGTATAAGCAGCACTACTGCTGTTGGAAACTGGTGTGGGTATTATGTATAAGCAGCGCTACTCCTGTCGGCAACTGGTTTGGGCGTTACGTATAAGCAGCGCTACTGCTGTTGGAAACTGGTGTGGGCATTATGTATAAGCAGCACTACTGCTGTTGGAAACTGGTGTGGGTATTATGTATAAGCAGCGCTACTCCTGTCGGCAACTGGTTTGGGCGTTACGTATAAGCAGCGCTACTGCTGTTGGAAACTGGTGTGGGCATTATGTATTAGCAGCGCTACTCCTGTCGGCAACTGGTTTGGGCGTTACGTACAGTATAAGCAGCGCTACTACTGTCGGTAACTCTGGGCATTATGTAGTCATATGTAGGTTTACTCGGGGCATTGCGTGGATCATGTGTGTCATAATATTATATGGGCATTATGGTGTGCGGCATATTGTGTAAGGGGCATTACGCTGTGTGGCATAATACATAATGGGCATTACTGTGTGTGGTATAATGTGTTATGGGCATTACGATGTTATTAGTACTTTTATATTGCCATGCCCCTTCCCCATGAAACATCACTCCTACATTTTTCCACGCACACTCTCCTATTTTTGGTGTGGTGGGGTACTCACCAATTCCCTTTCTGGCACAGGGTACCAAAATGGCTAGTTACGCCACTGGTTCTGTTGTGCTACTGTGTGGTGTAATTTAGAATGGGATTACTATTGTGTGGCCATGCCCATTCCTTGTGAGATGACATGTCTTTCTTTCGGAGTGCACTGTCCCTTTGTAAAGTTTGGGAGGGCGCAAATTTATAGTTTGCAGGAGGGCGCTGAAGACCCTAGCACTGGCCCTGCATGCATGAGATCTGATCTGAGATCAAACCCCTCCATTTGACCAACTTTCATCCGATATATTGTGCCGATTCGTCGGAATCGGATGATATCGCCCCAAAATCGCATAGTGTATCGGGGCCTTAAGATTGCTTTCATAGCGGATTTGTAAATATTGAAATAATGCCAAGGAAAACAGATTAAAGCACTCATGGAGAACCAAATATTTAGATAAAGTGCCTCTGGCTGTACTAACACGGAGGTACTTTTCATGGGAGCATAAAATCGCTTGAAAAGATGCCAGTAGGGTACGTTTTATACCATTGTAGGGCCATCCTGATAGTTCACAAGCTTAGTGCAAACAAACTAATTCCGAATAAAAAGAGTAAAGCAAAGAGTCGGTGGGAGGATCACTCAAGATCATCGTTGTTTGCCTCCACCAAGAACAGAGCAGAGTAGCTCACACAAGTTTAGTGGGTTCCAATTACAAAGGTCCTCTTTAGGAGATTGATGTACGTTTTAATGCAAAACACACAAAACAAACCAGGTTAAACACAAACAGGAATACATATGGGTTATCTTGGTATAGGAACAGTCACTTTTTCAAGCAACATCCCACTTTTTCAGAGAAACCGGGCTCAATGCGTTTAATCTATTTAAGACTTCCTTAGGGTTAGCTGCAAGTTTCTGGAGTCGTCTTATATAATCTCTATTATGTTGGAATGTTATTTGGCGCTTGTTTTTTGTTATGGTTATCAAGATATTGACTGCAAAATAGGCTTAGCGTGCAATTTAATGCTAAATTCCATTGTCGATTTGTCGACATTCACACTATCCATATTATGACAGTGTCGACATTATGCTCTCGACATTCTAAATGTTGACATAGTCTACTAATGCGGGAGGTGGGGCAGGCTCTTTGCGGGTCTCCTTAAAAAGAGAAGTCTCTCAGATGGTCTTGTTATTGCGGGTGTGGTATGGGGTTCAGACAGTCATTAGCCCAACGTCAGGATCCAGACTGCCCTTGCGGGCTCGCTGCGCTCGCCACGCTGCGGGCACGGTGGCTCACTACGCGAGCCACCTATTCTATTCTCCCTCTATGGGGGTCGTGGACCCCCATGAGGGAAAATAGCAGGTGGCCGTCGGGAACCAGGCTGTCGGCGTTTTGACAGTCGGGATCCCGACGTCGGGTAAATGACTGTTGGGATCCCGACTGTCGGGACCATGTCCGGCACCCGTTATTGCAGAGAGGGTGAGAAGTCACAGTGCAGAATTAGCAAGGAGGGGGCTTTACAAAGTCTTTCAGCTCCCTACCTAGTGACTGTGGTTGCAATGGTAGTCACATGACACAACGGAATTAGAATTCTTAATAGTTGATAGCAGCTTGAAGAAAAAAAAAAAAAAACAAAGCAAGAGAAAAAGTAAATACTGTGCTTTGTGTTTTTCATTGTACTGGCGTTTTAATATATGCAACAAAATATAACGTATGCAGCGTGCACTTAATTTGGTAAAAATGGCATTTGAGAACGAAAATACATAAAGTATAAAACTTTCCATGCTACAAAACCAACATAATAACACTCTTTGCGATGCACAAATATAAAAGGAATGTTATCAGAATGGAATCAGACTGACAAACAAAGGTGACCACTTTGGTAATTATCAGCTAAAATATTTTAATTACTTACACTTTGAGCGCCGCACACTTCCTGCGCTCTTCTAGGTCGTTCTATCTTTAGAAAATCCTTCGCAATATGACTGCGAACCAACATATGTTGATTCTCTATTTGCTTTTAATTTTCTCTTAATACTTCATTCATCAGTGTGTGACAATTAATTAACTTAATTATGTTAACTTAATTATGCTCTTTCGTAAGGTCAATATATAAAGCCACTCTGCTTAATAGCATAGCTTGTAACGTTAATCGTCTTATATAATGCAAATGATGTCACAAGAAAGTGAATCCGTGTAAAACTAGAGGGGGAATTACTGTACCGGGAGTCTACATCCTGGCTGTTGAGATGCTCTCCGACATGGATCAAGGGGAAGAAGACAACTGCTGGGAAGTGGATCTGCTAATTACAGCATCAGTCTCTTGTAGTAAAGCGGTTAGAAAAAACGGATAAATAAAAACACACCTTAAATCTTTAGTAGTTACTGTAAAATAAAACTAAAAACACCACTCTACTAAGTAGGAAATGTCAAATGTGATGTAAAAAATCTATATTTTATAATTCAAGAGATATATCCTCATGTCAATCTTCCTTCAATCCCTAATTAGTGGCAGAAGTTGGGAGTTGGGTTGCCTATACCTTGTAAATTATTCCCATTGACCAATGCACTATAATTTAAAAAATGAGGTGCATCCAGCAAACTTAAGCCAAAAACTACCATTCGCATTATTGAATTCCAGAACGCAATCCTGGGCTCTGTAGGGCTAGCTACATGTTGAGCGTGTCAGTCTCTCACTCTCTGTCCACTCCCTCCCTTTCCCCTCCTGTCAGTCTCTCTCATCTCCGTCCCCAATCCCCCAATACAAAGGTTCCTCCTCCGCTAGTGGTCACTACCATATGCAACGTCCAATGGGCACGCATGCGCATCACATCATCTGGGTCTGAAACTAGGAAGTGAAGACTTCGCTAGGACAGCTGGATATTGCAGAGCTGTCCCGACAAGGCGCAATCCCAGCCGCTGTTGGCCGCATCCTTGGTACATCTCGCCCTGTGCATTATAAAGAAGCAACATTTCCTACACAGTTACTTACACTACCATAATAGAGGCCATATTTGTTCCTCCCTTGACAAAGGCACCTCCTCAGTCTCATTTGCATAAGATGTCCACGGCACCAAAGCTAGACATGCCAACATACAAGGGTGGAAATTACTAATAAAGAATCACTTCTGTAGACACAATACAAGACACTACGCTGTGTAGAGGGAGTTAAAAACTGTATGTACTTCTCCGTTTGCCTTTACAACATTAATGTAATGCATTTAACGCCTCACAAGGCACTTGCCAATGTTTCTAATCCTTTAATGCTGCCTGTAGAGTACTTATGACTAATGGCAGTCGACTTCAGAACACGGCACATCTTTAACCATAAAACAGAGGACTATACTACAACTGTGAATTACTAATGCGAGAAGCCAGCACCTTACACGGTCATGCTGGAAACGGAATGCTTAATAGCTCTGAAACAGATTAATGAGCACCTACTTTAAGCTTTCTCAAGATCTGTATTTTGAGTACTTTAGCATAGTTTGGACGACTTCTCAGAAACACAAAGGGAACTGCAAATGTAAGACCATAAGCTCTGTGTGTGGGAGCCATTCCCAACCCATAGATAATGTCAAAGTACAATATTGGTTAGAGCGGCTGGCTTGGAATTCGCGCCGGCCGGGGGGGGGGGGGTTATTCAATAAATAATGGGGTTTTAGTTCATGAATTGATCAATGCATTTAAGCTTGCAGCGCATCGCCAAGGGACCCCGTTTTACTGCAAGTACTACATTAACAACTGGTTTTCTTTGGAACCCGGCATCATAGCTAAAATGAACATGTGTTTTTCTTGGGTTAAAGCTCAACTGCCAAGTACTTTATGGCTTGTAAAAGTTAAGACAATCCCAAACACAGCACCTGAATTAGTATTAAAGGGGCAGCTGTCACAGTTTTCAGGTAAATGAGCTTATCTAGGGTGCATGAGAAAGCTATGATCACAGTAATAAAGGTTAATTAAAAATCAACCCAAATATATAGATACAGAAGTAACAAAAGGGGAGGTGGTCATCCGCACAGGATCCTCATCATATTTTTGAGGAAGTTCGGACCCCCCTGAATTTTCACAAAATGGCGTTAGCCTTTAATACAATTTCTATGGGAGGTGTGCAACCACTGGACAAGTTTGAGATAGCTTTATTTAAGAGAGAAAGTATGTCCTTATTGGGTGTACCTATTAGGTCCTTAAATGAAATAAAATGTAACCTTTATTAGACAATTTCTTAAAACTAAGCGAAATATGACAAACACACATGTAACATTTATATGTGAATACAGGGGAAGGATAGGTGTGTTTATTTAAAATCGGTGGCCTACTCGTATCGCACTGGTATAATCTGACAGATTTGTCTCAGAATCCACGTGTGTATGTGCACCAGAAAATAAATTGTTGGGTTAATACCGTGTCTCTGTATTTTTATTACTCAGGTAAGAAATTATGCCTGCAGCCGTGCAGCGGGTTAGTTTGTATGTAAATCCTCTGATCACCTCCAGGTTATTGTTCCCATGGGATGATATGCATTCTCCTGGGAAATCTACACCTCTGGGGTTAGGTCAAAATTGCCTCAGTCGACTCTGTGTTGTCTTAAAAGATCATCTTGGCAATTAGGTGAATGCAATACAGTTTGTAAAACATTTCTCATGTACTGGTTTTAACAGTTTCTATCTGTATATATTGGCTCTGTGGCCTCTGCAGATAAATTTGTTATTGTTTGTTTGTGAGTAAATGCCCAAACGATAGTAATTTGCACAATCAAACACCTTAGCATGACACACTGTCACCTTTTACTTGAGATTTAGGTTTGTTGACAAATTATTGTGTCTTGTCGGGTAACAAAGATATTAGGTCATGTGTTGACTACCACAGTCGACACACTGTGTGTTAGCCCAATGGCCTGTTGGTTGGGGGTGTTTGTACGTTTGGAAGCAAATTCGTACAGTCAGACACCTTACTGCAGCATAGTGTTATTCCTTAATTCAGAGTGACTGACAAATACATGTGTCTTATCGGAATAGAGAGGTCGCGAATGGTGTGTCGACTGCCACCGTCGACATGAAATCCCCTCATGGTAATACCTCTATTGAGGTGGCATATACTTCTGACAAACCCCAGTATGTGAGAAAGAGGGAGGTTGTTTAGGGTATGGTTAACCCTGATATTGCCGCTGTACGTATGTATGGAGTGGCTGGCTCTTTAGGCAGTATCCCACTTCTAGTTAATGGGCAATGATTCTAATATAAATTTTGCAAATAGGTTTGCTGTCTCGGTCACTCTGCAAGTTAATGGAGTTGCGAGTGCAGAAAGCCAATTATTTGTCTATCTCAGAAGACACCTTATTGCAACATTGTATTATCCATCAACATGAATACACATATTTTCTTATGTTTACTTAGATACGCTGTAGTGATATGCTTCAAATACATGTATTAAAAGTGGGCTGCGGATAGCCCTGGTGTTGCCGCTGCCTGAGGCTTAACTTTATATACTGGGTAAACTGCTTTCTACCGATAGTTGACACTGGTAATCAACACGTGGTGCATTAATTATCAAAGATCCCTGCGGCATATACTGTACTGAGACTGAATTTGCAGAAGGTCTTTTGACAAATATAACAGCTCTATGGCTATACAATTGGCCCACTGCGTCTCAGTAATATGCGGGGATTCGTGGTAAAGCTTATGCGTGACACGCTCTCATGGCGTGTCTTATGTTAAGCTGTGTGTCACGTTACCGCTGCTGCCCTTCTGCAAGGTACGGGATCAGCAGTCGGTGCATGACATAACTGAGCTTACTATAACCTGTTGGTAAAAGTACAGAAATCAAAATACAGTGCTAAATAATGGCGAACGAGTAGGCACCACCGCTAGCCGGCGCGCACTTCGCCTCCAGCTTTTTCAAGCTTGAAAAAGCTGGAGGCGAAGCGCGCGCCGGCTAGCGGTGGTGCCTACTCGTTCACCATTATTTAGCACTGTATTTTGATTTCTGTACTTTTACCAACAGGTTATAGTAAGCTCAGTTATGTCATGCACCTACTGCTGATCCCGTACCTTGCAGAAGGGCAGCAGCGGTAACGTGACACACAGCTTAACATAAGACAGGCCATGAGAGCGTGTCACGCATAAGCTTTACCACGAATCCCCGCATATTACTGAGACACAGTGGACCAATTGTATAGCCATAGAGCTGTTATATTTGTCAAAAGACCTTCTGCAAATTCAGTCTCAGTACAGTATATGCCGCAGGGATCTTTGATAATTAATGCACCACGTGTTGATTACCAGTGTCAACTATCGGTAGACAGCAGTTAAGTCTACCCAGTATATAAAGTTAAGCTTAGGCAGCGGCAACACCAGGGCTATCCACAGCCCACTTTTAATACATGTATTTGAAGCATATCACTACAGCGTATCTAAGTAAACATAAGAAAATATGTGTATTCATGTTGATGGATAATACAATGTTGCAATAAGGTGTCTTCTGAGATAGACAAATAATTGGCTTTCTGCACTCGCAACTCCATTAACTTGCAGAGTGACCGAGACAGCAAACCTATTTGCAAAATTTATATTACAATCATTGCCCATTAACTAGAAGTGGGATACTGCCTAAAGAGCCAGCCACTCCATACATACGTACAGCGGCAATATCAGGGTTAACCATACCCTAAACAACCTCCCTCTTTCTCACATACTGGGGTTTGTCAGAAGTATATGCCACCTCAATAGAGGTATTACCATGAGGGGATTTCATGTCGACGGTGGCAGTCGACACACCATTCGCGACCTCTCTATTCCGATAAGTAACATGTATTTGCGAGTCACTCTGAATTAAGGAATAACACTATGCTGCAGTAAGGTGTCTGACTGTACAAATTTGCTTCCAAAGGTACAAACACCCCCAACTAACAGGCCATTGGGCTAACACACAGTGTGTCGACTGTGGTAGTCAACACATGACCTAATATCTTTGTTACCCGACAAGACACAATAATTTGTCAACAAACCTAAATCTCAAGTAAAAGGTGACAGTGTGTCATGCTAAGGTGTTTGATTGTGCAAATTACTATCATTTGGACATTTACTCACAAACAAACAATAACAAATTTATCTGCAGAGGCCACAGAGCCAATATATACAGATAGAAACTGTTAAAACCAGTACATGAGAAATGTTTTACAAACTGTATTGCATTCACCTAATTGCCAAGATGATCATTTAAGACGACACAGAGTCGACTGAGGCAATTTTGACCTAACCCCAGAGGTGTAGATTTCCCAGGAGAATGCATATCATCCCATGGGAACAATAACCTGGAGGTGATCAGAGGATTTACATACAAACTAACCCGCTGCACGGCTGCAGGCATAATTTCTTACCTGAGTAATAAAAATACAGAGACACGGTATTAACCCAACAATTTATTTTCTGGTGCACATACACACGTGGATTCTGAGACAAATCTGTCAGATTATACCAGTGCGATACGAGTAGGCCACCGATTTTAAATAAACAAACCTATCCTTCCCCTGTATTCACGTATAAATGTTACATGTGTGTTTGTCATATTTCGCTTAGTTTTAAGAAATTGTCTAATAAAGGTTAAATTTTATTTCATTTAAGGACCTAATAGGTGCACCCGATAAGGACATACTTTCTCTTTCTTTCTCTTAAATATAGATACAGAAGTACCAACACACTCGCCATTCCTACGAATGGGGTGCAAACAGCACCCACACTTCCCTTGATCTGGTATTCACTAGGCTATGCTCTATTTCTGAATTAAATAACGCCCCATTCCCTCTATTGGATCACAACCTTATCACCTTCTCAACCTCCTCCATTTCTCCAAACACTATAATGCCTAAATCATGCAATCCTCCTCCAACACGCAGAAATACTAATGCTATTGATTTTCAACAACTTTCTACCTCTCTGCAACAACTGCTCTCATCCATTTCTACACTTGCCTGTCCTGAGACAGCTGTAACCCACCTGAACCACACTCTACAAACTGCCCTTGATGAAGCTGCTCCAGCTACTCCTCACAATCCATGTAGGCTTAGATGCCAACCGTGGCACTCTAAATTAACAAGACACCTGCAAAAACTATCACGTAGATTGGAACGTCAGTGGTGTAAATCTCAAAATCCAAGTGACTGTCACATTTAAGACTACCTACCACGCCTATTGTAGTGCTCTGGACACTGCTAAACAAACTTATTTTCAATCTCTCATCTCTTCTCATGCCACTAACCCCAAGTGACTTTTTAATACATTTAAATCACTTCTTTAGCCTCTTTCACCCTCCCCACCTGCCAATATCAGTGTGCAAGAGCTTGCTTCCTTCTTCAAGGAAAAGATTGCTAAAATACAAGATAAAATGGCATGCTCTTCCTCAGCCCGTGACTTGCTTACTTCCTTTCCTGAGCCCTTTGCCACTTTCTCCTCATTTGACCCTAGAAGTGAGGATGAAGTATCCACACTCTTCTCATCTTCCTACTCCACTTGATCCTATACCCTTACAAGTCAGTAAAGCTCTGTCTCCTGCGCTTATTCCAAGCTTAACTAAAATCTGTAACCGCTCTCTCTACTGGTATCTTTCCTTCTCTGTTCAAGCATGCACTTATTACTCCCATTTAAAAAAAAACACAATTCTGATCCAAATGGTCTCTCTAACTACTGACCTATCTCACAGCTCCCATGCCTCTCCTAGCTACTTGAGAGACTTGCCTACACTCACCTCACACACTTTCTTAACTGCTACAACTTATTGGACCCACTTCAGTCAGGCTTTTGCTCTCAACACTCCACTGAGACAGCATTGACTAAAGTATTCAATGATCTGGCCACTACTAAATCTAAAGGCCATTTCTCACTTCTTATTCTTCTAGATCTCTCAGCTGCCTTTGATACTGTTGAGTACTCTCTTCTCATACAAACATTACAATCCCTAGGTCTTTAGAACACAGTTTTCTTGCTTTTCTTCCTACTTATCTAATTCAGTGTTCGCTTCTCTGATTGTGTCTCCTCCTCACTACCTCTGTCTGTTGGAGTACCACAAGGCTCAGTCTTTGGTCCTCTGCTTTTCTCAATCTATACCTCCTCACTAGGGAAACTAATCAACTCTTTTGGATTTCAGTATCACCTGTACACTGATGATATTTAAATCTATCTATCCTCCCCGGAATTGTCACCATCAGGATTGCTCCGTGTCTCTGAATGTCTTTCTGCCATTTCATCTTGGATGTCATATCGCCACCTCAAACTCATCATTTCCAAAACAGAATGAATTATATTCCCACCAGCCAAGAGTAGTTACCAACCTGATATCTCTATCACTGTTGAGAACACAACAAATAATCCTACTCTACAAGCTCGCTGCCTAGGGGTCATCCTCAACTCTGAACTGTCCTTCATTTTTCACATTCAATCTGTCTCTAAATCATGTTACATACATCCAAAATTCGTCCGTACCTTACACAAGACACTGCAAAAACTCTAATCCATGAACTCATTGTATCACGCATTGATTATTGCAATGGCCTTTTTTCCGGTCTTCCTAAGAAAAGACTCTCATTGCAACAATCCATTTTGAATGCAGCTGCGAGGCTGATCTTCCTGGCTAGACGTTCATCATCTGCTGATCCGCTCTGCCAGTCCTTCCATTGGTTGCCTGTATATTACGGCATTCAATATAAAATACTTCTACTTACATACAAAGCCATCACTCTGACTACAGCAACTTATATCTCTTTGCTTATCTCAAAATATATCCCCACCCGACCTCTCCGCTCTGCACAAGATCTGCATCTCTCATCCACACTCATTACTCGCTCCCACTTACACTTGCAGGATTTTTGTCGGGCAGCACCCACCCTATGGAATGCCCTTCCACGCACACTAAGACTCTCCCCATGCCTCCAAAATTTCAAGCATTCCCTGAAATCTCACCTCTTCAGGCAGCTTATCATATTCAGGACCCCCACACAACCTCCAGTAGCATTCATATCTAATTGCACCCCATCAGGACCATCTAGTAATCTGATGGGACTGCCATGCTATGGAATTATATCCTTATATATCCCTCCTATTCTCCCTATAGATTGTAAGCTTGCGAGCAGGGCCCTCCTACCTCCATGTTGGTTTGTATCTACCCAGTTTGTTTAATCACTGTTGTTTCCAATTGAAAAGTGCAACGGAATATGCTGCGCTATATAAGAAACTGTAAATAATAATAATAATAAAAAAAAAAATAATATATATATATATATATATATATATATATATACATACATATATACATACACACACATACACACACACATTTCCAATTTATTTTCATAAAACGGCATTATGAACTGGTGAAAGTCTCAGAAGGAACTGCTTCCGAGATTAAACAGCAGATGGCCGATGTCTTTTTCATTACCCCAACCAATTCTGCGCTCCCAAGGCTGAAAGTCAGTGAAAAGGCTATTTACTGATGAAGCACTGTAGATACACTGAAAATCCAAATGATTAAAAAGGCCGTTCATTAGAACATAACCGAAGAGAAAACAAAAACATCACTAAGTGGAGGAAGAAAACTGTTAATGTAGCCATGACAACAGAATTCTAAAAATATAAACCTAATTTTAATTGTATTTAATAGCAGTTAAATGTTGCCTAGTGACACAAAGCACGCGTCTACAAAGTATATTATAAAAAAATAAAACAAAAACCTCACTTTGATAAAGCTTTAAAAATAAATGTCTTAAAATAAGATCAACATATGAACCAGAAAAAGTAATGTCTTCACAATATTTGAAATTCTCTGATATAATTCTCATTAACATAAAGAGATAAATAAGTAAGAATGGAGGGAAGGGAAGTGCAAATTGTACCCTGAAAACTTTCAATAGGGATATTACTGCCACGAATATTACAATGTCACGAAAAAAGCTATAAAGAATCTATAGGAGAAAAAAATAAGAGAAACACAACAAAGCAACAAGGTTGGCGCAAGACTTATCCTAGTGGCTTTCAGCAGAGGTTGGGTATGTAATACAGCAGTATCCCGATGGTCAGATTCCCAGAACATCCCAGTCAGTAATTTAGTTCCTAACCATACTCCACCCCTCTTACAAAATAACCCTACCTCTCCATTCCCGACAGCTGAACTCTAACCCTCCCTCCCAGTGCCCAACCCAAACCTTGTACTTCCCTGTCGGATATGTAAAGATTCTATCGGGATCCCGACTGCCACTCTTTTGACCGTATCCACTGAGCAGTGTGATTGGTGATTATATTGGGAAAAGGCGGCAAACTTTGAGTAGTCACAAATTGAGATTGCACAAAATGATTCTTAATTCCTTTCTCTTATTGTTTTATACCTTCATTTCAGAGTTTAAATTGCATACAGTTGTAATAAAACCAGAAAAAATGTGGTGTACTAAAATCTTTCAAGAGTGCACCACAGTACAGAGAAGCACCAGTCAACGTATCCTCTCCTCCCCACTCCAAATAACAATCACTATCAATTAGAAACATATAAAAAAAGAAAGACTTCCAATCCAAAATGTAAATCGTCCATCAGTAAATTGTGAGGTCCATTCTCCTTTTCAGCCATGGACCTATATATTGTCTACTCTCAAGAAAGACGCTTGTTGGTTGTCCTGCTGTCTCACAAGCTTCTTATGCCCAAAGTAAGCTCTAAAGTTGCCTACAAGCTGTATGATTTTTCAACCAACGTCGTTCATTTTGGCCCTTCTGAGTGATATTGGTCAAAATACCATTCCGTGTGTATGCTACGAACGATGAGTCTCGTTCATCAAGGCTGTTCATCGACTATGCAGGCAGCTCAACTTGGATATCTTTCAAATAAAAGCCTATAGACCAGGGCTGGGCAACACCGGCCCTCCAGATGTTGATGAACTACACATCCCAGGATGCTTTGCATTAGTTTTGCTATGTGGCAATGCTGAAACTGATGCAAGGCATGCTGGGATGTGTAGTTCATCAACATCTGGAGGGCCGGTGTTGCCCAGCCCTGCTATAGACTGTAGCTAGATCGTTTGTCATTCCTTTTTCGTCAAATCGTTTAGTGTGTACGCATAACCTCTTTCATCCAGGACACTGGTGAAGTTCAAGGGAGATTGGTCACCAATGTCGTTCAGTCCATAAATCGCCCAGTGTGTATGCAATGAGTCTTCAAGGTTTATTTACTAAGATGGTAGTTCTTTTTCAGATGAGATGTTGCTATGGTCAAATTAGAATTTTCTAATTTATTTATCAACTTCTAGAAGATAATAGAAGGCATCCGATTGGATGCCCATAGCAATATCTGAAATACAACTTCCAACTTAGTAAATAAAACCCTTCATGTTTTTGTATGAATAAAAGTTTGTGTCTGAACTTCCTGTGCGCACAAGCAATGCATGGGTACATTTACCATATGTCTGCAATTTGACCTATCGTAGCATCCTGCAGTCCTAGGACCTGACATACTGTACATGGGTCTCTCTCCTTCAATAGCATGTATAATACAGGTTGGGTATCCCTTAACCGCAGGTTTTCAGACTATTTTGTTTATTTTTTCTTCCTCCCTTTTATTTATACTCACCTCTTCCCCCAGTGTCCACGGGGGCCAACAGACTCCTCTTCAGTGGCATCCCCAATTGCGAGGATGCATTGCGCGGGTACGCTGGTGATGTCACCGGCGCACCTGCGCAATGCATCCTTGGGACCGGGGATGCTGCTGGAGAGAAATCCGATGCTAATCAACCCCATAATATGACCGTTTATCAGTGCTTAATTTTTATATAGTAAATGTTCATACCTGCAGAGGTCTCTGTATGTATTTATACACAGTACAAATAGAAACCACTGCACATAGAGCTAGGACAGCAGCTTACGAGCAAAGCTACAAACATTTTGTTCTAAATAATTTCCTAATCATGTCTGGCATAACATGTACTTATTCATTATTACGTTTCATTTCCACTGTGTGTCCACTACAGGTGGTACTATAATGGGGGGAAGGGGTGGGGTGGGGATGGGGCAACTTGTATTTCTGGGTGCCAGTCGGGATCCCGACAGTCATTTACCCGACGTCGGGATCCTGACTGTTAAAACACCGACAGATGGGTTCCCGACGGGCATCGGCTATTCTCCCTCGTGGGGGTCCACGACCCCCATAGAGTGAGAATAGAATAGGTGATGAGCGCAGCGAGCCACCATGCCCGCAGCGTGGTGACCGCATCGAGCCCGCAAGGAGCTTTGTTGCGCTCGCCATGCTGTCTGAGTCCAGCCAGTCAGGATCCCGATGTCGGAACCCTATACCACACCCATATTTCTTTGTAATAATTAGGCAATATTACTCCACACTTGGTAGCCAGTATATCCTCTTTTTATACGACACTTCCGTTCATAGTGACTTTTTTTAATGTCCACCATAATCTTTGTAAGTGTTGACAAAGCTTACACAAAAGGAATATAGTACAATGTATCCTAACTCTCATTAAAAGAACAAAAAAATTATTTTTAACTTTTAAAAGGCACTTTATTTGGGTACATTTAGGAATATTACTTGTTTTAGACCATAGGCACACCAAAGTTTTAAAGCATTTTATCCTCTTTTGTCAGTTATGACATATTAATGAGACACCACCCTCTAAACGTAAGACAATGGTACATTAAACGCTGGGCCCATTGCTACATAACATTTGCAAAAATCAATTACAAAAAAACAACAAAACGGGTTCATTAAATATAATCCCAGGAGTTGTTAACGGGTTAATATCCAGAATGCTGAATCTAAAGTGGCATTGAAAATACTCCCACTTTCTTTTACTGCAGAGCGGCTGACAAGGCACAAATCACGGCCGTCTTCAGGCTGTCTTCGCAGGGAAAGATTAAATGTGAACAGTTCCTGTCTCAATAAGGCCTTTCTCAGAATTCACTCTCTAGGTTACTCATAACTTAAAATAAAACCTGACTCAGCAAAAAAAATAAAAAATAAAAAAGGCACAACTTGGTTATAAATAAATATATAAATGTGTATCTATCTCTTGTTGTGTCCGTTTTCTCCATAACTGCTCAAAGCAGCGCTCAATCTCCATGGGAAGTTAATATTATATTTCTAATATGTTTACACTAATTAAAAGCTCAGTTTCAGCTCCTGGGATAAAGGGGACATTTTTATTTCAGTATTTGTGACGTGGTTTTAGGTCATTTTCATTAAAATGGAAGGCTTAACCCCTTTGAGTGCCAACAACTGTGCCAGAGATGTCAAAAATACCTGCTAAAAAGGCCAGCGTCTCTCACATTTGTTATATCAATTCAAACGACAAATGTTTTGCAGAAGTAGATATTTCCTTATAAGGTAACATTGCAGGTCGTTCGGATGAATGCAAATTTCACATCTATTTTGACAAATTCACTTTGCAATTAAAGGGTTAATAAGGCAATACAAATTAAATGTGCCAATTATTGTTCACAGTGTTTTATTAATAAATTGCTTTAGAATTTCTGGTCGTTGATGCTCACTTAACTCTTATAAATTAACTCATAACTATGTAATTTCAATTCTGCTTGGTTGCAGAAAAAATAAACTATTACAACATCTCAATACATAATGGTGATATTTTTACTTCCTTTGTATCTGCTTAGTTTTATTTACTTTTTGTGTTGAATATATGCTTTTCAAAACACTTACGGTAATTCATTTTTCTGGAGAATACAACAAGCCTGCTCCCAAACTCCTGCACCCAGAGCCGCCTTCTTATCTGGGGTAAACACCAGGACGATATGGCCTAAAACGAGCCAATTTAGATACAATCTCAACCGTTTGTATGTAAATCGGCCGTGTTTTGGGCCATTTCACTGCGATCCCGATCCGAGGCCCCGCGGGTCGGTCTTTTCTGAGATCCTACTTGTGCAGGGTAGGGGTCATGATCGGATCGCAATCACATTAGGGGCATTTTCTTGGCGGTTTACGCGCCGTCAGCTCGTGAGCAGGTCGTACGTTCCTGTTACGACACGCTCACGAACACCATCGTCCTGGTGTGTACCGGGCATTAGTTAACCTTACTTATAATCAACTCGTAGTACAATAACTGTGGTACATGGTAATACTGGAAGGGTTAGCATTACGAAATTGATACAGTGGACAGTATTGCTGTCTCACATTGCTGGGGTCTTAAGGTGGCCATACATCTACAGATCTGGCTGGTTGAAACAAAAACCTGGTAATGGATAAGAGCAAATGCCAGTTTACCATTTGCTTCGAAATGCTGGAAAACTGCCAAACTGTCATTTAGTTATTACCAGGTTTTTGTTTCAACCACTCAGATCTGACAATCTGTAGATGTATGGCCAGCTTTAGGTCCTTGATTGAGATCAAACCTATCTGTGGAAATAACATGTTCAGCAGCCCCATGGGTATCATCTGAATGCCCCAGTTTCCTATTTCAATACTTAAACACACGGTGCAAATAAAATGGACCCTAGTATTTGAGTATCGTCAGGAATTTTGGGTGTGGTATAAAAAGTTGACATTCCAAAACTCGCCACCAGAATGTCAACAGGTTCACAAACTTTAGGTCAACAACCAATATTTCTACATTTATAAAGATGGACATGAACACAATGTCAACGTTTAACACATCAAGAGCAAAATATTGACACACATATGTAGCCACGCTCATCGTTGCCTCACCAAATACTACGTGCAACTCCCATGGTGATTGGCGCAATCCGATTGCCATGTGCGCGTATCTAATTCGCTCCAGCGGCTCATAGAAACGCATCGAGTGGCGATATTGCATTGAAGCGATTATATAAACAACAACAATAATAATATACTGAAATGCATTGCTCAATACTGTGGCATAACATAAAGGAACAGCAATACCATCACGATTCATAGAAAAGGGTTAGAGGTTGGGAAGAACAGTATTGTTAGAAGACACATAAATAGTATTAAACTAGGTACTGTGTCTCTGTTATAATTGGAACAACTGTCCAAAGCTTCATACAATTAAAGAGGACCCTATTAACCGATCCTAATCTACTTCATTTTTTGTGTGTGGAATCTTACGAAGTCGTGATGATGAGACGCGTTGGGTTTTATTTAGTCGTTTAGTAGTTTCACGACGCAATTGAATGGAATGAGATGTCCTTTTTATATTGTTTTTATTTGTCGCATTAAATGTGAAAATATTCTTATTAGTTGCAGAAATTGTTTTGACCAATATTTGAGCATTTTATGCTAACTCTGGTGGTGGTGACACATCTGTAGCGTGCTCTATTACTGTCTATTCATATATATATATATATATATATATATATATATATATATATATATATATATATATATCCCGCTAGGCTGTTTTAGCGGGGCCCTGCGCCCTGCCCGATTTTTACAGGGCAAAATGCGCCCTGCCCTGCTAGCAGCGCCCCGCTAAAACAGCGTGGTGCCTGCCCTGGCTGTGTGCACGGGGAAGCGCAGTGCCGCCTTAGACGGCGATTCCCAGCGCTTCCTTGGCAGCACGGTAACTTCGGCGGTGCCAGGCCCGCCTCCTTTAGTGATGGCGCCGATCGGGACCGCCCCTTTTCGCGACCCAGGCACGCCCCTTTTTGTGACGTCGCGGCCTGGGACCGCCCACAATTGTGACATCCGCCCCCCTTGCGCTGCCCCCGTGCAGCGGCGCCCTGCCCGCCCTCATTTCTAGAGGGAACACATATATATATGTATATATGTGTGTGTATATACACACACACACACACACACACACACACACACACATATATATTAGATATGTTTTCTGGTTCATTTCATTTCTAATTCTCATAGAGGTAATAGTAATGTTTTCGGAAAATATGTATCCACACACACACACACACACACACACACACACTATATCTATATAGATATATATACACACACACACACACACACACATTACATATACATACACACACACACACTTAACAAGACTAAGGTGATCCCAATGTGTCGTTCCATGTGAGCAAGAATGATGGTATAAGAAGAGCGGACTGTAATATCTTTTCAAAATACAGAAGGGCAACTGTCAAGAGAAAAAAAATATCCAGCCTAAGGCTGAGAACATTTCAATAAAACTGATTTACAGGTTTGGAATAATTTAAAAGGGTGCACTGCAGCAGTAAATTACTGAGACTCTTCGCACTTTCCCATTCCAGCCAACAGTGAATTGATATCTTACGTTTTTACCATTAATAATATAGAAGTTATAAGAAACAAAGTTAATATAGTCCTTTTTTGATTATGCACAAATTATAATGCAAATGCACAATAATTTTACAACATCCAGATACCAAGGAGCAGAAAAATAAACACATCATATTGTACAGTTAAAAATGTAGTTTTAATTATACTGTGCTTATATATATATATATATATATATATATATATATATATATATATATATATATAAACACGATATAAGGTGCTTCAGAATAACGACACCAGGCCTTTTTAGTTAGTCAACATTTCAATTGCTAACATGCAATTTTCATCAGGACAAACTTCACAATATCACAAGGTGAAATACTTACAGTACTTACAGACACACAACGCTCCGTTCCCACGCCGCCACACCTAACATGTGTGCGTCATCCAACCGTGTCCCCGGCAACTGCTGTTGCTAGGGAACGCGTCACGCTGAGTCTCTCATTGTTTGCCCGGCTGCCTGACGTTGCATATACATACATGCACACACTCATATATGTGTATATATAAATACATGCACACAGGATAAGTAGTTCCTGGATTGTACTTATAATTTTTTGTTGCTAAAAGCACTGCTGGCGACTGGCACTGCCGGGGACAGCACCTGCGACTGGCACTGCCGGGGACAGCACCTGCGACTGGCACTGCCGGGGACAGGACCTGTAACTGGCACTGCCGAGGACAGGACCTGTAACTGGCACTGCCGGGGACAGGACCTGTAACTGGCACTGCCGGGGACAGGACCTGTAACTGGCACTACTGGGGACATCTGTAACTGGCACTACTGGGGGCATGAAATGTAACTGCCACTAAACATGTGCAAGAAAATTGCTTGGCATTCATAGTCAGTGCCTGAGATAGTACAAAAACCTTGTTTCATGCACAAAAAATATATTTGTGTGTATTTCATGTGTTTGATGTTTATAATCAACACAATATAAATGAAAAATATCAAAATATTCAGAAATACAGAGTAACCAGTTATCCAAAATACTTCTGTTCCTGAGCATTTTGGGTAAGGGATACTCAACCTATCTCAACAAATAATTTTAGCTTGTGGCAGCTTTACACAGTGACATGGATTTACTGATACAGAATATGAACAGATAAAGCAAATGTATGGGTACATAGAATATGAAGGGCCTCCAGCGTGACCCCAACCCCTTCGACATGGTATAGGAGAAATAACTATATCAGTTATGGGAGTCCATCCATGGCGATTATAATGCACTACGAGTATCCACTTCATTTACTAACTGCTACACTAACATTTTTATTACGAAACGAGAAATAAACAACCACAACAGTACATGCCCCTATGTTTTTCGCTAGTAATACAGTACATACAATTGTTTGTCATAAGAGAAACCTTGTCAGTACCATGATCAACACCTCTGCTCCAGGGTGACAGGTGGTATTACGGATGAAGCAGCCCACATGCCCTGCAGTCACTGTCTGCCTACTGCCTGACACTTAGGTTACAAAGAACTATATTACGCTGCTTAAAATTTCCATGACTCCCAGTAAATCCCTATGCACGCTGTCAAAAAAGATCAAAGGCATGGACATGAACCTGGAAACAAAACTGCATGTTTTAAAATGTATCAATTTCTGCTGTCACTTCCACCAGGGAAAACACCATATATCCCTCAGACAATTTAGAAATGATAAGTAACCAGCTGGAGTAATGGCAGCAGTTCATAGTCAGTAATTCATTGAGAGGCAATTGGAGATTATCCATTATTAAAAAACAAAATGATAAATGCTCAGGATGTAAAAATTCAGGTATTATGAATATATGAAAAGGTTTACAGGAAATAACAGTTTGAGTTGGCACATAAAAGAACAAATATACACCTAAATAAACTCAACCGATAAATCCAACAAACTTATCACTTCACGTCAAGGCATTTACAAATACGATTGTCACAATGATTAACTAGCGACGAAGTCTGAGGTTAACAGACCCAAACACATCCAATAATGGTTTTTATCGACAATTAATTTCCAAGTACTGTAATAGCGTACTATTAAACAAAAGTGCATAAGATAAACCTAAACACCCACAAATTTTTATAGGATTCACCCAAATGAACGTATAAAAAAAGGAGTAAAAATTGCCAAGCAAACATTTTTATTCATCATAATGAGCTGAAATGTTTACCTTACTGTATATAGTAAATATAACCTCTTTTCACACAACATTTTTTATTTTCAATTTATTGTATATAACAAATGTGAGCGACGCTGGCAATTTTTGTGGATATTTTGCATCCTTAAAAGAGAAGCTAGCATTCAAATGGCTAAAACTACGGGGTCAATTCAATAAATTGTGATGAACTCGCGTGAACGAGTCAACGCAGCTGTACTGTATGGTGGAGAGATTCACACAAAACATTTTGCTACCACCCTAGGGCCCGGTCTGATATCAGCCCCAGAAGGGTGCAAATTCAGGTGCCGCTGCCACATTTAAAATGCTGCAATAATTAAAACGGCACCTTCACATTGGCAATGTACTTATCTCAGTCATGATGTCATTATGATAAAAAGTGTGATACGTGATGGAGCTTAATACATAAGATGAAGTGAGTTATAAAATCTGGGGAAATCATCTGAGTTTCAAAAATGTTACAGTAAAATATACAGTATATATATATATATATATATATATATATCACAGGAAGTGGTACCCCAACCGCGCCCAAGGTAGTAAGTAGGAGCAGCAACTCTAATAGACCCCTGTTAGCCGGGTCCGAAAAGGCAGATAGAGATAAAAAGGTTTTAGAGTGCGCTCAGGAATACACAACAATATACAATTTAAAACATTTATTCCTCAGTCTTCACAAAGACTTCAAGCTTAAAAAGTACAGCAGGTCTGTTACTGGTACAGATGGTGTAGTAGGCCCTACTACACCATCTGTACCAGTAACAGACCTGCTGTACTTTTTAAGCTTGAAGTCTTTGTGAAGACTGAGGAATAAATGTTTTAAATTGTATATTGTTGTGTATTCCTGAGCGCACTCTAAAACCTTTTTATATATATATATATATATATATATATATATATATATATATATAGCACCAACACAATCAAGACATAGTTACTGATAAACTGATCTATCGTATTCTCATAACTAATGGTTCATTAGGCTTCCCAAAATGGCTGCCTTCACTGTATTTAGGCCAATGAGTGGACAGTAATATTAAAATAAATGGGAAAAAATAAATTGTTGTTCTATGAAGAAATGGAGTCAGATACGGTAAGTTGAAATGTCAGATGACTGGCAAAAGGATATGGGATGTGCACAGTTTTCAGCCAGATTGAGTATCCCATATTGGGAACGCTAGACAATATTTGTTTTTTTTTCCATATTTTACAATACTTGCAACACCATAATGAAATATCCTGGTGATTAGACCCAAGTTTACACACAAAATGCATTGATAGTTCATATATACCTTATACTCACATCCTTTCTGATTCTATACAATATTTTTTAATCATTTTGTGCAATTTATGTACAAAGAACAATCAGAAATCAAAGTTGTCACTATCTCAGCAACGCTCATGGAATTTCGTAATTCGGAAATGTATGGGAGAGTCAACCTGTACTTGGACTTTTTTGTCTGCGATTTCATGAAATATAATATAAAACATAATACATATATTTTAAGTCTTATTGTATGAATGAACTAGAACTTTATCCTAAGCAAGTCAAAGATCTTTTTTTCTCCAGCTAGCTGGAATAACATGTGTCGGAAAATATATAATAAATTGGTGAAATGTGGATCCTCGGGTTTGGAACTTGTCTTTAAAAGAGCTATTGATGTCAGAACTCTTCTCTTCCTACTTATTTCATCAGCTCGGGCTTGCTCACAAAAGCAATACTTAAATGAACAATGCAGAGAACGAGCAGAGTTGCTCGTCTTGTTCATACTGAAGCAAGTGATAAGATTTTGGGGTAGCTTATTGTCACTAGTAACCATAGTATAAAAGACAATTTTGCAGCCTGGAATAAGCGGAGTAAGGCAACTTTGCTCTTGGGCTATGTGACATGAAGGGGATAATTATTCCGTCTTTTTCTAAAGAGTCTTTATTTGGTTTGACTTTATTCCCTAGTTGATCCTCAATGGTATTCCAGAAATATAAAAAAGAAAATATATATAAAATGTGAAATGTATAATACAAATGATGGATGTCAATGATGTGTTCATGTTAAGACTCCTATATAGTGCAACATCCAAGCATTGTGCAATTAGTCCATGTTGCCCATTGTTGTTCGACACTGTGATGCAGGGATCATAATGGCGGTCTATTTTTGGGTTTCCTAGTTCCTTCTTGTATGGTGCAAATGGTATAAAAGGTTGAGACAATAGTGTGTACCAACTTATAGGTATGTTCAATTAAAGTCGGATCCATTCCGACATTAATTTGTCGGAATGGATCTGACGTATCCTATTAAATGTGGCCAAATCCGACTGTTGTATTTGGCTGATGCTGCTGATGCTCACTTGGCCTGGCAGCGGGACCAGTTGAGAGACAAGAGATGGATGCAGGAGGTGGGCGAACAGCGCCGTCTGAGCTATTTCTGCTCACACAGAGCCATCCTCCCTGCCTCATCTCATCAATCCGACTTTTTTCTTTAATTTGGATTGAGATTGTTGGAAACAGGGCCAAACCTGTCGGATTTGGCCGCGTTTCCAACAAAAACAGGTGGATTGGCGGCTACTGACTAGACCTTATTGATAAGGTCACAACCTCTTCTGGTCTTTCCAACAAGATGGCAGTTTTGACTGTAATTGCATTTAGCCCATATTAGTATAGATATTAATTACTGTGGTTTAAACTGGTGTAGACCATCATATCAACCTTTAAGATACGCTACCAGGTCAAGAGGGAACTATAGCATCTAAAACACATTTATCATTATCCACGCACTGCAATGATAAACCACCAGTGGGCAACGATGCAAGATTGACCAATGCTTAAGTGCTTGACCGTATAAGACCAGTGCAACTGAATGAGCACATCTCAAGATTGTCTCCCATAAAAAAAATATACGCATAAAACACAATTGATTAAATATCCCTACCATACCTTGTGGCTGCAGACTGAGGTGGGACTGCAGCACTTTGACAGACTTTCTTCACAGATTATTCATTGCGGACCCTCCAGCAGAAAAGTGGTTAAAGGAAAAGGAGGGAAAGACATTTGAAAATGAAAATCTAAGAAGATACTAGAACGAGATAGAGTTACAGAAAGAGGAAAAAAAGTAGTAAAAGAAAGGAGCGACTACGGAGAAGACACAGTATTCTAAGTGCGGAGAACCTTAAATGTTGGGCAAACTTTCTTTGGCGTCTATGGAATGCTGCAAGCCTTATCTCCAGAAGCAAGAGGGTCTAAACCAGTCCATCATAACCAAATTATAGCACTCGGTACAAACCAAAATGTCAGCCTCATCTGGTCACAGCATAGAATTACGGACAATAGAACTTCCTTCTAGAACGACTTAAGCTTAATGATCTATAGCAAAGTATCAAATGGTTGCAATAAATCAACTATTGTATAAAAACATACTTTATTAGTTATCACTTAAAAAAAAATCTGCTGGTGGTGATTAATGGGGGTGGGGGCGTGGTCATTTCTATAAAAGTCAAAAAGAATTGTCTCCAAAATCGAGATGTCCATCAAACTTCCTTAGTCACTGACTTTAAGCAATAAAGATATGGCCCGGTTTGTAGAAGGATATGCTACCACACACCCCTTTTTTTACGGTCACTTATTGCTTCCTACAATGGTATACGGTCACTAGGTTGACACAGGAAAGTCAACATTAATTAGGTTGACAGGCCTTAGGTTGACACCCTCAAAAGGTGGAAATGGGTCTAGGTCGACAGGGTCAATAGGTCGACACACGCAATATGTTAACATGGGGAAGGTAGACAGTCAAAAAGTCGACATGGGCTTTTCACTTTTTTTGAGCTAACGTGCTGAAAGGTGGTATACCGATTCGGTATCCATGTCTACATTTGGGACAAAAATGTGAAAAACCCATTTCAACCTTTTGACTGTTGACCTTCCCCATGTCAATGTATTGCTTGTGTTAATGTAATCACCCTGCCAACCTAGACCCATGTTGACCTTTTGAGGGTGTCGACCGTCAGTGGTCGACCCAATGTACTTTATAAAAATAGTCAATCAAAGCAGTCTGTACACTTTTTGGTGATGAAAAAAGCTTCACCCACCAAACCAGAAGTCACATCACAGTTATCAGTCAGGCAAGGCTGAGATTGCGGTCTAAAAAAAGAGATGTTTAAAAAATTTGCCTCAACCTAAAAACATACAAAAATGTTATTACATTTTTGGATACAATTGTTTGAAAATAATTATTCTTATCTATCTATATATAAATATTTATTTTTTAAGTCCAGATAAAGTTAAAGTAATTCTAGTCATGGCCATAAATCCTGGCACCCCTGCTGTTATTTCCCCAGTAATGCAGGATGCCGTCAGTGCTAACTCGTATAGTCCAGGGGGTTTAATTAGCCAAGGTAAAATTCCACTGCAAATTGAATCGCCCCCAAGTCTAGAGTGGCAAATTTATCAATGTAATTTCTTTAATTTTTTTTATTTAAAAGGATAGATTATTCCATTCTGAATGCAAAACAAAAGGTGGATCTGTAATATTAACAGATAAAAAATTTTTTTTGATACCAAATACAATTTTGAATTTCAACCTGCCAAGGCTAAGGGAGGAGGTACTTGTGTCGTTTCACGGCGCCACCACGCGCACAGTGAAACTTTGAAACTTGGCAGTCTGCCAGACTCTGTGTTTACTGTGCGCGTGCCGCTCTAGCTGTTCTCAGCGCAGCTCGTGGCTGCTTTCCTTATGTAATCTATGTTATCAGCATAGAGCTGGGCAGCAGCAGTGCACCCAGCGCTGACAGGTCACTGTGGTACTTGTAGTTCCACAGTGAAATAGGCAGTCCTGCGCACCGCTGACAACCCGGCAATTTAGAATCCTCCGGCAATTAAGAAGTCTAGATTTAGACGTCTAAATCCAGACTCCCTGCAAACCGCTAAGATGGGGGCATCTAAATTTAAACCTGTTCACAATGACACTAATCGACGTAACAGCTGTGGACCTTGTTAATTCCACTATCCACGCCAACCCGAAGCGTGGCAAGCGCATGGGGCGGCGGTACGCGTCCTACGACTTTTCATACCCCCACTATGCAGGTCGGCGTGGAGTTGATTCTATAAAGTGTGGCGAGCGCAGCGAGCCCCGCGGATACCTTCACAGCTATCCGCGTCCCCTCGCGGGCTTCACAGGTATCCGCATCCCCTCGCGGGCTTCACAGGTATCCGTGCCCGCTCGCCACGCTTCGGGCTCGGTGGCTCGCCACACTTTATAAAATCAACTCCACGCCGACATGGATAGTGGGGGTATGAAAAGTCGTAGGACGCGTACCGCTGCGCTCGCCACGCTTCGGGTTGGCATGGATAGTGGAATTAACAAGGTTGACAGCTGTTACTTCGACTAGTGTCATTGTGAACAGGTTCAATAGTGTACCCCTAGACCCTACTAAATTTAGACACTTTACCGTCTAAATTTAGATGCCCCCATCTTAGCGGTTTGCAGGGAGTCTGGATTTAGACGTCTAAATCTAGACTTCTAAATTGCCGGGTTGTCAGCGGTGCGCAGGACTGCCTATTCAGTGACCTGTCAGAGCTGGGTGCACTGCTGCTGCCCAGCGCTATGCTGATAACGTAGCTTACATAAGGAAAGCAGCCACGCGCTGTGCTGAGAACAGCTATAGCGGCACGCGCACAGTAAACACAGAGTCTGGCAGACTGCCAAGTTTCAAAGTTTCACTGTGCGCACGGTGGCGCCGTGAAACTACACAAGTACCAGGGAGGAATTCAATTTCATCACGAATTTACATTAGACCTATTCAATTTAAAGTGCTGATTTTGGTCGAAAGACACGCCAATCGGTGAATTACTCACCAATCGACATGTTTTCATCAAAACTGAGGGCGTTTTCGATTTGTTGATGTAGTTTTGACTAAAAAAAATAAATAAAACAACTGAAACAGCATTGGCAAAATACAACTGTCCAAAAAATGGGCGCTACTGGCTAGACAAAAAAAAAAGAAAAAGAAAAGAATGACTTCAATTGAATAGCTCCCTATATATCTGGCCATTACTGTAGTTATCCCTTTCATTAAAAATGCTGAAATACTTAAAGAGTTTATTATGATATGAAGCCCACACTATTTTGCATTCTTATTGTAGAAGAAATATTTTATCATCTGTATTTTCAGAATTTGTATTCTATTTTTAGTTAAGTTTTTTTGTCTAAATTCTTTATAGCGTTTGGCATTAAAACGTTAAAACTGAAAAGGGTCTTCATTTGGGGACAATTCACCAGTTCACATGTATTTATTTTTTCCCATTAGAATTTAAAAAGTTCCAATCTACTATCTACAAATAAATTAATTTTGGATAGATTCTGAATGACAATAAAACTCCTTTTAACGAAAGGCAATTTATTTATTTTTTATTTATTTATTTTAAGCACCTGACAGGAATTCAATAGCAATTTTTTATTCACTCAAAGGGTGACTAAGATATTTAAGTGGTAGTGAAGGGAGATTAGACAGCAGTAAACGAGGGCAGACAGCTCATTTCCCACATCTACCTGCCGAGGTTTATTGTAAGGGCCAATTCAGTTGGTCGTGACTATCAATGAAAGCTGGGAACTTTTAACTTGAGTTAGTGTTTTGACTGTTTGCCAACGCCACTAAAATAGTACCCTCTAAAAATGGTTGAACACACCACTACAGTATATTAAGAAAAGTAAAATAATCTAGATCAGAGGTTCTTAAATTCAGTCCTTAGGACCTCACAGAGTACATCTTTGACAGGTCAACTAGCAGGTGGAATAGCCAAACTATATAGGGTCCTGAGGACCGCATTTGAGAACCTTTAATCAAGATAGCATTCAGACTGGTAAATGGCTGTGAACATTTTGATGTTTAATATCAAATTAACAGGGACCAGTCATAACCGTCATAATCAGCATTTAAGATAGCGAGTTGAATACACAGACCTCTACGAAATATATGGTAGGATTAGGGTTGGGGGGAAAGCTAAGAATACTTACCGGACCCCTTTTGGGATTCCGGCATCCATATTTTGACTGCTGACATTCCCACCGCCTGTCGACGATACATATTGCCACTGCATATCCAAGTCCACATTGTAATATTAGACTTTGAACCTTATTCTGATTGACTCACAAGGCTGCAAATTTCACATCCTTGCGAGTCCACCAAATGCTGCCTGCGCCCCCCCCCCTCAAAAGCCATGATCCCTCACAGGCATGCAAATAGATATTTGTATAAACATCCATTCGCACCTTGCATGTGGGGAGGAAATCATTCAATGATTTCTACAGCCCTTGCAGACCTAAAACGTCCGCGGACGCCGTGCTGAAAGTAGGCAGGCAGCTGACATCCAATGACATCAGCTGTCCGACCTATCACCGAATTACCAAGGGAACACCCAGCTTTCCCATGGACGCAACCGCTCACCACTGCCCCCCCACAGAACCGTGACCGTTCATATTGATTGATCTTAAACGGCAAAATGTTTCCATCAATTTAAAAGCCTCACCTTTATTCCTACTGTCATTTTTTTTTTTGTAGAGTTCTTCTTTAATTATTTATGTCCACGATTGGTGCCGTCATCCTGTTTTCTTTTGATACGTAATTAAGAGCAATTGCTACACTTATTTACTAAAGTGCATTTCCTTCTCTTTTTTTTAACTAACTGTGGGGGCCTCACAAACCTTATACTGCCTCTGAGCTCTGCAATGTCAGCCTTGGTTAACGAATGGTGACTGCGATGAGCTCTCTGCTGCTCTGATTGCCTATTACAATGGAAAGGAATATTACCAACAATTCAGGAAGGTTTCCACAAAGCCATGTACTATTTTGAGTAAAGCAATGTAATACATTGCCACCTATATAGCCGCGGGGACAACACATAACACGTGTACTGTACTCTATAACACATGCATAGAACATCAGGCTGGACCACTGATGTTTCTATTTTTCTAATATGCAGTTGTAGAAAAGTATTTACCAGTGGTTTTTGGAGTTCTTGGTTATTTTGCCAAGTAGATGTACGTTACCTTTAACACCATCAGAATTAGGAAAACCCGCCTAGCAGCAAGAAACACGAAGTTCTTATTGCATTGCTACAAGCAATCACATATATAAGGGATGATTCGATTAGCTTTGATGTGCCAGCTGTAATCCTGTAGGTTCGGTTACTATGCGTTGATTATTTTAACTTGCACCTCAGAGGCGCCCATGAAAATAAACAACGTTATCACTACTATCAACCCGGTTTTAGATAAAATTCATAATGCTATCATGGAACTTCTCGACCAATCGAATCACCCCATCGGACAAGATTAAAAGATGGAGGAAACTTGCAAGGCGGTGCGTACTTGTAGCGCTGTGTGTGAATTAAGCAGAAGGAAGCCTTAGTATAAAGTTGGCAACTTGTATCCTTTGTAGACACAACACATGGGCAGCCATGTTGTGGAATGAATAACAACACTGCAGCCAATCAATAGACTGGGTACCAGTGACCTCACCGACACAATATCCGTCTTCGCTGTGTGTAAATGCAGAGTACGCTTTGTAGGACCGTACCGCTAGGGACAATTAGGCAGAATGTTTATGCATAGACATGCGGGAAGTATTCTGCACTTTACAGCTCCTAAATTACCAATAAAAACCTGTATAAAAGGGATCATTAAATGTGCACATTGAAATTACTTAATCAACCAACTTATATGATAAATAATGCCACCCACGTCAATTCCATGTCAACGTGACTTCTCGTCAAACACGACCAAAATATGCAGCAATCAACCGTCAAAAAAACCCCAGAAAATAAAAATGTAAATATCACTATAGCAGCAGTTACATGTGGGGGTTATCAATAAAATAAAAAAAATGCCGTTAATATGAAGTTATAGTACTATGACATATATTATGTCTATTGATATTACAAGCAATACACAATAAATACTATATACTTATTATTTCCAAAGTACAGTACATGGCGATACAATGTATGAATATACAGAGGAGGGGCTGTAGTGAACTCCAAAGTTTAATTGTCAAAACCTGGACATTAGTTAACATTATCCAAACACAATAACTACAGTAATGACATAACACTTAATGTGGGTGTATTTGACCCCAATAATTACTTAATTAAATATGGGAGAATCCACACCCTACTCTACGCTATATCAGTAATAGAAGTTCTCGTAGGAGAATGGGCCACCCCCTAAGGTGCCTCCAAATGTTCTTGCAATGTGAGGAGGAGGAGGAGGAGCAATAATAATGCGAAACGCGTAATCAGGGCCATAACCGCTATGCAGTTCGCTCAGCCAGTGAACAGACCATGACGTAGTAAATCAGAACGAGATCACGCACTTTGAACTAAAATCTGAAACTTCTGAAATGTGCTTGGATAATGTGTAAACTATCAACAGATCTGACTTCATTCATACAACTATATGTTCCTTCAAAAAATGCATATGGCAATCACAGGACAATCGGCTGTATTTGGCATGCTACACACAGATACACTCTTTATCCAATTCTGTAGAGCATGAGCCGTTCCCAGTTTAAAACTCAACTTCTCGGTAGAACTTACTTTGGAAGATGACGAGTCACATTCCTGGCAAATCCAGCCGTACCCGGTCTGTTTAGGAGACTTCTTCAACGGAGGGTCCAGACAGCCAAAATGGTAGCAGAGCGTGCACTCATCACATCTATGGGGGAAACAAGCAGACTTTCATTATAAAGACTCGAAAAAACCCCAATGGAATAGTAATATGGTCTTTGACTCAATGCGCAATGTATAGCATAGACTAAAACCACTTTGTCCTGCAGCTGTGGCCTTCAGGCCTGCATACTATATACAATGCACGTGTGGAGTTAATGAGCTAAAGAATCTGATACATTAACCACAACTAACAGATTCTATCTGTCATAACGTCTGCCATGCGGATCCCGATCCTTCGCTGATCGGAGAGCTGATGTGCTACATACCAAAGACCAACAGATCAATGGTTGCCGCCGTTGTTAATCCATAGGTTGCAAAGTGGAGACGTAAGTAATAAAGAGCACTGCATTTATAAAAGGAGGCCTTGTACAAGTCAGTAATTGGAGAGAACAGCTGCACAGAGTATTTTAGCATATAATAGATGGCTACAAAGACTTTCATCCTCGAAGAGTCCTTAAAATATATATCTGATCAAATGGGAAGTGCTGTGATTTCAAACCAATATAATACTTTGGTAGATTATGGGCCTCATTTAGATGAGGTCACAACTGCGATGGTGTCATAAGTGAGCGTTTTATTGGCCAGCCACAATGCTCAATATAATAATGTCTTGATTACCAGTTCTTCCTAATCTTTTTTTACCAATATTTTTTGGACTTGGAAAAGAACCTACAGTATTTGTCATAACATAGCAGTTCTTATTCTGCGTTTAGAGCTAAACTTTCATCTACTATAGCTATGCTTTTTCTTAGCTAACGTTGATCGCAGAGAAGTATTTTTTAATTCACCAAAATTTCATTACGACCAATGTTGACAGATATGTCAGGCGGATGACAGTGCACCAGGGACCACACAAACAGTACTGTGTCTACCGACCAGCAGTAAAAGCGTTCCCGGAAATTACAAAGTGAATATTTTATAAATGTATGTCTTGATATTTCTATATGACAAATACAACGTAAATAATGCCCCTTTCCCACTGCAGCTCTTAAACGGAAAATGTCAATTTTTTCCCCACAATTTACCGTTTAAGGCTGCAGTGAGAAAGCGCGAGAGTTGAAATACCGGTTAAAGTTAACCGGTATTTCAACCCGTTTAAAAAAACAGAGTCCTACGCGTTTAAATACCGTTTTTAAGGCAGTGGGAATGCCTCAAACAGTATTTAAAATCCCATACTACTTCCCCCTCCCCTGGTACCTTTCCTGGACCCCCCCCTCCCTCCCCTGGTACCTGCCCTGCACCCACCCTCTCCCCTGGCACTTACCTGCGCGGGCAGCGGGGTCCGGCATGGGCACAGCACTTCAGGTCCCTCCCTGTGGCTGATGGATGCAGGGCAGTGGGGAGGCAGCGGGGTGGGGTCCATTTGGGATCCGGGCAGTCCCTGGGGCTGATGGTAACTAGTAGTTCCCACTATGCGCATGTGTAATGAGCACCGTGCATATAAATGAGCCGCTCATTACATATGCGCATATGTAATGAGCAGCTCATTTATATGCACAGCGCTTTATTTTGTTTCTGTGCAGGGAAAATACTGACTGCTTTATTTTTACACTGCATTGCAATTAAGATACATTAGGGCAGCGGTTCTCAAACCGTGGGTCCTGACCCCAAATTGGGTTGTGACTCCATGTTGCGGATCATTAGGCTGATGACTCTTCTAATCTCAGAGAGTGATTCAGAGAGTCTGAAAAATCTGTTGAATTGTCTGTTACTTTAGACTCCTCCCATCACTCTGTGCCTCCACAATGCTGCCATGTATGTGCGATCTGCTGATTACACGTGTGATGTGATGGGTTATGGTATATTAGACTCCTCCCATCACTCTGTGCCTCCACAATGCTTCCATTTATGTGCGATCTGCTGATTACACGTGTGATGTGATGGGTTATGGTATAGTAGACTCCTCCCATCACTCTGTGCCTCCACAATGCTGCCATTTATGTGCGATCTGCTGATTACACGTGTGATGTGATGGTTATTTATTTATTAACAGTTTCTTATATAGCGCATACATATTCCGCAGTGCTTTACAGAGTATAGTTGAACATTGATATCAGTCCCTGCCCCAGTGGAGCTTACAATCTATATTCCCTAGCACATGTACACGCACACAGACATCCTAGGGTTAATTTTGTTGGGAGCCAATTTACCTACCAGTATATTTTTTGATTGTGGGAGGAAACCGGAGTACCCGGAGGAAACCCACGCAAGTACGGGGAGAATATACAAACTCTGCACAGTTAGAGCCATGGTGGGAATCGAACCCATAACCTGAGTGCAGTGAGGCAGTAATGCTAACCATTACACCATCCATACTGCCATATTAGACTTTTCCCATCATGTTGTGCCTCCACAATGCTGCCATGTATGTGAGGTCTGCTGGCTACACGTGTGATGTGATGGTATATTAGACTCCTCCCATATGTTTGTGCCTCCACAATGCTGCCATGTACAGATGGAGCGGGATTCATCTTTGCAGGGGATGGCGATGGCGTCGCCATCGCCATTCCCTGCTCCCGCGCCATCTGTGTGTCGGAAGGGGACGCGCACGCACGAGGTGCGCGCGCGTCCCCTTCCGACGGTGCTGCCTTCGGTCGCCCGGTGCCCACACCGGGCGACCGCACCCCCCCACAGCCTCCTCGGGTCCCCCCAGCCCCCCTCGAGCGGGAGGCGGACAGTATTGCGTCCGCCTCGCCGCCCGGATACTGAGACGTTCGTGCGTGGGGGACGCACGCGTGTCTCAGTCAGATGGAGCGCCGTGTTGCTGGCGGATCGCCAGCAAGCATAAGGCCCGCTCCATCTGTATGTGCTGTCTGCTGACTACACATGTGATGTGATAGGTTAAGGTATATTAGACTCCTCCCATCACTCTGTGCCTCCACAATGCTGCCATGTATGTGCTGTCTGCTGACTACACGTGTGATGTGATGGGTTATGGTATATTAGACTCCTCCCATCACTCTGTGCCTCCACAATGCTGCCATGCACTAGTGGACCTGGCAGCTGACTTTCACCAGATTTTGGATGGCGTACTGAGTCTAGACATCCCTATACCTGGTGCAACCAGTATTCGTTTTCCCCCGTGACTATATTAAAATGGATACATATCATAATAGGTCATGCTGTAATTTGCCTACCGTAACTCTAATTTTACGGCGGAATAGGACATAGCAGCAAATAAGCATTCATTTAACAAAAACAAGAAATAACCGGGAAGATCACAGCAGCAAAAGACTAGAACAATATCACGCCACTGGAAAAGGACAAGACAAGTGTTATATATTCTACAATGAGTTTTGGAAAGGTCACTGCAGGAAATATATGTTGCCGTTCTCCCTCTCATTACACGGTGGAATTTCTATGCTGTACACATCACCTCTCGCCGCCTATTAATAAGCCTGAAATGATGTGCTTGGCCCTACTGTAATCCGCCAAGCTCTCTGGAAATATATTCTGCTGAGATTCCTACTGACTGCTCTGTCTCTGAAAGTAATTAACTGTTCGGGCACACTCCACAACAGTTAGAAGTGCAAACATTAGATTGCATCGCCTTAGGGACATGTTTCAAACATTAAGCATTAAATAATAATCGTTCAGCCTGTCAGCGGTGAGTTTCACGGATAGACAGGTTAAGTAGTCCGAGTCAAGTGTTTTATTTACTATACCTGGCGCTTTAGAGCAGTGGTTCTCAACCTCGGTCTTCAAGTACCCCCAACAGCTCACGTTTTCCAGGTAACCTGGCAGGTGCACCACCTGGTTTACAGGTGGAGCTTATCAATTCACTTGGGATTCTGTGTGGAGACCTGGAAAACGTGAACTGTTGGGGGTAATTGAGGACCGACCAATGCTGTAGAGGACGCCTGTGACCGGCAGCCATCTGGTTGGCCATTCATGAGAACGAAGCTTAGCACCTCATTGAGGCCATTAGAGGCACTAGTCGCATCACAATGGCGGGTATTTATTAATGATCGTTATCTCGTCATATCGTTCCGGTGGTCAGTATCGACATCAACCGTTGAGGATTCAAATTTGATGGGTTGATGGTCAATGCTGAATACTTCTGCCATTGATATGGGAGAATCAGATTACCGCCATCAAAGGTGTAGAACCATATGATGGTCTCCAACCCCCCTCATCTTGCACTGTTCCGACACCCAAGCCTTATGAATTCCTGCTTCCAAGCTTCTGATTGGCCCATGGACCGGTCATTGAAAGTACAGAAATCCCCATTGGTTTGTTTAACCATCGATTGTCATCTAATGAATAATATGTAAACATTTATGGGCATGTGCCATTTCTCCATCGATGGAAGGTTCACACGAAGGTGATCCCTAGTAAGTATGAAGTAAAATGATGTCTTTATTTCCCGCTTTTGACCTGAAATAGTTATAGTGGGCATCATAAATGGCTCCAGCCTTCTGGAAGGGGACCGCAAGACTCCTTCCTCAGGCAGGGCTGAACTATTGAGGTTTTCGGGCTACTGCAATCTGAGGAGTGCTGTGTGTCTCAAGGGTGTTTCTAGACCAGTTTCACCAAAAGAACGGATTCCATCCTGTGGAAGCCATTCTTTTGGTGAAACTAGTTGATGACTGAGTATACCGATCCCGCTGACGAGTGCACAAACACAGCGTTAACGAGTAGTCTGCAGGAAGACCCCCGGCTCTTGGGGAAAGCTACCATTGCTTACAAAGGCTCATATTCATTGACCTATACTTAATACAAAGGATCTATTAAAAAATATAAGAGATTGTTTTATTGACCAGAGATTTCATATCGAACTATTGTTTGTCTATGCCCGTGATTCCCCCCCCCCTTCGTGTGTGTGTATACCGGTATGTCACACTAACCTTTATTTTAATTGATATCTGTGATTGACAATTTCATTTATTGTATTCCTTCTATGTATCGGATATCATGTATTTTTAGATTAAACTAATAAACACTTTTATTCACGAACTAGTAAATTATCATTTTATTATTTTTCATAAGGTGAGTGTCACTCCCTTTAGTTACCAACTGTAGTGTACGCCCTTTTTACACTCAGCAGCTTCCCCCCCACTCATGTAGTCTACAGCGCAGTCCCCGCCACCCTGTACCATGGTTGTGTTTGACATCTGATCCGATCTGGTATGCCGTCCCTTGCGCATTGGATGCCAGACCAGCTTGCACGTCCGACCTCTGACACGGGCAGCCTCCCGTCAGTGTGGAAATGGGACCGCATGCAATATATTGCATGCTAAAGAGGATCTCATGCAATATATCTTATAATATATATAACGTACAGTATACCTGCAGCAGTACAGTACATAGCGGTTGTTACTTGTAATGATGACTATGTTAAATGACCACATTATTAAGCGTAGCCATGTTCACTGTTTTAGCCACACAAACTGCATTTTATCTTCATTATTATGGAGGCTCGTTAAATCTTGTCAGCAACTAATGAAAGTAATAAGGCAAAGATGAAAAGACCTGGCAGCAGACAGAGACACAGCTGGTACAATCAGAGATTAGCGGATCAACAGGAAAAGAGAGTTACTATAGCCAGGGATGTAGTGTTACAATGGGAGAAGACTGAATGGTCATACATTTAATTCACAGAATAAAGATCCATCACCCATTCACAGTAGTGTGTAACAGGGGCGTAAATTCATACCAAATCGCCCAAAAGTAAACCATCAGACTCACAAGATTAAGCCATCCGCAGCAAACAGAATCAGCTTTCACTGGCTGGCAGGGCCGGTGCCAGGTACGGCAGCGCCCCAGGCATGGGGGGGGGGGGCGCATCGCCGATCATCTGCTCCGGAGGGGGGGGGAGTGGTGATGCGGCCGCTGAGTCGCTCCACGACGGGAAAGGTGGGGAGGAGGAGAGTTGTGGCGGAGGAAGGGGCGGGGAAGCGCTCCACGAGGGGCAGGGTGTGGGGATGGTGTGGGCACCGCTGCGCTCACCAGACTCCGCGGGGGTTGGGGACGGTGTGGGCGCCGCTACGCTCAACTGGCTCCAAGGGGGTTGGGGATGGTGCAGGCACTACCTTTCAACTGGCTCCATGAAGGGGGCTCCCAAGTGCCGCCCTCCAGTGGCTGGCGCCTTAGGCAAATGCCTAAAGCTGCTTAGGGGTGGCACTGGCCCTGCTGGCGGGTCTCAGTCTAGGTACACCGCCACTAGCTGCTGCACCGGTTGAGCTATACTAGGCGGGAGCCATCCTGTTCACTTTTGCAGGTGTTGGCAGGGCTCCTAGGATAGCGCTAATTAACTCTGCAGCAATGCCATGCGCGTCGCAGAGAAGAGCACTTGGATACCACTGTAAATGACACTGGTGGTGTTGTACATGCCGTGCCCCTTCAGATCTTGGAGCCCAGAAGCTGGTGCCTGCATTGCCTCTAGGAGTTATGCCACTGGTGAGTAATGCTATTGGATCAATCAAATAGAAACTTATTGGGAGAGATGTACTAAGCCTAATAATGTCCCCCAAAAAATTGAGAGATAAATGACCAACCACCCAGCTCCTTACTGGTATTTTTCAAACACAGCCTGCACCATGACAGTTTGGAGATGATTGGCTGGTACTTTATTTTTCACCATTTTATCACTTTACAAGCTTAGTACATATGGACCCTGGAGATTACGGAGGTATAGTAATATGCCGTCACTGGTTTCTGACGAAACTGCAAACTCTCCAATATCGCTTCAGCCTACTCTAATGGCTGCATTTAGGTCACAAGCCCAGCTTATCCCTCTGAGTGCCAACATCTCTGTGAGAGATGTGCAAAATAGTCGCCAAAAATGCCAGCGTCACTCACATTTGTTATATAAATTCAATTTAAAAATGTGGTGTAAAAAAACCCACCCTGAGTGCATGGTTTAGAAGGACACAGATCATTCCTGCCTCAAAAACTCACATTTCACGCAGAGAGATCTGGGCAAGGATTGTCCACCACAAAAACGGCCGGAGGCATGTGCAAATTCAATTCTGTGCATACTGCATGCTAAATGCGGCTATGAGCATCCGTGAAAAGAGGTCACCGACTCAAAAAACAGCCCATACATCTCTATATTGCATATATACATTTTAAACTGGAGGCCCATACATTTGTGGGAAGGTAGAAAGTGATATCAATACATTAATAAGAGAAGCCAAACTGAACAAAAAGTCGGTCTGTAAAGAGGGTGTAAGAACAAAAAGTCTATTTTCGTATATCAACTTTAATGACCAAATGGCCAAATCACCGACAAAAGTAATAGTGGTAGAATGTCTCCAAATGATCAGATTATTATATCAATGACGACTCTTCAGGGAGAGATGTATCCAGCTTAAAAAAAAAAAAAAGTGATAAAATAGAGTGTGATAAACAACCAGCCAATCGGCTCTTGGCTGTCAAGCTACACAGGGCTGGGTTTGAAAAATGTCAGGAGCTGATTGGCTGGTCGTATATCCCTCTTTACTCTATCAGTTTTTGAAGCTTGATACATCCGGACCTCAATGTTTTCCATTCATTACCCCTCAGATTTACCTTTTAGGTTATTTCTTACTCATAAATATACTGCAAACCCTTCCATTTAGTATATGCTACTATTTTGCCCTAAAGAATAATCCAAACCTTGGTCAATTCAGTCCTTCACTTCCACTCTAACTCCTAACTGACATTTCTATAGCACATCCTGTAAAGTGACACAAGCGGTTTGGTTGCTATGGACAACCCCCGCAATGTATCGCTCTCCAAGGTTTGAAAAAGCTCCGCCTAGGCTCTATGGAATCTGTGAACGGGTTTCTCGCACTTATTTCGCATATTGCAATATGACCTCTTAATTCATATAACGGAATGGAATATTCTTCTATAATACAGATTCTTATTCAGTTGCTTAACATCTTAATGCACAAATCCCCGTAGTCATTACATCTCTACAACATATGTTCACACCTTCATGCCAAGATCAACTGTTACATTTTGGGGTTTTGCCAGTTTTACTGGAAACAGCTTTTTTTGTTTTTAGTCCTTAGTGTCTTGTTTATGTGCGTGTCTGAACAACATTTTGCACACACATATATATATTCACACACCTAGCACGGTGCCCATCGCATGGCATTGTGTACCTTATTTAGTGGTGTGCGATGCGTGCGACGCGAGTACAATCAGGGCTATTTTTGTGCAGGCTCCAGCAGGAACTGAGGCCCTTATTCTAGTTCACTCTTTCTGACAAAATATTTCTTAGATGGACAAAACCATGTGCACTGCAGGTGAGGCAGGTGTAAAACCCCACCCAAATCTAATTATCTCTGCACAAGTAACACCTGCCTCACCTGCAGTGCACATGGTTTTTTCCATCTAAGAAATATTTTGTCTGAAAGAGTGAACTAGAATAAGGGCCTCAGTTCCTGCTGGAGCCTGCACAAAAATAGCCCTGAGTACAATTAAATATTGCATAGCATCGCATGCCAGCAAATGGGATGCGATGTGATGTGATTTTTAATTGTACAAGCACCCATGCCATGAGATGTGATGGGTGCTGACAATGAGATGTAACCCCCAGCATCCATGCCATCCCGAAGCGTGGCGAGCACAGCGAGCCCCACGAGGGGCGGCGGTACGCGTCCTCCGACCTTTTCATACCCCCACCATCCACATCGAGTTGATTTTAGATAGTGTGGCGAGTGCAGCCAGCCCCGCGAGGGAACCCGGAATACGAGCCTGAAGCGTGGCGAGCCCCGTGAGGGGACGCGGAATACATGTAAAGTAATCAGTGTCCGCTCGCCACGCTTCGGGCTCGTATTCCGCGTGCGCTCGCCACACTATCTAAAATCAACTCCACACCGACGTGGATAATGGAGGTATGAAAAGGTCGGAGGACGCGTACCGCCGCCGCTCGCCACGCTTCGGGATGGCGTAGATACTGGGGGTTACAGTACATCTCATTGTAAGCACCCATCACATCTCATGGCATGGGTGCTTGTACGATTAAAAATCGAATTGCATCGGATGCCGCAATATTTCAGGGGGATGCAATGCAATGAGATTTTTAGGAGCCCATAGGATGGAAGTCGTGGGCGCCGTTCTAGGAAACAAGTACCCAATTGTTTATCCATAACCTTAAAACCTTTGACAGCCGACGATATAAACCTATAGACTATATAGTCCACTATTTCCCTTGAACTCCGCAGCGAAGGATCCAGTGCATTCACACTGAACGATATAGTGAACAATATCATTCAGTGACATCACTGGGTCCCTGCATGCAATCGTTGACAATCTATTCAAATTGAGCTGCATGTACTGACAACAGAGGACTTTGCTAATGACTCGGGGGAACGTGCATCGCTAACGACATGGAGCGCACTCACAAACGGTATTGCGAATACCGATATTGTTTAAAATATTAATTCATGTGTATGGGGCAATACGGTTATCCGAAATATAAGATATTTACACTTAGATCTTCGTAGCTCTAGACGGGGATCCAGGGACAATGGTGGACATGTTGATTGTGATCATCATTTTATTTCCTGATAATATACTCTTCATTGAGTGTAATATTTATGACATTCCTTTCTGTATATATTTTAATCATGTGTAAAGAAATGCAAGCATTCGGCAGGCCATATACAGCGAGCAGACATTCTGGCCCATATCCCCATACACTAAAGGCCCCCATACACTACTGTGAATTGGGTCGATTTCACACATTCCCGACTTATCGGACCAAGAAATTGGCCCAAATCGGATGCGTTTTATGTCCCATCAACTTCGATGCGCGGTCCGATGTCCACTGGACCTAAGTCGGAGGTCGGACCTGCAATTAGGTCCAACCTCCGACTCGGGAACACCGTCCCGGCGGCAGGGAACAGGTTTAGTATGCGATACATCACATGCGGTCCTTTCAAATATGATGTATCACATGTGATCCTGCCTCCTGGTACTGCAGGCTGATCCTACTTGCACCGACATAGTCTGCTGGCAGAAAGTCTGGCCGATCTCCCCGGTATACTTAGGCCCGGATCCCATTACACAAACCACCATGGGGCCAGGTAGGGCAGGCTGATTCTGGGCACGTTTCCATAGACTGCTAGGTAAATTTACTAAGTTCTATAGAAGATGGGATGTTGCTCCTAGCGACCAATCAGATTCTACTTCTAGAAGATAATAGATAGAATATGAATGGTTGCTACGGGCAACAACCCATCTTCAATGAAACTCCCATCTTAGTAAATTTACTCCTAAAACTGGATGCAGAGTGATCACTGCAGTCTCAGGGATGATGGTAAATCTGTCGCTGCATAGCTCCGGGAATACTGACCATACTGTATAGATTTTTATTTTAGCAGTGGGAATCCAATAACGTGGAAATAAAGGAATTAAGTTTAGTTCCTTTGTAAAGAAATACAATTCTGTGACTAACGTCTAACAACTTCACGCTCAATATTGGTTAGATGGTGGATACAGGGGATCCTGGGTGTAGAACTTCAATGAGAGAAATAAGATAATGACTAAGACAAGGAGGAGAGGGGGGGGGGGGATACTTATATTATTTACAGAGCTAAGAAAATCCATCCAATTTCATTAGACTGGTGGAATCTTATCAGCCAGCCTGCAGCAGGCTTCATGTACACACTTGGGGCCCCATAGCAGCTGACGTGTGCCGGCAAAACAGCTGTGAGGCCAAATGTGGATTATAATGTGTACTGCGTTACATATTCATATGCTCGTCCATTCCAATAGGAAATCCTGGAATAATACAGGAGGTGTGACAATGATCACCCCAGTGATGCTCTCGCGTCACTAATCACTCCCATTTGTGGTGTCTATGTGACAGCATCCGTGCAATGACAATCAATGATGACGTAGAACAAGTATTTACAGCATATAGTCAGGAGAACGGATCTATTTATATTCTGTCTTAATTGCGTCATTCATCAAATTGGCCTCCTAATCACCCTGCAGAGTCAGTCGTAGAGGTATGCCGTCATAAGGTCGACAGTCATTATGTAGACATATGGAAGCGGTCTAAATGCATTAGGTCGGCATGGTCAAAAGGCCGACATGTTTTTCAAGATTTTTTTTTTTTTTTGTAATCCGACTTGTTCATACTTCACCATTCCAGTGGGTATAAAGGGAGAATAAAATCGTGTGCCGAGCGCAGCGAGCCGTGCGAGGGGACGTGGTACACACAAACGGTGTCCATGTCAACCAATGTCGTCATAGACGCTAATAAAACACATGAAAACCCTGCGTGGACCTTTCACCGCGTCGACCTTCTCAATGCTGGCATTTGCTTGTGTCAACATTTTTCATGCATCTACCCATACCTGTCATAGACACAGCATAAGCAGTGCACTTGGCCAGAGCCCCATTTGGCAAGACACAGGTGGGGCCTGAACAGAATGGGGCACCTATAGCACACAAAAAAATTTGATATTGAACTGGCGCTTAGATTCGGTTTCAGCTAGGTTTTCCCCGGGAGACCATCAACCTCCAGGTAAAGTATACAATATATTTGAACAAAGACAAGAGTGACGTCTTGAAAAAGGATTCTTCCTAAACGCGTTGACGTGTGACCGCTGGCGTATCGTCCACCAGCGAGATGTGTACCGGTGCCAGCTTCCCGATAGAGAGTTTCTCCATCTTAGCGTCTGCAGACAAGTAACATCTACCTCCTAGAAGGAAGCCTGTGTACCATTCCTGTTTGCTGTGTTTTGCTGTTTTTATCTATGTTTGGATGTCCGAATATAACTTCTTTATGTGAAAATCTGGAGCCTGAGGCTAAAGTAACTGCTATGTGAACGCGTGGCTAAGTGTAACTATTGTTCTACACCTGTGAGATTGTCACCCTGAATAGAAAAGATACCTGGGATTATGTCAATCCATTAAAGAAACTGCTATATGAACACGAGATAGAAGCAAAAAGTAAGTGTGGTTCCACTTGCCCACTGAATACTCCACCTACATCTCCTGCTCACAAGCGAGAATGGGGCACCTGATAGCAGGCCACTGATAGTCACCTCACCAGACACTGCTCCTGCACCAGCTTCCTAGTTGCCGCTAGAGGGCGAGATAGCAATAATAAGGGAATGCAGAACAAGTGAAGCATCAATTGCATTGTGTTGCTTGAGAAGAAATGGGCAAAAAACATTATTTAACTGAGTTTGAACGCGGGATGATTGTAGGCGCTCGAACTGTCGGAACCAGTATCAGCAAAACGGCTGCACTTGTGAAGTGGTCGAGAGCAGCAGTTATTAATGGTTTACAGAGAGTGGACTACCAAGCAGAAAACCGTGGCTCAACGTCGGGCTTGTGGTCGTCACAGGCTACTGAATGCTCGATCTGAAAGGAGACTCGCCAGGGTTGTCCTGTCCAAAAGAAGAGCAAAAGTAAGTACATCAAATTGCAGGGAATCAATCAAGGAGCAACTGTGAAGGTCCCTGAACTCTTCAACGCACATTACACCATATAGGCTATGGAAGCCGATGACCTGTTCAAAAGCCTCTACTGTCTGGCTTGAACAAGAGCAGACATCTCAAGTTTGCAAAGGAGCACAAGGATTGGACAGTAGATGATTGAAAACGCGATTCATCGGACCACATGACCCTTTTCCAATTACACCATGCAGATGCCAGGGTGAGAATATGGAGAAAACCGCACGAAAGCATGGACCCCAACTGCATTGCCACAACACTTCAAGCTGGTGGAGGCAATATTATGGTTTGGGGGATGTTTTCTTGCCATTGTTCCTGTGGAACAACTTCTGAATGGCCAAGGGTATTTGAGTGTTATCGCAGATCAAGTACATCCTGTTATGTTAATGGTGTACCCTGCCGGGGATGGATACTTCCAGCAGGACATAAAGCTGGCATTGTCCGCAGATGGTTCAAAGGGCATGACAGAAACTTTACCTTGCTTAGTTGACCTGCACAATCACCAGATCTCAATCCAATTGAGAATCTGTGAGATGAGATCGAATGGGCCATCAGGCAGCTGGATCCAGTACCATCAAATCTTAAGGAATTGGAAATCAACATCTTATAGAGTCCATGCCAAGAAGAATCCATGCAGTATTAGCAAAAGGTGGTCCAACATTGTATTGAGGAGGGGGGTCATAATAATCAGTGTATGTACCCTGTACTAGTCTTCTATTGTATTCAACGGTAAGTCAACATTTTGCATTCTCAACCTTCCTTGAGAACTGCACTACATATTATATCCCTTTCACACCAGTTCCCAGGTCAAATTCTTGGGAAAATTTGACGGTATTTCAACTCTGCTAGGTAGCAGGGTTGCTCCTGTGACCAGCCCAGGTTACTGGCTGGTGTGAAAGCTACTGGGCAGCGAGAATCTGGGCAGCGAGAATCCAGGCAGCAGCGGCTGGGGGCTTGTAGCTCTATTTGGCGGGTGGCTGGGTGGGAAGCGCTGCGGATTTAAAAAACATATTGAAAAGACTGGCCAGACGCCCTCAGCCAATCAGCGTCAAATTCAGCAGCGCTTCCCTCCCCACCGCTCAAAAATAGCGCTGCAAGCTCCCAGCTGCCCGGACCAGCTGCAGCACACAGGTGCCCTCCCAGCGCTGTCACCAGAAAATGCAAGGGATGAACGGGGTATCCGTAAAAACTGCAAAAAAGCTCATCTAGCGGTTTTCCAGATTAGCGCGTTCAGACAGACACTCTTCGAGAACTTCCTTTTATTCTTTCGTAAGGATGATGATAATTCACTTATACAGGTATTTCCGAAAGACTGAAGTTTGTATGTCCTGCTCTGTCCTAAAACCCGTCTTAATAGTCTAAGGCTATTCCACCGCAGCTGCCAACGACCGCTAATAATACGAGATACTCCTCTCATCCCTCATTGTACGTATCCTGCATATCCACAGAGCAGGCCTGGAATGTCTCCCTAATTAGTGAGGGGAAGTGAGAGGTAAAAAGAAAAAAAGATGGGAGATCATTGATGCGAGAGGAGATGATGCTCCTGACACGGAACCCAATGACACTACAACTACATAACCTCCGCTGGCAGTCCCAGCTCTAATTAGCCTAATCATTCATGCCCTTAATACATGCCAGAACACATACAAATATGAACACATATGGAAAGAGCTTATGCTGATGACAGTATTAACATCTGGAACGCACAGCCAAAGAACTAATGAAAAGTACCAAGGAAAAATATGATCAGAATAAGAACAATATTGCGCTGCTGAAGACGTTGTAATTATAGGGTAAAAAATAGTGCACCAGCTAAATGTATAACGTTCCGCGGATGTATCTCCTTCTCGCTGTGAATGTTCCCAGTTACTGGATTCTCAAAGTTTTAGCGGATCTGAAACTTTTTTTTTCTGCCGTGGAAAAACTAAAAACGGCCATCATTGTGCTTTCCTTTCTTTCCACTAAAAGGTCTACAAGACACCTGAAATAGGTCAAAAATGATAAACGACAACACAAGAAATTGGACTGTTGACAGTCAAGTGGTCGACATGTTTTTCACGTTTTTTTTTAGCTGACAAGCGGTATTTCATGCCCTACCATCCACTACAGCGTGCTGGAAGAATAAAGTAGTGTGCTGAGGGCAGCGCTACACTTTGACGGTGTCCATGGCAACTGCGTTGACATTCGGGACAAAAAAAGACATATCGACCTAAATTTGGTAAACTCAATGACCCATACCCCTTTGGGAATATAGAGCCTGATTCACACCTGACCGCTCATCGGCAAATGTGCAGATGACTGCGAATAGATGGTCGCCGCACAGACAGAAATCTGTGTAAATCGGCGAGTGAACTGCAAAATATCGATATCCGCTATCCCGTCGCACATCCCAACGCAATTCATGAACCATTGAAGGATTTACCCTGTATGCGCAAATGTAAGTCTGACCCTTCCACAACTCTGTGACAGACAGGCCGAGCAATGCCGGCGCTGACGTCACAGGCCGCCCCTTTTAACGCCGGGGCACGTCTGCGTTTTTTCTAACAGTCTCAGAAATCGTCAGATTACCACCCAAAATTCCTGGCATCCTGTCAAATTGGGAGGGGATCGTGATTAGATCTTTTCCGCTATTTTTGACGCTATTTTGGCTGGTGCATGCATGTGGTGATCCGTACACATGCGTATTCGATAATGAAATGCATTGCGTATTTGTACATCAGCAATCAGGTCTGAATTAGGCCCACAGTCTGGATTTTACTGCATGTACAGCGGCAGAAGGGGCTCGACAACGGCCTGCGGGAGTGCGCATCTTAAAATATATATTGCGTATGCACTAGATGATATGCACAAAAACCTAGTTTATGAAATAATTATTGTGCATATCGTTTGTAAAAATGGTCTAATGTGTACAAACCAAACTGAGCACATCTTGGAGCAGGTACACTGTTCTCGACCGGCTCTGCTGATGTCCAAAGCGCATTACGGAGCACGGGGTAGAGCAGGACTGCACTCACTACTACCTGCTTGCTGATTTGCCAGAGCACTTCCTGGATCAGAGGGGAAGGAAAGCCCAAACACCTCCGATGACCACTCTTTGTGTACCAGATGTATCAAGCTTCAAAAAGTTATAACATGAAGAGTGATAAAATGCCAGCCAATCAGCTCCTGTCATGTTAAAGGCTGGGTTTAAAAAATGACAGGTAGGAGCTGATTGGCCAGTTGTTCATCACTCTCCACTTTATCACTTTTTGAAGCTTAATACATCTGGCCCGGTGTGAGACATTCCAGGGACCAACTCGTATAGAACTTCGAGAAGTGCTGTTCTATTATAAATATAGAGAACTAGAAAAAGAAAAAAGTATTCCTACAAGGACAATCAGACTCAGTTATCAAGGGTTTTACCACATTTTTGTAAGCAGTAATGCCCACGCGCCATGGTACCTCTGCAGAGGGTATCACCAGAAAAACATGGCGATACCCTATAGAAGCAGGTCTCTTTCAGCCGGCGCCGCAGAGGGACTCCCGGGTCTCAGTCCTGGAAGTCCAGGGACCCATCGCAAAAGGACAGCACTTATTGCAAGAGCTGTCCTTTGCATTTCTAATCTCACCTGCGATTATTATGGACGGCACAGTGGGGCCGCAGACATTAGAGCATCCCGCCCATTTTCTCCATGGCGTGACCCAAGAAAAAAAGGTTTCAAACGTAACTTTTATTTCAGGTTATCAACTAAAAATGGCGTAATATAAAATAAAGTGCACAGTGAAAAGTGTTTTTTTCTAGAAACTTATATCACACCAAGGAGTAATATGGTCCGTCGAGTGGGCTCTAGTGGTCACTGGCAGAACTTCATCTCACAGAGGTGAGGAGTAGATATTCTTTTATATAAAAAAAAAAACTTGTAAAATCTTAAAGCGTGTTGTAAACAATAATCAACATCAGGGAAACTCTCCCCATAACATTGATGATTTTCACAACACGCTTTAAGATTTTAAAAGTATTTGAGTGCCGCATTGTTATCTCCGTCTGTATCCGTGGCTTCTCAGCCTTGAGGAAGGCATCAGAGCCATTGATCCCCATGGGGGTCCGAATAGGTAATGCCGGGTACACATTAGCCAACTTACAATTGATACAGTTATTGCTCACACTTTCCCTTGAACTCCTGGACAAACAATATGGTGCCTACACACCGTGCAGTCTTGCAAAAGATATGGTCCGTGGCCACATCCAGGAGTATAGCGGTCACTGACCATAGCCACAGATTGAGCTGTATGCAATGATAACAGAAGATGGCGCTAACGACCGGCGGGAGCCCGCTTCGCTTGTGATATAACGCACACACGAAAGGATTTTAAGAATTTGTCGCAACAAATGGTCGCAATCAGCAAATTTGTTTCCAATGTCATCTAGTGTGTACGCAGCTTAAAAGAAGGTATTGTGAGGTAGGTAAGGCATAACACAATGGAAGTCCAGTGTGAATTCTGGAAATAAGACTAATTACCGGAGCATTAGAACACGCTTCTTTCCTGAGCATGAAAAAGGCTTCACGTCCCTTTAAACGTTCTGGGCTGGTACCAGTCTGCACACTCACTTAATATGCTATTTAACGGTAATCTCTGATTTAAATCTGCATCATTCCTGTAATGTACGAAACCTCTCTGCCGCCGACATTTACTGCAGTTAGGGGACAATTTATAAAATAAACCTAAATCTTGGTAAAGAACCTTTTATTGTTTAGACGGCACTGGCGTGTACAGTACAGAAATCATTTTGCCAAGATAAAGTGCAAGTTGTGAGCGATTAAGATGCGTATTTTCCTAACAGTCTCACTTTATTGCACTTGATTAAAAGTGAATTTGAAGAACGTCTTTAATATAACATTGCCATTAAACCAGCGGCAGGACGTCACTGTTCCGGAGCGAGAACACAAAAACTGGGAGAGGTTTCTATTTCTATCCAAGGATAACAAAAGAAACATATTGTTTGCGACTCCCATAGGCTTCTGTCACTTTTTCGGTAGATTCCAGAACAGAAAGTCATCAATTGCCAGGCTAGCCGAGGAAAGAGACATTACTTATTAGGACAAGTCTGACACGGCATTTATCCGCTATTTTCTAACAATACACATATCAAACATTCTTGATGAGCGCAGAAAAATGAACAGGAAAATGAACAGCTTTGTCATTCTAAACGGCAAACTAATCAATTACATTCACTTTAACAGGGGAAGAGGGGGCGATAAGAGAAGAGAACGACTTATACTCTGATCTACCTGAAGGAGGAGAGCAGATGTACCGTTTCACCCAAATGACTATCTCATGCTTGCCAACATCACAAATGTTCCCAGCTGGGTGGGGCCCAAAGGGGAGAAGCTGGGCCATTGCTCCCAAGTTCTGTGCTAGGAAGAAATCAGGATGATGAAGGGTGATCTGCTATTTCCGGTGTCCACCAGACATTCCTAGACGAGTGCCTATCTAGCCCAACTGCGGCCTGCCAGTTGTAGCGCTCCGGTATGTTCCTGCATTTCCCGAGTTTTGTCACTGAAAGTCCTTTATTAAAGTATAAAAGTAACAATTAAAGTATTGGAGTGTAAAGACTTGTTGAACCTATGACCATCTGTTCCATACATACAGATAAAGCAGAGTACAGGATCTCAAGGGACTCTACGCAATAATGGTTTAAAACATGAATAAAAATGGTTTGGGGTAATTCGGAACCTTCAGAGCCAACTCCTCAATAACCGTCTTCCTTCCCTACACCATCTTCCTCTTTTACTTGTCATTCGGTGGAGAGAGGATTCCACAGCAGTGTGTACCAAGTGAAGAGGTAAGAAAACAGAGACTTATTACCGTGTTCACATAAGATACATGTGATACAAGTTGCGTTATACAAAACATGTGAGCTCCATGTGACTCTGAAGCATGGCCATCTTTATTTGTGACTTTATTCATTAAATAGCCTCTTATTTGCAAAACAGAGCATCTGGTGATTAAAATAATATGCAACATGTCTATATTCAATGTGTGACTGCCGCTGTATCTGCATAAGAAATGGAATATTAATGTTTTCCTGAATGCATCGATTCCACATGCAGATACAGACAAGATCACACACAGAATATAGACAAGTCGCATATTATTTTAATCAGCAGAAGCGGTTTGTGCCTCCTGTTTAAAAATAGGACATTATAATGGATAAAGTTGCAAAGAAGAGGTCCGGGTGCCAACGAGTCACACAGAGTATTTAGTCAGCCATTCACATCAGTCCATGCCCCAATACAGTTTATATTATATATTTCCTTCCAGATGTTCACACAAAAGGTTGTTTTTGAATTTCTTCACATTTTCCTGAAGCGCAGTAAAAGAGAATTTAGTGATTGTACAATGTCCTTAGAAAGAGATGTGAGAGAGGTTCAATAAGGAAGGTAACAAAGCCTCTCACATATGCAAAGTTCTCTACTTTCCTACCAGACCAGAGCAGAGCAGGTAGCTCACTGCTTCGCCCTCATGGCCATTACACTGCTCCTCATATCAGTCACACTGTCCCTGCATCAATTGCAAGATGGCGGCAACACGGTCAAATGTTGGTTTCTGAAGCTTGTCCAGGTGCGCAGTGATAACGTCATGCCGCAGAAACAGGTTTGGATTTGATGCGCTGAATTTGAGAACGGCAGGACATACAGTCAAGTTGAGTAGCGATTGGCCGGCCAAGCATGTCTACCACCGGCAATGGACCAACCACAAACCTGTTTCTATGATCAAGTACAGCTCCATATGTTGGAGATGAATTTCATAAGGCTAATGTGCACTTTATAAGCTAAAATCTGATCACAATCAGGGTCGCCAGATCATCTCTTTAATAACCGCAAATATGAATTACACAGGTTCTTGACTGCCCGTCGGAAGTAATGACAGTTGGTATGAACTCTGACACCTACCAACCATACCAACTGCCATAACATCCGATGAGCAGTCAAGAACCTGCGTAATTCATATATGCGCCTATTAAAGGGATGACTGGCAACCATGATCAAACAATGGTCATTATGTATTAGATTCTATTCATATTAGATTGCATTGCTTAATATTCGTCATACTATGGATGATTATACAATATCATGCAATAATGCCTTGCACTGCCCATACTACTCCTACACTGTAAAATGTAGGCGACAAATGTACTGTGGACAGGACATTTACTATTAGTACTTATTTAAGGTTTCCCAAGCCACTACAATGTCATGCCTTTACTTTACAAACTTGCCGGTATATTTAGCACTTGGCAAGGGTTGATCTTGAAAAGGTTCCACATTGTAATGCATTACGTGTCTCTAAACTGACAAGGGAGAAAGGAAAAAAAAAAAAAACCCATCAAATTAATTAACCTAGACTAAAAACAAAAAAACACAACAAAAAAACTCTCAATAGGTCAATCCAATCTTTCCTTTTAATCATCAATAATAATGGTCTTTTAAGTTACTGAGATAAGAGAAGCGCTTTATCACCAGAGCAGGGACATAATTAAGCCAAGAGCAGCGGTGTGATAAAATCGATAAGACAAAATGCACTCATAAATTGATTTGCACCACTAGCATGTAAACGCTGTGTAATACAACAAACAGGGGGACTAGATGCCTCTTTATGTCTTTATTCTGAGCTGTACTGTACATTCTGAAAAATTTCACTCATCGCACTGTTGTGGCATTCACAAAAAAACACGAAAAATAAATTGCTGTCCGGTAACTTTTTCACGTAAAAAAAAGTAGCATAAGGGAGAGTTTTAAAAAGCTGAACATATTTTGCAGAACTTTTCCGGCAGAAAACGGCTAATCCGGTGTCAGAACAGACGTGTCATTAGAAATGGATTGCTCGGTGATACGAAGCCATTACTGTACAATTTTAGGTGATATATTGGGGAACGCTGTTCCGCTGATGTATGAATTGATGGATGATGCCGTATTTACTTGTACTTGTAAATAAATGCAATTGAGAAATCAAATCGGGTTTTCAGCACCGGCACATCACTCACGTTTTACAGAAAATGGAACACAAATAGAAAATTTGACTGAAAACGATCCACTATCGCTATGGGCCCTACACAAAGATTGATGTTGGGGCATTTTCCAATACCCCTTTCACACCAGCCTAAATTCCTGGGTTGGCCCCGGGAACAACCCATGGCTAGAGCTGGTGTGAAAGGTTCCCAGGCCAAATTCCCAGCCCAGGATACAGGCCGGTGTGAAAGGTACAGCTGGGTCCAGTCACAGGGGTGCAGGAGCTTGCAGCTCTATTTTCCGGTCGGCGGATCTGGAAGAGCCGCTGAATTTGAAAACATTTTGAAAAGACTGTCCGGACGCTGATTGGCTGAATTCAGCCAATCAGCGTCCGGTCAGTCTTTTCAATAGGTTTTCAAAATCAGCAGCGCTTCTCGCCCCTACCACCCAGCAAATAGCACTACAAGCTTCCAGCCGCCCCTGCCTGGATCCCCACTGCTGCACATAGGTGGGGCGGGGGGGGGGGGGAATGGTTTCTCTCCCCACTCAAACCAGAAAATACATGGACTGGCCGATGTGAAAGGGGCCATCCCGGGAATGTCTCTGCTTGATACCTGAACTGTGGCTGTATTCCTGGGTAAGTCCCTGCAATTTTTGGTGTGAAAGGGGTATTAATAATCTAGTAAGATTGCTTAGAAAATGCCCTGAAATGTATAGGCCCCATTATATCCGCTGATGCAGCAATGTTTATATATCATGTACTGTCCTACATTGCCTTGTACTACAAGTTACTGTTTTCTTGTTTTGCTCATGTTTATGTACTGTGTAAGATGCCGTGGTGCCATATAAAATAAAGAATAATAATAATAATAATAATAATAATGTAAATGCATGTACCCGCTACCCTTTCAGATCACATATTAAACTGAAGAGCGTACACCATTCTTTCAAAAAGGTTTTACATTTGGGCAGTGCTTTTCCAAATAGCTTCATCATTAAGAGTACATTACAGGAACGTACTAATGGAAAATTCTACAAGTGTCCTCCTGAGAGAGGGAGAATGAAAACGAACTTAAAAAACAAAACGGTTAGATGGCGGCAGAAACAGGAACTCACAATCATATAGTAAAATACAATGAACCGACAAGTTTGAAATATCTACAATCTAATTGTACAATGGCATCTCAGCTACTTAATAAGGTTCTGCACTGGGTTGGAAAAAAAAAAAAAAACGGTTTATTTTTGGTTTAAACCAGTGTTTTTGTAATCCTGTTTGTTCTAACAATACTGTGAACACTGCTACCTGTATGTACTAGAAACCCTGATCAACCATGTTTTACTGCTTTCTAACATTAATAATCCAAAGTTAATAGGCTTTGATATGATTTTTTTAAAAATCTTTTAATAAAGCCAATGCAAACATGCAAAAGTACTTTTCGGAGACACGCCTAAACATCAAAAAAAGAAAAAAAAAGGAGATGAGCATTAACACTGTCACAAAAACATTAACATTGGATATGGCACAAGGTTTTAAATGAAAGTAAACATGAAGATTGAACCATGAGGTGTTTCTCTGCATATTGGCTGTTTAATTTGTTGGTATTGTTTACTTTTTAAGATTGTGAGTGTTAAGTGTTGTTTTTCCCTGTCCTATGGGAATGTTAGAGGAGAAGTTTGATGCTAGGCAGATTTAGCACCTCTCATCTGATTCACCTCCCTATATCCTTGTTGTGTGTGTTGATTTACTGCATTGGTTCAGCTTACTTAGATGAAGACCACAAGCAACAAGAATATGGAATAATACGGATTCCCTTATAATCGGCACTACGATGTTGTACCTGTAGTCACAATGGGCCTTATTTTGGTTCATTCTTTCTGACAAAATCCTTCTTAGATGGGCAAAACCATTTGCACTGCAGGTGGGGCAGGTGTTACTTGTGCAGAGAGAATTAGATTTGGGTGGGGTTTTACTTCAAAGTGAGATCTATATTGCAGTGTAAAAATAAAGCAGTCAGTATTTTCCCTGCACAGAAACAAAATTACTCACCCAAATCTAATTCTCTCTGCACATGTTACATCTGCCCCCCCTGCAGTGCACATGGTTTTGCCCATCTAAGAAGGATTTTGTCAGAAAGAATGAACCAAAATAAGGCCCAATATGTTAAATAAAAACATTTGGTGGTTCTGCATAAGCGACATTTAAGCTCATGAACTAATGTAAAAATACAGGTACCCCAGGTTATCTAGTGTTGTGATAGAACAAAAGAGTCTCTTGAAATGGAAGCACCACTTGCAAATATAACGTACAAAGACTTCTACACTAGTAAGAACACATTACGTATCACTGCAGCAGTTCACTGCCCACAATTAGAACTTTGCAAAACAGTAATTTCTTTAATTATCCATTCTGTGAATGCATTTAAAAGCCCCACGAAAAAAAAAAAAAAAAAAAGATTTCCTTGGCTAATCATAGCATTTGTTTTTCCTAGAAGCAATGACATGCAAAGCAGGTTATACTACTCCAAGGGAAAGTATGCAAACCATCTAAAAACACAACAAAAACATAATAGAACTTAATTTCTACAAATCAAAATGAGAGGGTTTTAGAACTTACTCTGTGCAGAGAAAGTCTGCATACTGTATTTTGCATTAAGGCCGATTTACTACACACTGCATCAACCCCCAATGTTATAATCATTTAGGGATAGATTTATTAAGCTCGGTGAAGTGATAAAGTGTCTGTTTTTTATCACCGGCCAATCAGCTCCTACCTGACATTTTTCAAACCAAGCCTGTAACTTCACACTTAGGAGCGGATTGGTCGGTGATAAAAAACAGACACTTTATCTCTTCACGAGCTTAATAAATCTGCCCCTTAGTTTCTCCTGATCTCCCAAAAAATAATGAAAATACATATATACCCTCATGGTCGTGCCACCTTGTCCCCTTCTCTACGTACCAGGTCCTGTGAGACTTGGCGGCACCAAATGTATTTTCTGCTATAAAATGTGCATTATATTTGCAAAGCTAAAACAGCCAGAGGCGACAATTATATTGCAGGCTCACAATGATTGCTTAAACTGAATCTGTGTTATATTGGAATCCGTGGATTTTTAAAAGCGGCAATCATTTACACGGCCTGGTTACGCTGTGTATATGATTGCCGCTTTAAAAATCCGGCCAAGCGTGAAACCCGGCACTTCCCGCTTCTCTCAGTCTACTACATTTAGCCTTAGGTGTAAGAGCACTGTATTCATTTTTTGGGATTGTATAATTGACCCCACTTCCACTAATAGAACCATGGGGAAGATTTATTAAATCAACGTAAGTTTACAATTGGTGATGTAGCCAATTGCAACAGATTACATTCTAGCATTCATGGAGAACATTGCCAAGTGTTTGCTAGGATCTGATTGGCTGAAACAGGCAAGACCACCAATGATCCACATTTGAATGTGTTATAAAACCTCCCCAACTGTGTTCATAGAGCTCCCGCTGTGTTACAACAACTCCAGCCTACCATGGTGCGCAGTGCATACAGATGGTGACTGGCCAGGCGGCCTTTAGCTGATGGGACAGCATGACGGGTGGGGGGAGACATTAAAAATAACTGACTGTGCATCAACGTTCTTCCCTACTTACTACTGTCTATAGTTATTGTCTGTAGGATTCCATCTGTTGTAATCAGAAATTTGTGGATGAATGGATAGGACAGCGGATTTGTTAGGATACATGGTGAATACCACAGATATGAGCAGTGGTGTTGATATGGGGCCCCCGTTAACCTAAAGGTTATACCACTGGCTTGTGGCTTACATACAAAGCAGGAATCCAATGTAGCGGCTAAGATACAAAACTGACCAAACAAATAAACAGGCATATAGGAGAACTGAGAAGCCCGGAAAAAACAAACAAAATGGCTGCTCCACACGATACCTACTTTTACAAGGTTAGGCAGAAGGTGGATCGTCTGGGTGTAGGTCGACAATACCATGGTTGACTACTACAGATCGATGGTGTCTAGTTAGACGCCTATACTTGGTCTTCAGCAATTAGATAGAGAGTGACGGGAGATCAACAGAAGGTAAGCATCAACAGAAACCTGGTCAACGGTAGCAAAGTTGACACGGCTTATTCATCTTTTTTTCGTGCTGGTCCACTTGGTTCCTACTCTACTATCCAAGAGAACAGAGTAGGAATAGAATAGTGTGCCGAGCATAGCAAGGCACCATGCCCGAAGCATGGCGAGCGCAGCGAGTTAACACTGTGCGCACACAGTATCCACAAGCAGCTCTGTGAAATTCGGCAGCAAAAAAAAGATGATAAACCTGTGCCGACCAGGTTCCTGCCAATGCTTACCTTCTGTAGATCTCCTGTCACTGTCTAGCTAAACGCCGTCGACCAAATATCGGTGTCTAACTAGACGCCATTGACCTATCAGTGGCTAATTATGGTATTGTCGATCTAAACATGGTCTATGCCGTACACCATAACGGTGCAGAGCCCTTTATGCTGGATGCCAGGCTAGCAAACAACATAAACAAAACTCAAAACAACACTAGTTTGCATCGATGATACAAAGAACACCGAAAGAAGCTAAAGCAATGCAATGAATAAAAACACGGCCCGGATCCGCTTAACATGGCTCGTCCGTCTGCTACAAAGTTCTCTGCTACCTGCTCATTAAGCGCTAGAGTCCAACACAATTGGAAAAAGGGTCTGAAAAAAGTCACAGTTCAGCGCCCTAGTTGGACGCTTGCACAATCTTCCAACTACAGCTTCCTACATATCTGTGATAGGTGTACCCCAAAATGAAAGGAGGGCGTGGCTTCAATGTGGCGCCAGCAATTGCATACACATTTAATTTACCAGCTGCAGAGTGTAGAGGATAAGTACCTACAGGTTACTTAGCACGTTACTCTCACATAGATGGCTTGGAGCGTCACTCTGACATAGGTGCAGACTTTCCTTCCACATACATTACCAGGGAAGTCCAGGAAAAGAGCATTGTCTCCCATATGAAGAGGGTCAGGTAGGCAAGTATGGGTATAGTACACCAAGGTCTCTATTCCAGCACAGAAGAAATCAGTCAACAACTGAAGCCAGGTCAACAACTGAATAGCCTTCCACCCAAGAAGTCCAAGTGGGTGGGGGCTACAGTGGGCGGAGTTTGAGTGACAACCAGCCAGAACTGCACTGAAGAGTGTGAACTGGTGGATTCATTCAAAAGAGGAAGTGACATCACAGCAATCTCCTAAATATACAGGCGCAGTTGGAACAACATGTATTGGGCTGGGAGAGGTGAGGCTGTAATCTGATAGAGGTGCAACTAGAATGCCAGATTAGCACTAATAATCTATTTTACTTTTAACGCTTGTTTCTAAACCGTTGATTTTGGGTGTTTAGCAGCCCTTTAATGTACAGCACCCTACGTCGTCTGTCTCTATCACAATGGACACACCTGCATTCTGAATGTTCTCTTAATATTTCTCGCCTGGTGCTGATTGGAATCTGGGGCACAGCAAAATCCTTCCAGATGAACAGCGCAAGCACCTGCTGTAATTACGTGCCTGATAGGAATGTAGTAATAATTACCGTATGCTTCTTAAAATAACTTAAAAAAAAAACAAGAAAAACAAAAGGCATTACAGCTGAAACGCTCGCTTGATTTCTCAGCTCCTCGCAGATGCTGGGAAATAAATAAATAAAAGGGCAGCTCGCTAGGCAGAGGCATTACAGTCCATGGAAATGAGCTCACAATATTGGAGAGAGAGGCCCTTTGATAAGCCCACAAGTACGGCCGGGAGGAGATGCAAATTGGCAGTCTTTCGTCTGTGTATTGTTGCTTTCATGCAAAGGACTAGAACTGCCACTGGTGTTTTACATTCCTGCCGGCTCACTTATCTCCCCTACACAGCAAGCAATATTACAGGCTGCTTCTGTGTGTGTTACCGAATGGGGGCTGCTTCTCTGCAAATAATACATATAGGTTTTCTAATTCATTAACCAAAGGAAAACAAGATTTCTCCTTCATCTATGACAGATCCTGAATTTTAAACACCCGCATCCAAAAGGAATAGATTTAAAAAAAAATTTAAATAACAAACATAGAAATCTATATTTTAGATTTTTAAAGTGGATCCTTTTACTTTCTAACGTCATGCTTGTAATATGTCCTCCCCTAGTCTACACCTCCCTTAGTCCATCACCAGCTGCCACATGTCAATTTTTATGGGTGTGGTCAGCAGCCGCTTCTACCTGATTGTAGGGGATGCGGTCATTTGGTCTACAGCATTTTAGTTGACAAGCATTGGGTCGAAACCATTAGGTCGAAATGGGTCAAGGTCGGCATGGTTCTAGGTCAACAGTCAAAAGGTCAACATGGGGGTTTTTCACTGTTTTTTTGAGCTGACATGCGCCGACAGGCGGTATTTCATGCCCTGCCATCCACTAGGGCGTGGTGTGAGAATAAAATAGTGCCTGAAGCATGGGGGTGCACTTCAAACTGCGTCCATGTCGACATTCGGGTAAAAAAAAACCAGTGAAAAACCCCTTGTCGACCTTTTCACCTAGACCATGTCGACCTAATGACCCGTTGACCGTAACACTTGTCGACCATCATGCTGTAGACCAAATGATCCCAACCCGATTGTAGGAGGGTGGGGGATGCTGCCGCTGGCTGCAATGCCAGCAATCTTTGCCAGCTACCCCCATATTCTGCAGCCGAAGCAAACCATAGAAATTTGGGGAAAACGTGGTACAGTGCTCACTAATGGGATGCACCTAAAACCAGGAGCTGCTGGTCTCTAGAAGAGGGGGCTACCTCCTCAGTAGGTAATTAATAGGTGCTACGAGAGACCTCCGCTTGGTCGGTGTGGTGGCCTGTGTTTTGCGAAATTGAAGTTTGCAGGCAGAGACAATGGTAAGAAAAAATTGGTCACTAGTAATACACCTGTATATTAGTAACAGAACTTATGCAATGTAATAATGGAGGGTAACATGTAATTAATAAAGGCTATTTATTGGTCACAATGCCAAGGTAGTTCAGTAGAACGGTTATTAAAAAAGGTTTAGTGATTAAACAAAAACATGTTGCAAAAGGTTGACGCATGATAAAGTCGACATGGTTTTTTCCCTTAAATTTTTTGGTGACAACACCTGATCACGTGAACCCCCAATTAGTAGAACACTTTGCTCACCATTCTGTGGGCCAGGAGATTTGTGCCACTACTGTTCCGTATCAGAAACCACATCAATTGTAAATAAAAACTCATGGTAACGTTTTCAGGTGTCGACTTTTTTCTATGGATTTTTTGCTTGTGTAGACCTACTGTTGGTCGACCCAGACATTATCCGTCAGACATCTGGGTACCAATTCACAGAATGGTCAAATTTATTAGCAAAAAAATAAATAGTGTTCAGTCTTACACAAAAATCATGACACGACTCCACCAGTATTCCATCTGTATATCTGATTTCCAAAACCCTTTCCATGGCCCACTGTGTTAAGCTAGATACACACTATAAGAGTATCTGTCCAATCTTTCTGGTTGGAATGAAAATCTACATAATAAGTTGAAGAGTGCGTGTGCATGTCTGTCGCATTGCTGAGACACCGTGGCACTCAGAGCCACCAATTTCGGCAACAAGTTACCCCTGGACCCAGTGGTGTGCACCTCAAAGCCGTTTATGGGAAATTTCACTTAGAAATGTAAAAAACACCAAGGTTCAATTTGCCTTGATGGACGATATGGAAAAATGATTGACGATCTGGGAAACTGATGACGGGGAAACACCACCACGCCTAATTTCATTACGGTCATTGAGTATTATTTATTTATTAACAGTTTCTTAGATAGAGTATGAATGCCAACACATTCTAACATTATGGTGGAGGCGTTAAACAATTAGGAATAATTTGGGATATACATATACCACACACATATATATGTAGCGCACCACACACACTTACACATTGGGCAGATACACAGCACACACAGTACAACACACACAAAAACAGTAAAACACTGATTTCATTGCTGTCAATGAATATCAATGCAAACACATTCTAACACTGTGGGCCATCTTCAATGCAGCCGGCGACCCTTGTGTCAACCGTTCACTGTATTCAATGTTCCGGGGAACCCTCGCTGTCAGATGATGGTGAGGATTCCCCCAAACAGTGTGGCTTGTGTGCTGCATTTAGCTGCGAGCCTCGCTGTTTTGGCGGACACACATACACCACATTTTTCTAACTGACAAATTTCTTAATAAAAGGTTACACAAAACCATTGTCACCTACAGAATAATAACTGTATGTAAATGGAGAAGTAATGTTATATAGTCATACAGTTCCTTTTAAAGTGTATCTGTTGCTGCATACTAGGATTAATCCAGACATGATTGGAGGGAGCGTCACTGCTTATTGGCCGCAGCAGTGAGGCTGTCCTATGGTAATGCAGCAGGAGTGATCCTAGGATACAGTACCAAACCACCTGCAATTACTTCGGCTGTGGGGTCACCAGGGCTGTGGAGTCGGTAGATAAATGTTCCGACTCCGACTCCTCGTACCCCTGATGCCGACTCCTCGACTCAGACTCCTCTGTATTAATATGCAAATGTATTTGATACATTCCTTGAAGGAAAGAAAGGCAACATACATATTATTACTACAGAAACTAGAGGCTGGGAAGCCAACAGTCTACTGTATTGAACAGTTTAAGCAAAGGACAAACACAATAAAAAAAAAGTTTTATTAATTTTTTTATTAATTAATTAAATGGCTGGATAGTAGCAGTAGGCATAAACATCAGGAACAGGAACTTTACCAGTTCAAAGATAAAAACCACATTATTTGGTTGTTTTGGGAACAAAAACAATAGGAAAGGTTCAGAAGTGTGGAGCATGAGTTCCGCATGCTTTGTGACGACAACAAAAATCAACGAGCCACAATCTCCGCTGGTTTGCTTGCTCGTCACTGTTCAATTCATGGACACAAGGAACGATTTCTTTACCGAATCGTTACTGGCGACGAAAAATGGTGCCTGTACATCAATATGAACCAGCGTAAGGAATGGCTTAGCCAAGGTAAACAAACGACCCCGCACATGAAACAAGATCTTCATCCGCACAAAAAGATCTTGTGCGTATGGTGGGAGAGCTTGGTTGAATGAATTTTTCGAGTCTACACCAGGTGATTTCTACCAACGAGGTATTGAAAACCTTATTGAACATTGGAAATAAGTTGTAAACTACAAGGGAGAATACATTTATAAGTATTGGTGCTCCGAATTGTGCGTTGCGTGCCATATAGTGAAGCACATGAAAAGCATGCTTTTTCATGGTCACGTAACGTGTTCGTTTTGCGGTTACGTGAGGCACTGCATGCATTGGTCTTTATTCTTACAGTAGAGAAGTCATTATTTATAATTTTTGGAGTCGGAGCATTGTTTGCCGACTCCGACCCCGACTCCACGTACTCGAAATTGACTCCGACTCCAACTCCACAGCCCTGGGGGTCACGCGAGCCGGCTGCTGCAGCTTCGGCTGGGAGGCCACAAAACTCAGTTTTCTGACACTCCCCCAAAACAGACCACAGAGTGATCAATATGCACCAACTAGAACTCACTCACAGTACAAGGCTCCGGGAGCAAATATATTTATTAACAGTTTCTGGTACTTGTGTACAATCACGGCTCCAACGATGTCCATCGCATAGCAAAAAATCGCATGCGATTTTTTAACAGAAATGCATCCAAATGCATTGAAATTAGTATCAAACATGTTCAATGGCCCCCAAATGTCATTTTTGAGGCTGTACCACCCCCACTATCAACGCGAACCCGAAGCGTGGCGAGCGCAGCGAGCCCTTCGACCTTTTCATACCCCCACTATCCACGTCGGCGTGGAGTTTAGAATAGAAAGTGTGGCGAGCGCAGCGAGCCACTGCGCCCGAAGCGTGGCGAGCGCAGCGAGGGGACACGGATACCTTCACAGGTATCCACGTCCCCTCGCGGGCTTCACAGGTGACCGCTGCGCTCGCCACACTTTCTATTCTCAACTCCACGCCGACGTGGATAGTGGGGGTATGAAAAGGTCGTAGGACGCGTACCGCTGCGCTCGCCACGCTTCGGGTTCGTGTTGATAGTGGGGGTGGTACAGCCTGAAAAATTACATTTGGGGGCCATTGAACATGTTTGATACTAATTTCAATGCATTTGGATGCATTTCTGTTAAAAATCGCATGCGATCGCATGCGATTTAAAAAAAATGCTTAAAAACTGCAAAAATCGCATCCCATCGCATGCCACTACATATGGCATGCGATGGGAGCCGTGAAAGTACACAAGTACCCAGTTTCTTATATAGCGCGCACATACCCTGCAGCGCTGTACAGAGAATACTTGAACATTCACATCAGTCCCTGCTCCAGTGGAGCTTACAATCTATATTCCCTACCACATGTACATGCACACACAGGCATTCTAGGGTTAATATTGTTGGGAGCCAATTAACCTGCCAGTATATTTTTGGATTGTGGGAAGAAACCGGAGTACCCGGAGGAAACCCACGCAAGCACGGGCAGAATATACAAACTCCCCATGAAAGCATTCACATGTATTAATCGGTAAATGAAATCCAGCTAATTATCTGCTTATTGCTGATCGCAGAGTTACGGTTTGTAATCCACATAGTAGCATTATGCAGTAATTGCTGAAAATATCACACTAATTAGTACCACCCGGCGCATTCCCATAAAACACAGATCTAAATAGCCAAAGATCTCTCGCATGCAAACAGGATTCCAAATTTACACTCAGATTTATCATGGTAGTGACTGTAATATTTCCTGCAACTAATCAGCCCCGAAACAGAAAATGCAATGCGTTATATTCAGCCTAGCAATTTCACTGGGACATCATTCCAAGAAGCGTTACTGTGCAGGCAGACAGATATACATCAATGTGCTGGGTTTACGTACGCACTCCCCAGAACAACTTATTCTTAATTGACAGACAGCCGGTGACCTTTCAGGGTGCTAAGCCGGTAGCCCTCCTCCTCCTTCCCAGCCACTCCTAGCGATAAACATCAGACACGAATCAGATCTGATGACTACGCTCTTTGCAACTTTTAATTACAAAGAACGCTCCGCTGATTTATATTTCTCCCCTGTATGCAATTACCGCCGAGGATCATCAATTAAAACATAAACTGTTTGTTTTCTATATTTGCCATAGTCATTTTGTTATGTTTTTTTTTTTTTTTTAAACACCCCCAACCACCTTGAACCTCGACCAATATGAAAAACAAAAAGTATAAAGGCGGCTGGGGGCCAACCGCTGCTCCCCAGCATTTGGACTGACATTTTTTTTGGTTCTCTTGCGAGATTAAAAAAAAATTAAGTCAGCAAAACAAAATGCCAGGGTTAAATCACGTCAGCGCATTTTATGTCAAGGCTGAAATGAGAAACGAGCGCATCACCGGGAAAGGTTACAGTCCGAGCAAGGACCGTGTCTTCTCACTTGGTTAAAGGCACGTATCTGTCTACGGCAGGAATGTATCAGACTTTAGAGAGTTTTAAAAAACAGGAGAGGGAGAGTTATACCCCGTTCTCACTGCCGCAAAAACCCGGGTATTTGCCAGGGCAAGCAGTAATTTCCCATGTCCTGTCTCAGTGTGAAATGGTCTTTGTGAAATTCCCGGGTGTTTGGCCTGGGAATTAGACACGGGTTTTTTGCAGGGTTTTTCCTGGGTAATACACGGGTGTATGGCAGTGTGAACAGCACAGACCCGTGTTTTTCTCACAAAATGCAAAAAAACAAGTTCATTGGGGATGTAATCATGTGATATGTGACAGCCAGCCAATAAAATCTGGTTTTTAAACAGCCAATCACAGCAATTTGTACAAATTTTCCAACACCCAATCAAATTCCACACACTTGTTGGAAGGCAGACCATCGAAAGCAGTGTGAAAGGGGCAGACACTGGAAATTCCCGGGTCTGAGGTGCAGTATGAAGCGGGTCTGTTGAGCTGAGAAGCTCTGTGCCCTGCCAAAAATCCGGCAACAAAAACCCGGGATTTTGCAGGGGTGGCAATGAGAACATGGTATTACATCACTGACCTAAACCAGGGGTGGACAAACTACCAACAATAATCAAGATCTACCGACCATGTATTTCAGACAACCTGTGGATGTATAGTAGGAATGATGCAGCAGGTTTGAAAATGTGACAATTAGTAATGACTACAGCTGTGCACCAGCTAGGATATCTGGGAAACGTGGACTGTTGGTAGATCTCGAGGGCCGGTTTTGGCCACCCCTGACCTAGACAGGTTGGCTAATACCTTGGAGACTGATAATGTATCAGCCAATCAGCCCAACTGCCATGTTACAAGCTATGTTTGTACTTCACCTCCCCACAGAGACTGGCATCTGAGAGATTATACATTCATTACAAGGCAAGAAGAGAGCAGGCATTTCAGTGGCTATCTCGTTAAAGCAATCCTATAATACACAATAACTTCTCTTTGTATCAGTTTTTTTGTTAAAGAAATGTGTTGTATTGATACAAGCAGATCAGCTACTTATAACCATCTTTCTTAACGCAATATCCAAATTTGTCCATTACATCTTGCCTCATTTTGTGTTAAACAACCATTCTAGTCACGCCAACTCAGTAGCGACTTTTTCCATTAAGCAGCGTCTTTAACAAAGCAAAAAGGACAAACAAGCAGCTTCTGCTGATTAAAATAACAACATGCAGCTTGTCTATATTCAGTGGGTCACTGCGCCTGTAATTGCATACAAAATGCTACTTTACTAGGAAAACTCTGTAATGTTCCATCTTAAGCAGACACAGCAGCAGTCACACTGAATATAGACATGCCACATATCATTTTAATCAGAAGAAACTGCTTGTGCATCATATTCGGTTTGCTAGAATGCAACTTAATGGTAAGATGCCCGCGCTACAGAGTCACACGGAGCCCATGTTTTATCTATCGCATGGCGGATAGATGCATATGGACACATCTCTATGGCTGACAAAGCATAAAACAGGGATCTCTGTACCTCACTAGATTCTCGTTGTCCCCCATGCCTTTACACGAAGCACATTCCGTCCTCAAGTCCTCGGATTTGGGCTTTTTGTGTAGAGTCAGGGACTGCCGCCTCCTCCTCTCCCTCGGCGTACGCTCCTATGACGGACAGACAAAGCAGAAATAAAGTGTCGCTACACAAAGGCCGCAGGTTTTCTACGAGTTATGTCATTTTAACGTGTAAGATCCTGACCTCGGGCTTCTCGTCTTCAATTTCAAAATTTCTCTTCCGTTTCTGTCCTCTGGTCCTCTGAAAGGAACAATAGGTGACAGGGTTACTCTGTGTGATGGGAGAGATACACGCCGGCACATGGAAAATACAACAGCATTGGAAATAAATGTCGGGTACAAACAGGAACGGGCACAAGAATAACACAAAATGATATGGTACAATATGGTACATATCATTTGCCTAAAGTGCCCATGTGAAGTTGCCCATATGAGAATAAGGTGTATATATTTACTAAAGTGCGGATAAACTGAAGTGGAGTTGTTGCCAAAGGCAACCAGGTTCTACTTATCTTCAAGAATGTGTTAGTTAAATGTTAAACACTGTAGCTAGAATCTGTTTGGTTGCTAGGGGCAACATCTCCAATTCAGTAAACCCACACTTTAATAAATGTACACCTTATGGCCTGAGGAAAGCAAAACAGCAACGCAATTGGGCAAAACCGCTGCAGGGGGGCAGATGTAACATGTGCAGAGAGTTCAGGTGCGTACACACTGGCTGATATATTGATGCGCCATCGGCCAGTGTGTGCAAGCGATATATCTGTTATTCACAGATATATTGCATCCGCTGTGCACCAAGATATATTGGCGCATCGCGCTGTGTGTACACCTTAACTGGCATGGAACATACAATGCAGCAAATATTCCCGGACTCATTTGTTTCATAGCAATGTAGTGAGATTTATAGTACGGTCATTCAAGTTCATGGATTATGGGTCACCTGCCCCACTACTGAACTACTCGGTACTTGTGGATTATCACGGCTCCCATCGCATGCCATATATAGTGGAATGTGATAGCATGCAATGCGATTTTTGCAGTTTGTCAAAATCGCATCGCATGCGATTTTTCACTGAAAAGCATCCAAATGCATTGGAATTATTATGAAACATGTTCAATGGCCCCCAAATGGCATTTTTGAGGCTGTACCACCCCCACTATCAACGCGAACCCGAAGCGTGGCGAGCGAAGCGAGCCCGCGAGGGGCGGCGGTACGCGTCCTACGACCTTTTCATACCCCCACTATCCACGTCGGCGTGGAGTTGAGAATAGAAAGTGTGGCGAGCGCAGCGAGCCACCGAGCCCGAAGCGTGGTGAGCCCCGCGAGGGGACGCGGATACCTTCACAGGTATCCGCGTCCCCTCACGGGCTTCACAGGTGTCCGCATCCCCGACGTGGATAGTGGGGGTATGAAAAGGTCGTAGGACGCATACTGCCGCCCCTCGTGGGCTCGCTGCGCTCGCCATGCTTTGGGTTCGCGTTGATAGTGGGGGTGGTACAGCCTCAAAAATGCCATTTGGGGGCCATTGAACATGTTTCATACTAATTCCAATGCATTTGGATGCTTTTCAGCGAAAAATCGCATGCGATCAAATGGCATGCGATGCGATGCGATTTTTTCATGTACGATGGCCATCGTGGGAGCCGTGATAATCCACAAGTACCAACTACTCTTCTGTCAGCTCTACAACTTCATACTGTTTGTGCAAGTATGTAAATCACATCATTAACAAAATTGGTTCCACAATTTAAAGCCCCCATACACTAGGGTGACTACTCCAAGCAGAGAAGTCGCCCGTAATCCACCCCTTCAGCTGCGATATATAGTAATGCAGTCCTTTTTCATGTGATCCCAGCCAAGCCTGCCCCGGCTCAGATGTAATACAAACAAATCGCTCTGCAGCCGGTGCGTTGAGAAGGCTCTGGTGCTATGCGCATCACTTCGGACCTGCTGTCAATCACATGCGGTTGGGAAGCTTTTCACGCGATTGGTCGCTGCAATCACATGAAAACAGCCCAAATTGCATGTATATCACCTAGTGCAGGGCCAGCTTAAAACATAAAAAAGGGTGTTTGGCATGGTTATGGTATATAGGGCCAAAAGGTCAAAGGGGTGTGAATTATTAGGTTGAACAGGAAGAGGTCAACATGAGTATTTCACTTTTTTGGGTGTCTATATGAAAACCTACCATCCTGGACACCGTATAACTGTGTTGCGCTCCCCATGCTCCGGGCACGGGTCAGGCACACTATTCTGACCCGTCTATGCCCACGTGGATCGTGAATTAAGAACAAGTCGGCTTTAAAGAAAAAAACATCATGAAAAATCTTGTGTCGACCTTTAATGTTGATCTTTTCTTTGTGTCAGCCTTTTGTAAATATTGACCTAGACCATGTTAATCTAATTACTGTCCACCCATAGACCGGATACCAGTCAAAGAGCGGATAGTGTTTAGGTCAACCACAAATGGTCAACATGGACAGGGTCAACAAGCCAAAGGTCAAGACATGACAAGGTCAGCATTGTTTGCTTATGCCTAGGGCCAGCTCTGGGGATAGCAGTTTTGGGGGGGAACGTATAAAACCTTAAAATGACCATACACTACTGTGATCCCTTGCAGCGGTGCATGGCCATCTGATCCACCCGGGACAGTCAGATGTGATACATCGCATGCGGTCCTTTCACATGTGATGGATCGCATTTGACCCGTCGCCTCACCGCCGGAGGAGGGACCGACCTCCGACTTATGTCCGATGTGCACGGGACCACGCATCGGACCCGATGGGACATCACAGGCACTTGATTTGGGCCGATTTCTGGGCTGTTCCGCCAGGACGGGTGAAATCAGCCTAAATTGTGGTAATGTATGGAGAGAGAGAGAGAGAGAGGTGGGGGGAGAGAGAGAGAGGTGGGGGGAGAGAGAGAGAGGGGGGGGAGAGAGAGGGGGGGGAGAGAGGGAGGGGGGGGGAGAGAGGGAGGGGGGGGGAGAGAGGGAGGGGGGGGAGAGAGGGGGGGGAGAGAGAGAGGGGGGGGGAGAGAGAGGGGGGAGAGAGAGAGAGGGGGGGGAGAGAGAGAGGGGGGGAGAGAGAGAGGGGGGGGAGAGAGAGAGGGGGGGGAGAGAGAGAGGGGGGGGAGAGAGAGAGGGGGGGGGAGAGAGAGAGGGGGGAGGAGAGAGAGAGGGGGGGGGAGAGAGAGAGGGGGGGGGAGAGAGAGAGGGGGGGGAGAGAGAGAGGGGGGGGAGAGAGAGAGGGGGGGGAGGAGAGAGAGAGGGGGGAGAGAGAGAGAGGGGGGGAGAGAGAGAGAGAGAGAGAGGGAGAGAGAGAGAGAGAGAGAGAGGGAGAGAGAGAGAGAGAGGGAGAGAGAGGGAGAGGGACAACGTACCAACCAAAAATGACAGGAGACGCTTTTTCTGTACCCTATCAAGCTCCAAGTTTTGAAACACCTCCCCCTCTGTTAGACGACTATTAAAGTAACAATGGCATAATTAGAAATACCCATTATTTCCCCTCATTCAGTGAAGGAAATAGGTTTGTTTTCTCCTTCCCACGCGAAGTAATACTCATTGAGGACCACAGAACGCTCCACTTAACTCCACCGCAGAATTAGGTTTGAACTTTTTGCAACGATACGTATTTGAATCTTGCAATAAACATTGACTCTTAACGACTGTGTAATCCCCTTTTTGGGCACAACTAACCCCTTTGAGGTAAGACCGTCTATGTTTGTAATATCGCTTTAAAAGACAATGTTTTACAATCAGCAATTAGTCTCCATAAAGTGTAGCAGTAGACGGTGCAGAATTTAGAGCCATTACTAGTAAGGGTGAGCTGAATAAGAAAAAACAATTTGCGCAGTGACAAAAGAAAGTGCTGGAAATATATGAAGACAAAGCAGAATGGGGGATTTCAGACTTAATTTAATTACAGCTCAAATTCTTGTGGACTCGCTATAAATCAGATTCACGAGCGCGGTAGAAATGAGATCCATGACCAGCCCAGAGCCTGCTATCTGCGCAGGAGAGAGAAAAGACAGTTTTGTAGCAACTAAAAGGGAGGAGAAAAAAAAAAGCTTAATGACTTAACTTATATATTGTGGTGTTAAGGGAACAAAATAAATGTACTAAGTATAAGGTGTGCTCCTTCGTGTTAAGTTTTATATCACTTATTAGAGAGCAAACACCGACTTGGATGAAAAGGAAATCGTACACGTGCAATTCTAGTCTGCTGGGAGGGATCCAAAAAATCCCTCTCCAGCAAAAAATAAATAAAAAATAAGCCAATTCGTTACAACAGCTAATTACATTTATTCATGAGTGGAGAGGTGGACCAATCAGCATCTATCATTTTATAAAATGCATTTCATAAATTCTTCCTCAGAGCGGAATAATTGCTATAAGCAACTTTTCCAGTCTGTTAACAGCTTGGGATATCAACCCCTAAGCTCTGGCAAAGCTAAGCTTTCAGAGCTTTGGAAACTGGACTATAGGGGGGTAATTCAATCCTGCCCTGTTCGCTCAGTTCGCCAGTTTATCGGCAGGCGGAATTCAATGTTCTACTTGTTGAGTGGCTAAAAGGGGACATGTCTGCAAAAATGGATGTGGATTGTCGCCGATCCACAGCCATTTTCGGCAAAACGGATCTGACTGGTTTTAAAGTCAGATCCGTTCTGTGGAGCTGTGGAAAAGACCACATTGAATAGGTGCCCGCTATTATATCCCCTGCGGGGGAGATTGAATATCCCCCTATATCCCCATTTCCCTCTTTATGGGGAAGGCAGATCCAACATTACTATAATTATCCACGATTTCTACAAGAGAATTACAGCCGTAATACAAGACTTTAATAAGAAAAGTCCGGAACCCGTGCAATTTATGAATGAGTTCTTGGATAGACTGTGACGGGAGTTCTAATGAGTTTTTGAATTTCTGAATCTAAAAAGGTCATTAGTGCATCCTCAAAGTAACAAAGAAAGAATAAAGAAAATTAAAATCTATTGACACTGAAATTATTATTTTTATGGGATTCATTCACAGAAAACTCATAACTACAGTAAGAATATGCATGTACATAACAATAGTGGGTGCAAAGGGTGCCATTGCTAAGGGGCCTGGACCCAGGTTGTAACACTGAATACCAATTTTCAGGATTCGCCTTCTAAGCAACTAGGCCTGATCCACCGCCGAGCCTGAATTGTGTGATAATACATTTTCAGTGAGTGTGTAGTGGATGTTATAATGGTAAGGAGGCACTGTAATATAGTATAATTTGAACTGGAGGTCACTAATGTGTACTAATCTGGAGGGCACTATAATGTCACTTTATATGGATTGTGGCAATCCAATGTTGTACAATATGAAATAAAGGCACTCTAGTGTGCCATAACATGAACTGTGGCACTGCAATGTTACATCATTCGAACTGGAGAACAATGTAATGTGGCACAGTATGAACAGGGGGATATCTATTGTGGTATAATATGGACAGGGAACACAGTGTGAATTGAGGAGCATAATATTGACTACGGAACTGAAAATGAACTGGAGTTCTATTATGGGGAATCAAATTAATAATTACTGCGGACAGGTTTCTCAAGAAACATTGGAGCAGGGGCCCTTTAATATGTGCTATGAGGCCCACAGAGGTCTGATTAAGGCCTGAGAGTATGCTTAGTCAACACATGGGTTCTCAAACGCCATCCTCAGGACCCCAAACATTTCACATTTTCCAGGTGACCCATCAGGTGCACAGGTGTACTCATTACTCACTGACACATTTTAAAGGATCCACAGGTGGAGCTAATTATTTCACTTGTGATTCTGTCAGAAACCTGCAACACATGCACTGTGTGGGGTCCTGAGGAGACCCCACACACAGAGTTTGAGAACCTGTGGCATAGGCAAAACGCTGTTCTGCATGGATTGCTCATCACGGGTGCATCATGGGTGTGCAGCGATGTGTGCTGAGTGATCCGTGCCTATCAGCTCACCGGCCCCGCCACGTGTACGGAGCTTTACAGAGTAGACCAGTGGTTCTCAAACTCGGTCCTCCTGACCCCACGCACAGTTTGCGTTTTCCAGGTCACCTGACAGGTAGACTGGTGTATTCATTACTGACTGACACAATAAAAGATCCACAGGTGGAGCTAATTATTTCACTTGATTCTGTGAGGAGAGCTGCAAAAAAATGCACTGAGGACAGAGGTTGAGGACCTGTGGTCTACTCCAACAGATTGGAAAGTCGTCATCTAACCAGTCAACAGCTTCCACGTAGCAATCTCAGAGCTTCCATTATTACTTCTTACTATTATTACTATTAAGTCTGATATTTTACAATGGCATTGCAGGGCAGGGCGCACTTTACAGCGCAGAGCTTAAGAAGGGCATCAGCAGTGAAGGTTGCTAAACTACAATATGGACTATAGGGAAAACAGAGACGGACAGATGTGGCATAGACTAAACCAGTGGTTCCCAACCTCGTTCCTCAAGTGACCCCAACAGTTCACATTTTCCAGGTCACCAGCAGGTGCAATCATTACTCACGGTCACTTTAAAAGATCCACAGGTGGAGCCAATTATTTCCCTTGTGACTGTGTAGAGACCTGGAAAACATGCACTGTTGGGGGAACTTGAGGACCAAGGTTGAGAACCACTGGACTAAACTACAGAATTCTGTAGAGGAGGTAGTTTATTGCTCTGGTAAGTTGAGGGAATGTGTCACCCCCCTTCCCCCCCCTCCCTCCTTTTATTGATTGACTTAGGACTAATATAAAATGATCAAAAACTATTTCATGCAGTTCAACAGAACTCAAAATCTCTTGCAACTGGTTAAAAGACTGCCAATGCGTTACATGAATTTATAACCAGATTTGCAGGACATACAGGGCAGTATTCAATGAGGCTTTTCGGCATGTGCAGCAAATCCTGGTTAGGATTCGCTGCACAGTCGCCGTGTTCCAGAGGGCTGGAGCAGTTTTCTCTGCCAGCCCTCCCTGTCGCTGTATTCAATGCCATAGGGGCTCGATGCCCCTGATGGCGAATTTTAACCCCTGCGGCGAACGCCTCAGGGAGCCGCGGGACGGTGGCAGGCAGGGAGATGGAAGCCTCCCTGCCTGCGCCGGACACTGTGGGGCAGAAGCAGGGCTCCCGGAAACACAGGCAGCAGAAGCTGCCCCCCGGGAGAGCTGGCAGGGGACGTGGTAGGAAGCCGCTGCACTGCTCCCACATATTTAATGAGCGGGAGCAGTGAATATATGAATATCTAATGAGCGGCTCTGGGCCCCCTGCTGGCTGTTATGTGTAAAAAAATAAGATAATTAAAAATTTTATATATATTCATGTGAAGTAAGTACATGAAAAAAAATAGCATGCCCCTTCAAAGAAAAAAAATACAGATTTTTTTTACACCAAATAATAAAAAAAAACCTTTATGTTAAAAGATCACAGTTCAGTTCACCATAAAAAAGATGGCAATTGCTACACAGTGACATAGATCGAAAATCGCTTAGAAAGCAATTCGCCATCTGATCATTGAATACACTCACGGCAAATCACATTGAAAAACCCATTGAAAAACCACAGCGAATTACAGCAACTATCAGGCGGTGAATTGTCCGTCATTCACTATTCGCAGACGGCGAAAAGTGCACGTTGAATAGGGGGAATCAGTTTTTCATTAAAAACATTCACCTTAGAGCACGAAAACAGCACACATTCGCCGTAGACCATGGCGAATCAGCCTCATTGAATACTGCAGATAGTATATGTAAGAAGTTTGGATATCTTTTGAATGGAAGATACAAGAAAGGATTTATTTCGGCTGAGACTTTGTATTCCTGTGCACATCATACAGTACTTCTAATTGCTAAGATAAAAACAGTTTTTGTCAAACTCATTCCACAGACCTCTAAGCTCAATCAATACTATGCTCAGCGCCTTCAAGACAATCTATACAGCCACCACAAGAGAACGGACAGGCCACCTAATACCAGGAAAATAAGGAACACACAAGGTGCAAGATCACTGCTTCTCTTCTCCTGCATCTTTAAAGTTCTCCTGACAAACAGAATGGGGCACTAGTCAGACGCCAGCTGGAGATCGGCAAAACCATGGGCAACGGTCACATTGTCTACAGGAGTTTTTCCGGTATTTTTGGATATTTCTATTTTAACCCTATGTCCACTTGGATTGTAAAGTATGATTTAAGTGGACCAGCACCAAAAAATCCTGAAAAACTCCTAATCTGCCATGTGACCGCCGCCATGGTTCTGCCGATCACCCGCTGGCGCCTAACTAGCGTGACTGACGCTCTAGTGGCTGAAGACTATCTTTAGCCGTCTAATGCTGCTTTCAGACCGCATCTCTGGCTTTGACCCTGTATTTGGAAACGTTTCCAAAAACGGGTCTGCCAGATAAAACCCCTTTCACACCGCAGCACTTAAACGGTATATTACCGTTTAAGTGCCGATTTTTTGACACTGGCAGACCCGTTTTTGGAAACTTTCCAAATACAGGGTCAAAGCCAGTGCAGCCTTCAGCCCTCCCCTCCGTGCAGCTCCCCCTCCCCCCCTCGCGCGTGTCGACGCCCCCCGCGCATGTCGACGCGCGCCCCCCCCGCGCGTGTCGGCCCCCCCGTGCCGGTACCTCCGTTGTGGATCCCGGCACTGCAGCTCAGTATGCTCGGAAAGCACTTATGAAAAAAGTGTCTTCCAGAAAATGGCTGCCCCATAGGAAACCCTGTTTAAAAAAACTGTCTTTCGTATGGGGGCAGCCATTTTCTGAAAGACACTTTTTTCATAAGTGCTTTCCGAGCATACTGAGCTGCAGTGCCGGGAACCACAACGGAGATACCGGCACGGGGTAAGTCGACACGGGGTGGGGGGGGGGGGGGGGGCGCCGACACGTGGGGGGCGCCGACACGTGGGGGGGGGGGCGTCGACACGCGCGGGGGGGCTCCAGTGCTGTGAATACTTAATGAGCGCTCATTAAGTATTCACTGTGCTGAATTTAGGACCCAGCTCATTGGCTGGGTCCTAAATACCGTTTCAGAACCGATTTTGAGCCTAAAATACCGGTTCTGAAACGGGTAGGACCCTGCATTTTAACCGGTTAGAAAAAACGTTTTTTTTCTAACCGTTAAGTGGTCCTGCACCTTTCAGACCGCACACATTACCGTTTTAAAACGGTAAAAAAACGGCAACATACCGTTTTTAAAGTGCGGTCTGAAAGGGGCATAACAGCGGTGTGGACTAAGGGTGGTTGACCAGAACTTGGTCAATCTACACCCGGTCGTCCGGATACCAGCAGCACTGTACTGTAGTTATCATTATTGGAGCAATCGCCACCCAGCTGTGAAGAAGTATAATTACATGCTTTCGCCATAGTACGCCATATCGGGACATTTCTTATGGCCTGACGACAAAGCCAGGATGGCGGGTCAACAGGATAGATGAGCATAGCTATATCTTTACTTCTGCAACACAAGAACAGTTTGAATCGACAATATATAAATATATAAAAGGAAGCAGTAGTCAGTTCCTCCCATTGCTCATTTCTTTTCTTGTTTTTCTTTTAAGGAGAATAAGAGCATAAACCAAAAATTTGTGCCGAGATATAAAGATTCGGTACATACGCACAGCCGAACATTGTATTGTCTCTTTTCCTCTATTTCATTGATACGATCAGCTCAGTTCTGCTGGAAGCAAGATATTAACCCAAATACGATAAGATTTAATGCCGAAATGATATACTGAACAAGATTTCTTATCAACATTTAGAAATGTTACAGCTGTTCAGTGTTTACGGCTATATAAAGCCTAAGTTATACTGAATACAGATACAAACGGGCTGGATATCAAGAAAGCGGTGTGCCGGCTACGGCAGAACCTGTATAACAAATAATGTCACTGATAACTGAGAGCAGATCGCGAAGGAGGAGAATATAATATATCTGGTATATCAGGAGCCGGCTAGGTTAAAGCTATTCATCGCCAATGCATACGCCTGAATTTTATACGGTGACATAAGATTCTATGCCGAGATTTTCCGACAGGGGAAATAACCGCAGATTGTCGAATTTACAGCCGTTTATTGACAATCCGCGTCCGTTTTCGCCGATCCGAGGACTTTGCAACACTCGACAGCTGGAACATTGCGTTTCGGCTGTCGAGTTACTGTCGGAAACGGCCTGGGATTCCAACTGTTGGGACGTTCCGACAGTCGGAATCCCAGACTGAATACCCCCCAAAGGGGTACATTTAGTAGATGTTGCTTATAGCAACCAGATTCTGTCTATCATTTTCTAGGATGCAAATGATACAGACAATCTAATTAGTTGCTATGGGCAACGTCACCTCTTTACTAATTTTAGAAACTTTAGTAAATTTACCTCTAAGGGGTTTTTATTAACTAAAATGGGAGTAAAATTGATGATGGGATGTTGGCCATAGCAACCAATCAGAATCTACTACTTATTTAGCACATTCTAGAAGAGAGGTAGAATCTGATTGGTTACTCATAGCAACATTCCATCTTCAATAGAACGCTCATCATAGTAAATAAACTCCTAAGAATGAATGTAGGACTTGGAAAAAAACAAAAAGATATAGTATAAACAAATTTATATTAAAACCTAATAAATACATATCGGTAACAGATGCATTTGTGTTTTATCCTCCTTTAATGCTGATCCTCGGCACAATAGCAGCCGTTTTTACAAATAATAGATGTAATTCATCAATTTCTCTATTTAAAGGTTTTAAATTGTTTTCCAATTTTCAAAAATAATTCTAAAACGGCAAAAGACGTGGATCCGCGAATCTGCGTCTTTTCCCGTGGAAACGGATGCTAATTCGAAACGTGAAAAAGAGTTCTTTCCAAAACTCTGAAATAACAGGAAACCTTAAAATACCCCCCCTTTAATCTTTCAGTTTAATAGTTACATCTAAATAGACACTGCAACATTTTCTGAAGCCATGTTTGAGGTGTACACGTGGTGGAGGGGAAGCGACAAGCTATGCGGACACAAGGGGGCTCTCCTGTGTTACAAATGTGCACGAGACGCCCCTCCCTCCCTACACTACCTCTTCTCACCACCTTTTCACATGCTCTATGCTGTTTCCGACAATGCTACAGACAAGGCAAAGGAACGGTGTAAAGGTCTTTGCAATAAAAATCACGCTAAATTTCTAACATCCGATTTGATTCTAACGAATTTGTTGTCAAGGTTCCCATTAAGTGTAACGCGCATTGAATCCAACATTTAAATTTAAAAGTTTCAATCATCTAACATTAGTGAGTAGACAATTGCAGAAAATTAAGAACGGACTGGTAAATGTATGAATCTTGTGCAAATGGTATCTATCCCCCATAAATAACGTTATGTGCAAGGTGATAACGCACCAGCCAATCAGCTCCGATATGTAAATTGGCAGTTCGGAGCTGATTGGCTGGTGCATTATCACCTTGCACATAACGTTACTTATGGGGGATAGATACCACTTCTCCGAGCGGAATACATTTAACCACATAATCTCTAGCAGGGACGATGTACTCTACAGCGCGCTTTGGTCGAGTTAATCACTGTGGATATTAATCAGACATTATTGGGTCTCACTGACTACTAAACATATACAGATGTGTCCTCATACAAGTATTCTCAATGGTTCATGTGGCGAGAAAAACCCAGAACAAGCGAGATGCGCCAAGTCTAAATGTGCGTCTTTGTCACAATCTAGTGTGATAAAACGGATTCACGTTGCTGCACCTATTGATTTAATGTTTGACAACTGTATAAATCAGTGGTCAGAGTCTGATTCTGTGTATGAAGCACACCAGAACTGGTCATTGAAAAAAATGGCGGCATCGTAGCACTTTGTATGCAGAGTCAGACTCAGTCGCACACAGATATATCAGTGTCGCATATTAATCAGTGCGGTATCGGTGAAGCGGTTCTGTGGCTATTAAGAAGCGCATTCTAAGAAGAACTAGAAAAATACACACTACACAAGGGGAGTTGCCCAGGACGTGGAGAAGAGATCAGCAATATGTGCCCACAACAGTAATACCCCTTTTCCACTGTGGCTAAAACCCAGGTGTACTGCAGTGATAATTTGGGTCACGGCTCAGTTAGAAGGGTGCCAAAAATAACAACAATCTAGGTCCAGCGACCAGGTAAGGCTGCAGTGTCGGAGTCAGCCGACTCAGGTTCGGTTTCCAGCATGGGAAGAGCCCATATTACACAACTGCAGTGTCCCATGGGAGGTTGCAGGAATCCGCTGTTAGTATACGGTCACTAGGTCGACAAGAGGAAAGTTGACTTTCATTGGGTTGACTACTAAAGGTCGATATGCATGAAGATCGTCATTTCTAATGGTCAACATGGGGTTAGGTCAACAGGGTCATTAGGCCGACAAATGCATTAGGTTGACATGAGCTAGATAGACAGTCAAAAGGACGACATGGTTTTTTTTTGAGCTGACACGGGTGGTATTTCATGCCCTACCATCCCACTAGGGCTTAGTGAGAGAATAAAATAGTGTGTTGAGCATAGCGAGGCACCCCGTCCAAATCATTGCTAACACAGCAAGGGGACGTGGTGCACTCTTTTAGTGTCCATGTCGACATTCGGGACAAAAAAAGTGAAAAACCTCATGTCGAACTTTTGACTGTCCACCTTCCCCATGTCGATCTAATGACCTGTCAACCTAATGTATGTCTATCCAATGATCCCATTCCATCACTTCAACAAGCGGAAAGATAAATGACCCGTCATGTACGATTTGGCACACATCCATGTGTAGGCATGATGAACGATGTGGCAATGATGTGTCTACGACCCGTCTAATTCTATGATCGTTTACTCAATCGCTCTGTGTGTGGGCTTGGTATTGTTTAGCCAGGATTTCATGGTGAAATTGGTAAGTGACTTCATAAAATCTATCCATGTGTGTGGGCACCATCAGACCGAACACCCAAAATACAACTACAACATTTATCTGCAGGCACCAAAATTGATATGACAATAAATGCTCCGATCGCAACAAGATAAATAAAGCAAAAAAGAGATATATTTAAAAACATGTCAGACAGATATCTGTGGTTATTGGTATAGGGGTACTAGAGGAAAGGAAAAAAATTAAAGGAAAAACTTACATCTGAACGAACATCTCTATATACTGTATACCCTAGCGTACTGACAGTCTGGTAGCAAGTTCCCCATAGACGACAATCTTTTGTCTGATAATACCAGTTTCCTTGCAGAACCCTCCTGTCAATCCTGCTCGCGTGTGATAAGCATCTCACAATGCAGTAGCCTGAGGGACTAAGCTAATAGGATGAACTTGTTTCCATAGCCTTCACAAGAGGTAGCAAAGAACTACAGTTTGCCCTGGCACACACAGTCCCTTCAGCGGCATACATAGTCCCTGCAGCGGCATACATAGTACCCCCCCCCCCCCCCAGCTGTGCAAAATTTCCCAAAGAGCAGTTTGTTTTAATGTTTTCAAAAGCTATGGCTAAGTATTCAAAGAGACCTATTCAATTCGGGGCTATGGGGGGGGGGGGGATTTGAAACACACTTGCCTACTCTCCGGGAATTGCCCGGAGGCTTTCAAAAATCTAGTAGCACTCTCAGCCTCCTGGAAAAGAGAAAGGCCTCCCAGAGCCATCCATTCAAGTGGACGGTCCCAGCAAGTGAATTGTTATCGTAGCCACATGGAGGGGGCAGCCAGAATGAGCAACCATGATTCGAAGCATCCTACAGTGAGAGCCTGTCACCAATGTAACCAGGTGCGGCGTCCCAGAAAAAGATGTTCAGTGCTCAGATCAATTACGTGATGTATTGTGGTATTACAGTCCTCTGTCAATGCAGCAATTGCTTCCACTAGAAACAGGCTGGTTGTAATGGAGGAGTAGCCATAAGAATACTCCTCCCAAAGTTGTAGCGTGGCTTGTGTTTGCAAACAAATATATATATATATAAAATGTAAATAGAAATGTAAGACCCCATGCAACAAAATCCTCTGGACAAACAAGACCAAAGTACAGATTTTTGCTGTTCATGTACGCCACCATGTTTGGTAAACCCAAAATATAGGGAACCCCCAAGAGGAACCTTATACTGACCATCAATCATGGGGGTGAGGAGAACCTGGACACCTTCCAATTTTGGACTTGATCATGAACTCATCTATGTTTTAGTGTGGCCTAGAGTGAAATGTGAGACCATCTGTCCAATGATTGAGCTTGGATGAAACTGGATCCTATAAAAGGACAATGACACTAAGAACACCAAAATACTCTGACTGAAAGGCTGAAAAATACCCCCAAAATAATCATCATGTTGTGGAATGACAAGCCAATCTCCAGACCTACTGTATACCCTACTGACCAAGCCAACCTCCAGACCTACACCCTACCAACCAAGCCAACCCCCAGACATACAACCGACCAAGCCAACCTCCAGGCCTACACCCAACCAACCAAGCCAACCTCCAGACCTACACCCAACCAACCAAGCCAACCTCCAGACCTACACCCTACTGACCAAGCCAACCTCCAGACCTACACCCTACCGACCAAGCCAACCTCCAGACCTAGACCCAACCGACCAAGCCAACCTTCAGACCTAGACCCAACCAACCAAGCCAACCTCCAGACCTACACCCTACCAACCAAGCCAACCCCCAGAACTACAACCGACCAAGCCAACCTCCAGACCTACACCCAACCGACCAAGCCAACTTCCAGACCTACACCCAACCGACCAAGCCAACCTCCAGACCAACACCCTACCGACAAAGCCAACCTCCAGACCTGGACCCAACAGACAAAGCCAACCCCCAGAACTACAACCGACCAAGCCAACCTCCAGACCTACACCCAACCGACCAAGCCAACCTCCAGACCTACACCCTACCGACAAAGCCAACCTCCAGACCTAAACCCTACCAACCAAGCCAACCTCCAGACCTACACCCAACCGACAAAGCAAACCTCCAGACCTACACCCAACCGACCTAGCCAACCTCCAGACCTACACCCAACCGACAAAGCCAACCTCCAGACCTACACCCAACCGACAAAGCCAACCTCCAGACCTACACCCAACCGACCAAGCCAACCTCCAGACCTACACCCAACCGACCAAGCCAGCCTCCAGACATACACCCAACCGACCAAGCCAGCCTCCAGACCTAAACCCTCCAGACCTAAACCCTACCGACCAAGCCAACCTCCAGACCTAAACCCTACCAACCAAGAAAACCTCCAGGCCTAAAACACCCTGACCAAGCCAGTACATGCTCAGTAGAGATCACGGAGGCCCTTTTGGAATAGAGAAGGAAGCCTCCCTGGTAGCGTAGTAATTGTTCAATACTTTCATCTCAGGGTACAAATTGTTTATTCTTCTTGGTGTCATTATCATGAATAGTTATTTATTAGAGAGTTTTGAAAATAAAAAACTAACTGAAATACATTTTACTCAATCTTTTATACCAAACTTGTCACTTTTATTTGTAAAGCAATTACTATTCTTATGAGCTTTTTGCACGAATTGTTGAATAATATGTAAAAAAAATCTATTTACCTTATACATACAGGACCACCATAAATCCATATCTGGTCAACGGATCTACAATGCCAAAATCGACCATCTTATGGTTGACCACACTTAGTCAAACCTGTCAAGTCAGATGCCTAAAGATAGTCAACCTTGTTTAGATCGACAGCAACAGAAGTTAGAAGCCAGTGACGGGAGTGTGCACGACATGAGTTTTTCACTCGTTTTGGTGCCGAATGTCACAGATGGACTTGGTTCATACATTACTCGACATGGGGAAGGTCGACAGTCAAAAAGGTTGACACTGTTTTTTGAGCCGACAGGCGGTATTTCATGCCCTACCATCCACTAGGGCACGGTGGGAGAATAAAATAGGCTGTGCTCTTTTTAGTGTCCATTTCGACATTTGGGACAAAAAAAAGGTGAAAAACCCCATGTCGACCTTTTGACTGTTGACCTTCCTCATGTCGACTTAATGCTTGTGACGACCTAATGACCCTGTCGACCTTCAGGCATGTCTCGACCTCTATCCAATGATCCATACCCGGGAGCAGGGCCCTCATAGCTGTCTGTAAATACCCAGTTTGTTGTATCACTTTCTCCTGTTGTAAAGCGCAACAAAGTATGCTGCGCTATATAAGAAACCGTTAATAAATAAATACACGTACATTTAATCTCCTTTCCCGTTAAACAGCCCTTCTAGTCGCACCATGCCGTGGATCTTGTTTGCACGATCCATTAAAATGAATCTCATGAATGTGAATAGGGCGCACAAGCAGCTTCTACTGATTAAAATATGAGGCATGTCTACATTCAGTGTGTGTCTGCGTGCAAAATGCTACGTTACATTGTTTTCCTGGAAAAAACACTAATGTTCCGTTTCTTAATCGAAGAAGACACATTTTAATGGAAAAGTTGCATGCAAAGAAGCCCAGCGCCACCAAGGCACATGGAACTCATGCGCTACAAATAAAGCAACTTGTACTAATTATGGTCGATGAATGTGGACACATCTGTACAAAATGCTCATTCCTTTGTCCCCTAAAGCAAACATATCACTGTGCAACTTAAAGAAAAATCATAAGTCATATATACTTCAAAACTAAATAATCATGCACATACTGTACTAGCAAATAAAATGCTGAAATTTACCAAATCAAAATTTTAATTGTTATTTTTTTTTTCTTTTGCAATGAAAGTATGTAAGTTGTATGTATGAAACAAGCTACAATTCCATTAGATCAGAACATTTAACAGAACATTTAAAATATTAACAATTATCTTCTTTTTTTTCTCCTTTTCATGGTATCAAGTACAATATGAGGATCTGGTGCAATTTTCACAAAACATTGTGTAGCGTTCATTCTAGCACCCTGCATCTCTCAATACCCATGCAGTTTCCTCATCCTTGTCTGGGGTATTGCTCTTTTCTGCGGTGTTCTAGCACAGTGTGGTCTGTATTTCAGCACGGATAGGCAGACCACACCTGTGCTAGAAAAACCACAGCAGAGCGCGACACCCCAGACAGGGAAGAGGAACTGCAGGAGTTTTGAAAGATGCAGGGTGCTAGAATGAACACTACATACCCAAATGTGCGACAATCTGCAAGGAAGCCATATCACGGGGGTGAGTCAGTGACCCAGTGTCAATACAGTTACAGGGAGAACAGTTTTAGTAAATGTGCAAAGGATTCACATTACCGACAAAAGTTCACCCCGCTGAGCGAGTTCGGGGTGGTGTTCCGGCTGCCTCGGGGAGTCTGCTGGTAGTTTCTCCTTCTTGACTTCTTCGGAGAGTTCAAAGTTTAACTGCGCGCTTTTCCTTCTTCCTCTAAAACAATGCTTCTGAGGAAGAGAGGAAACATAACTTAAAAAATGAAAAGATAAAAGCAAAAGACAAAAAAAAACAAAGATAATGCAATAATTTATAAAATCACACATATAGGCAAGTTGGACGGCTCTTTTTATAGATCCACTATGCTTTCTGAAAAGAAGGAAACTTGAGTCCTGCTGTATTTAAAACCTTAAGTAGAACATGAGCTTCACAAAAGCTCTTCAAAAATCGCTAATGATTTGATTTTTAAAGATCCAAACATCTGATTTTAAGGTAATCCCAGTGACCTTTCATGTCTTTGTACAAATGAACCCTCTTGATCTATAAAGCTGGTTGATGACTGACCCTTCCTGTCCTAAATTCATTATCGCAAAACCCATTACAGGCACTGTGTCCTCTTTACAAGACGCTCCTCAAGGTTTATCTCAGAGGGAAGGAAAGGAAAAAAAAAAAAAGTTAAAGATCAAATCAATGAGGCCAAGAATAGAGTCAACATGCATCAGAAGTTACAATCTGCACTTAAAAGCCCAGAGAGGCAGAGGGATGAGAGCGGAACATTGGTGGAATCAGTGCATAGGGAAAGCGTCTGGATTATTGGTATTTCCAAAAGCAGTCTATTAGAGCGCAGGAAAAAGGTTAAGAGGGTTCTCACAATGCACTGGTTATTTAACAACATACATATGCATCTATCCACACACAGCGCCAGTGTGCCACCAGTTCCTGTGCAAATCTAACTTTGGGCATCTTTTCTAGCTGCAAATGCTTCTTCGCCAAAACACAATGTAACTAGGACGCACAGAGAAACTCTGTTGATTAAGGTGATATAGGACACTGTTGTGACTGCGTCTGTATACAAAGCAGAACAGGACTTGTATTGGATCACAAGCTGCACAGATTCAGAGACTCAGACGCACACAGATACCAAAAAGTGTCACCAAATTAATCAGTAGACTCCTTGTGCAAAGTATCAATTTGTGTACAGACCCAAAGACTCAGTCGCACACAGATACAAGTTTCACAGCAAATTAATCAGCAGTCTACTTCAGGCTTGCTTACCATCCCGGAATTGCCGAGAGGCTCCCGAAAATCAGTCCCCCCGGGAAGGTGGGCAATCCTCCCGCATTTTCCAGGCAGTCCCACACTCCCCTTTAATGCTGCATAAAATAACAGTTGTTCGTGAATTACGTAGTTTGACTGCCTTGGGGGCGGGGCTTCATGACGTCTGCCCGTCCCGCCCCCCTGACACGCTTCTGTCGGGTCTCCTCTCCGGGAGTCGGCAAGTATGGTCTACTTGCGTGCCAGTGGTTAGGACACCATCTAGCGTGTCTAGAGGGGCGGTTTGTCAGGACTGCAGCAAAGATGTATGAGGACACATGTAATGGCTAAGAAAACAGAACGTTCTTCCAGAAGAGTGCAAGTTTTATACTAGAACGGTGTGGTCTATAAAATTAATAGATAGCAACAAAAAAACATTTTTAATTGTATTACCATAACCTAATATTTTTATTAACAAAACAATACATACATACAGTGGTATATACTAGTAAAGAAAATGTATTAATCTCTTGACCCTTGAGAAGGTTCCCAGCATGCTGGTATCGGATATTTAAAAAGTTTTTAAAAAAAAAGACAGCCAAGGGGACATTTATGTAAATTGGTTGATCCGTAATGTCATTTTTAAAGCTGTAATAGAAAAATAACAGTTGAAATAAGGGTTGTTATGGGTTACAACAACCACCCGATGCATCTGTTTTCACTTGTACCCAGGATCCATTGTGAATACTTACTGAGGATAAGGACAAGGCAGTTTTTACTAGGGAGGAGCAGACAAGGAAATCTGCTGGCAATACAAAAGGGATGAGCCCACTAGAAATAAATATATAATTCATGGCAGAAGAGGTCCATAAGAGACTTTGTAAAATATTAACAAATAAAATCACCAGGGCCAGATGGGATTCACCAGAGGGTTCTAATGGAACTAAGCGAGGAGTTCAGAAAATCATTATCATCTGGTATAATTCCAAGGGACTGGAAACTAGCTGTTCATGTGGCAATATTCAAAAAGGCACCACCCAGCAAATGACAGAGCGGTGAGCTTAACATCGGTCATAGCGAAACTATTTAGGGTAATAACTAAGAGACTGTATAGAAAAATGTTTCGCGATAAATAAGGTAATCAGTAGTAACCAACACGGGTTTGTAAGGAACCGTTCCTGCCAAACTAACCCAATTAGTTTCTATGATGGTTAGTATGAACCTAGACATTGGCAATGCAGTAGATGTGGTCTACCTGTGCTTTGCATGAGCCTTTGACACTGTGCCACACAAGAGGTTGATCCAAAATGGAGGAATTAGGACTGGGGGGGGGGATTGCAGTTGCTTAGGTAATTGGTTGCTGGATAGAGAACAGAGGGTGGTTGTAAACGGGAAATGTTCAAATTGGATACCAGTATTAAGTGGCGTACCATAGGCTCAGTGCTAGGGCCTCTTCTATTTAACATATTTAATAATGAAATAGAAGTCGGAACGCGAAGCAGTCTAGACTGACTTTTATTTGACTCGGACATATACGTAAGCATTCTTCCCAGGATTACACGCTCATGGAAGCAAGAATACACATTATTTCCCTTCTTGGATTTATGTGAGAAGTAATAGGACTCCCTGTTATAAAGCAGATGAATCCAGGCGAGCTGAGGTAAGTGAGAGGTCTTCCCGATGTCTAGTGCAGATATGCCGTCACTAATAACTCTGCTGGGAATGCATCATGCTTACACTAATAGACCCGCGCTCTCTAATAAATAATGCACTCCTTATTGTACACCGGAACGGACGTTAGAAGTCACAGAGTTCCATGACCTGCGGCCTGGCGCCTTCATACGCACATGTAACCTCTGAGTGACTGGTCATTATAATTGTACAGTGGAATATCCCATATATATATCTCTCAGCGAGTAATACTGCAGGTGTAGATTTTTGCTTCATCTTTTATTTTTAATGATCCTAATACGGCTGCTGCATTTGTTCCTGTACCGGTTTTTCTCCCTCAGGGTGTTTTGGGAGGGGGAATATTTGAACACCAAACACTCTCCTCTTCCTCTCTGTATTAAGTACATTGGTAAGCACAAGTTAAGGCTCTGCTGTCATACGTAAACTTGAGGATATATCGAGGCAAAAAAGTTCAGGACCAGTCTGCAAACTCATTCCAGTCAAACTTTCCAGCAGCTAAACTAGAGAGAGACGTGTGCGGAGGGTTTGGCTAAAGTGCTTCTGTAAATCTTATTTGAACATAAATTTTACTTCCCAAATGAACTTAACAGAAGTCTTCAAAGGCCCCCATACACTAGTCAGACTTGTCCTGATGACAAGTCGGACTCAATTTTCCTAGGGATCCCCCGGCAGGGCTCACATAGGATTTGGTACTTGATGTACCATTTTTTACTTGTGATAAATCGCATATGACTTATCACATGACACTTCTGGGGAGCTGCAGGCTGGGGGCAGGAGAATTAAAAAAAAAAAAAGAATTAAATGAATGGGCAGTCGCTGATTGGATAAGAGAGCTGTCTCAGCCAATCAGCGCCCGCCCATTCTTTTTGTATGGGCACGCAGCCCTTCCGCCGCCATAGATGCAGAGCAGGGAGAGCACCTCTCCTGCCTGGCGCTTCCCTGCTCTGCAGATAGGTGTGGGCAAGAGGTGCGGCACCACTGGCACACACAGACTGCACTGGATGTGATACATCGCGGGTGCTAAAAAAGCACCTGCTATGTGCCTCTGACGGCTGCACATACGACTTATCTTATGTACAGCCTGTCCGACCTCAACTATAGTCCGATACGCACAGGACCGCGCATCAGTTCCGATGTCATACACATGTGATTGCGTCCGATTTCACACAATTTCTTGGTCAGATCTGCCGGAATTGGGTGAAATCTGGCCCTACATTGCATAGTTTATGGGGGCCTTTAATCTCTGACTCAGTGCTATGGATCCTGTGTGCACCTATGGCGAGAATAGGCAGCCATACTGAGAGAAACTGACCAATCAGATGAAACAATTGACCAAAGGTCATGGGGTAGCTCAGTGATCTCACTGGTCATAAGAGAGCTGATGGGTGCCATCCCTATTGGTCGGTATTATGTAGATTGAACAAGTATTCAGTTATGTTTCACTAGTAACCAGCCTGTCGCAATGACTGAACAATGTAACAGTAATGCTGGCAGTTGCGTGTACCTAAACAGAGCAACACTCGAGGTTCTTGTCAGGCTCCATCTAGTGGCCTTCAACAAAACAAAGAGAGCGCTTGTAGTATAAAGATGCAGTTATTATTATTCACATATAAAAATCAATATAGCTAAAAAAGCTATCAAAATGGAATCACATGCAATAGTACACACTCTAATGACCTGATCAAATCACTTATTATGAATAAGTGATTATTATGACAGAATTATTATGACAAGTCCATCCTTGGAGTTAATATTGCACCTGGTACAGAGCTCCTTAAGCTTGGGACCTCAGTATGGTCATTTTATAACCTGAAAACTGTGTATTGGAAATCGAAAGTCTCGATTAGTGGGCTCATTGCGGGTGTTTAAAATCAGTATATCCAGGCAGGTATATTTGTTGATCTAGTGGCCACCATTTTGCACAAAGCTTTAATTCTCCCCATAGAGGTGAGGAGCACTGATGATATGTGCATTGGACAGAAGTCCGTCTATGCAGAATACTGGTTATCATTTGTAAGGGCATGGAAATTAATCAATTTGCCCCAGAAGTTGATATCGTAATAGTAGTTCCCCGGGGTTCTACAGATATACAAGCATGATGATCGCTAGGTCGGTGTGATCACGTAGATGCGCCTATACTTCTACTTGTAGCAGGCATCTAGATTTGGGTTTGCATTACATGCGACTCGGAATATAAGGAAGTGTTCAATTAGCCACGATATCCTGTTTTCACATTAAGAACGCCCCTTTTATCCATAACCACAACAAGGTGCTATTCAATTGTCCATGATAAATTACTGATGATACTTCTCCATGGGTTTACTGTGTATCTCATATTGTATTCCCATATTGCATTATTATAGGTATTCAACCTTACATGCCATTGCCAGTATTGAGTCACCATCACTCTGCCTGGCATATTGCATTATTATAGGTATTTTTGCATTTGTATTAAGAATTAAAGTGAGTTTGAATGTATTAGTGGCTGGGATGGTATGAAACCTCTTACCATTTGTTTATCTTAAGGCGCGTACACACAGGGGCGATTTTGTGCAAAATCGTAGGAAATATGGTCGCTGAGCGACCATATTGCCCGCAATGGGAGTGTGCACCGGCGACATCTCTGGTCGCTGATGTAAAGTAGAAACTGAGCAATATATTGCTCAGCCATATATGGCTGAGCAATATATCTCCCCGTGTGTACACAGCATTAGTTTTATTGCTAGTGGGAGAGGGGCTCTGGCTGGGTGGGGTCTCAATCAATTAACTTAGAAACAGCTTTTAGTATTTAGTGAGAATACTAGGCTGACACAGCCTGGCTGACTATTGATATTTTGTCAGCTTTTTAACCCCTTCCTGACAGAGCCAGTTTTTGCGTTCCTGACAGAGCCCTTTTTTTCAAATCTGACATGTATCACTTAAGTGGGGATAACTTTTTTTTGCTTTTACTTATCCCAGTGATTTTGAGATTGTTTTTTCGTGACACATTGTACTTCAAATTAGTGGTAAATTTGGGTCGATACAGTCTGTGTTTTTTTGTGAAAAATACCAAAATGTCGTGAAAAAATGGAAAATTTTGCAATTTGCAAAATGTTAAATTTTCTGCTTGTGAGACAAATAATCATACCACTCAAAATAGTTAATAACTAACATAGACCATATGTCTACTTTATGTTTCCATCATTATTTCAACTTCCTTTTAATTTTTTTGGACACTAGGAGGCTTACAATATGAATAGCAAATTCTCAAATTTTCAAGAAAATTTTAAACACTGATTTTTTTAGGGACCAGTTCAGTTCTGATGTGACTTTCAGGGACTTGTATGTGAGACACCCCCATAAATGATACCATTTCAAAAACTGCACCCCTCACAGTATTCAAAACAGCATTTTGGAAGTTTGTTAACCCTTTAGGTGTTTCACAGGAATTAAAACAAAGTGTAGGTGAAATTTCAAAATTTAATTTTTTTTGCAGATTTGCAATTTTAATACATTTTTCTAAGGAACACAGTACATTTTACTAGAGAAATGTGACTAAAAATTGATTCCCCCAATTCTTTTGTTTTCATAAATATCCTATATGTGGCCCTAGTGTGCACGTTGACCAAACCACAGGCTTCATAATAGAAGGAGCACCTACTTGATTTTGGAGCCTCCTTTTTATGAGATTATTTTTTAGGCACCATGTAGGTTTCTAGGCACCATAAGATGCTAAAATTTAGGAACCCCCCCACAAGTGACCCCATTTTGCAAACTACACCCCTCAGGGAATTCATCTAGGGGTATAGTGTACATTTCAAACCCCCAGGGGTTTCACCAATTGTGGTACAACTGGGCAGTGAAAATGAAAAATTAAATTTTTTACACAAAAATGCAGTTCTGGCTCAAAATTTTTCATTTTCAGAAGGTATGAAGGAGAAAAAGCACCCCAAAATATGTGCCCCAATTTCTCCCGAGTACGGCAATGCCTCACATGTGACCAAAAAATACCAGTTGGGTGCATGGCAGGACTCAGAAGGGAAGGAGTGATTTTTGGATTTTGCAGCACAGATTTTGGTGGAATGAATGGTGGGTGCTATGTTGCACCAATACAGTGGAACCCCCCCACAAGTCACCCCATTTTGCAAAGTACACCCCTCAGGGAATTCATCTAGGGGTATAGTGTACATTTCAAACCCCCAGGGGTTTCACCAATTTTGATACAAGTGGGCAGTGAAAATGAAAAATTACATTTTTTACACAAAAAATGCAGTTCTGGCTCAAAATTTTTCATTTTCAGAAGGAATGAAGGAGACAAAGCACCCCAAAATCTGTGCCCCAATTTCTCCCGAGTACGGCAATGCCTCACATGTGACCAAAAAATACCAGTTGGGTGCATGGCAGGACTCAGAAGGGAAGGAGTGATTTTTGGATTTTGCAGCTCAGATTCTGGTGGAATTTTGGTGGGTGCTATGTCGCATTAGCAAGACCCCCCAAGCACCAATACAGTGGAACCCCCCCACAAGTGACCCCATTTTGCAAACTACACCCCTCAGGGAATTCATCTAGGGGTATAGTGTACATTTCAAACCCCCAGGGGTTTCACCAATTTTGATACAAGTGGGCAGTGAAAATGAAAAATTACATTTTTTACACAAAAAATGCAGTTCTGGCTCAAAATTTTTTATTTTCAGAAGGTATGAAGGAGAAAAAGCACCCCAAAATCTGTGCCCCAATTTCTCCCGAGTACGGCAATGCCTCACATGTGACCAAAAAATACCAGTTGGGTGCATGGCAGGACTCAGAAGGGAAGGAGTGATTTTTGGATTTTGCAGCTCAGATTCTGGTGGAATTTTGGTGGGTGCTATGTCGCATTAGCAAGACCCCCCAAGCACCAATACAGTGGAACCCCCCCACAAGTGACCCCATTTTGCAAACTACACCCCTCAGGGAATTCATCTAGGGGTATAGTGTACATTTCAAACCCCCAGGGGTTTCACCAATTTTGATACAAGTGGGCAGTGAAAATGAAAAATTACATTTTTTACACAAAAATGCAGTTCTGGCTCAAAATTTTTCTGTTTCAGAAGGTATGAAGGAGAAAAAGCACCCCAAAATCTGTGCCCCAATTTCTCCCGAGTACGGCAATGCCTCACATGTGACCAAAAAATACCATTTGGGTGCATGGCAGGACTCAGAAGGGAAGGAGTGATTTTTGGATTTTGCAGCTCAGATTCTGGTGGAATGAATGATGGGTGCTATGTTGCACCTATACAGTGGAACCCCCCTACAAGTCACCCCATTTTGCAAAGTACACCCCTCAGGGAATTCATCTAGGGGTATAGTGTACATTTCAAACCCCCAGGGGTTTCACCAATTTTGATACAAGTGGGCAGTGAAAATGAAAAATTACATTTTTTTACACAAAAATGCAGTTCTGGCTCAAAATTTTTCATTTTCAGAAGGAATGAAGGAGACAAAGCACCCCAAAATCTGTGCCCCAATTTCTCCCGAGTACGGCAATGCCTCATGTGTGACCAAAAAGTGGCAGGACTCAGAAGGGAAGGAGTGATATTTGGATTTTGCAGCACAAATTCTGGTGGAATGATGGTGGGTGCTATGTCGCATTAGCAAGACCCCCCAAGCACCAATACAGTGGAACCCCCCCACAAGTGACCCCATTTTGCAAACTACACCCCTCAGGGAATTCATCTAGGGGTATAGTGTACATTTCAAACCCCCAGGGGTTTCACCAATTTTGATACAAGTGGGCAGTGAAAATGAAAAATTACATTTTTTTTAAACAAAAATGCAGTTCTGGCTCAAAATTTTTCATTTTCAGAAGGAATGAAGGAGACAAAGCACCCCAAAATCTGTGCCCCAATTTCTCCCGAGTACGGCAATGCCTCACATGTGACCAAAAAATACCATTTGGGTGCATGGCAGGACTCAGAAGGGAAGGAGTGATTTTTGGATTTTGCGGCTCAGATTCTGGTGGAATGAATGGTGGGTGCTATGTGGCATTAGCAAGACCCCCGAAGCACGGTGAAATTATGAACCTAAAAATCCATAGATGTGTGGTATATTTTAAAACACTCCTTTATACATAGGCCGGGTTTGTCGGGGCAAGTGTCACACTGGAAAATAGTTTGCTTTCTTATTCCCTTTTTATAGCAAACTTTGCACCTTTTTTGTGTCCTGCCCTTTTTTCCAGTGGAGGGGATTTCATCAGGAAAATGCTGCCCTGGTACAATACGGGGGCCAGTACTAGAAGTACTGGGGCCCTCTGCCTGCTGGTTCCCAAATATTAGGCCCTTTATGACTTCCTCTTGAAAGTGCATAAATGTCCCCCTCTGGCCGGTAGAACGGAATAGCACGTAAGCGTTATACAGTGCCATCTGGATGATATACACGGCCAGCTTCTTGTACCAGATTTTTGTTTTCCGCAGGGCACTGTACGGCTTCAGTACCTGATCTGAAAGATCCACTCCGCCCATGTACCTATTGTAATCCAGGATACAATTAGGTTTTGAGGTGTGGGTACTGGTACCTCGTACAGGGACGGAGGTGGTACTGTCTCCGTGAATTGTTGTCAGTATAAGGACATCCCTCTTGTCCTTATATTTGACCAACAACATATTTTCGGTGCATATTCCCCTGCTTTCACCCCTTCTCATTACTTGGGCAATGTGCGTTTTTGGGAGGCCTCTTTGGTTCTTGCGCACAGTACCGCAAGCTGCTGTACCTCTTGAACCAAGGGCCTTAAACAGGGGGATGCTGGTGTAAAAGTTATCCACATATAGGTGATAACCTTTATCCAGGAAGGGGTGCACTAAATCCCAGACAATTTTTCCACTAACACCTACGAGGGAGGGGGGGCATTCTGGCGGTTCAATTCTTGAATCCTTCCCTTCATATACCCTAAACCTGTGAGTGTACCCTGAGGTGCTTTCACACAGCTTATACATTTTTATGCCATACCTTGCCCTCTTACTGGGAAGGTACTGGCGGAATTTAACCCTTCCTTTAAAATGTATAAGGGACTCGTCTATGCAAATGAATTTATCTGGGATGTACATGTCTTCAAATTTGGCACTGAAATGATCAATGACCGGCCTGACTTTGAATAGCCGGTCAAAGGTGGGATCATCTCTGGGTGGGCACTGTGCATTATCGTTGTAATGCAAAAATTTAAGGATCGTCTCAAATCGAGCCCGGGGCATGGCCATACGGTAAAATGGGGTGCTGTACAGAACATCTGTACTCCAATATTGCCTAATTTCTGGCTTTTTTACTATGCCCATATGAAACACCAGACCCCAAAACGTCATCATCTCTACTGCATCTACAGGGGTCCACCTAGCAAATGATGACGTGGGGTTTTGAGCAATAAACTGCTGGGCATATAAATTAGTTTGGTCCACCATTAACCCCTTCCCGACATTTGACGTACATTTACGTCATGGCCGGGATGTACTTCCCGACACATGGCATAAATGTACGTCATGACTTTAAACTGTCACTGCGTCTCGAGACGCAGTGACAGAGGGACGATGTCTGCTGTCCCTGACAGCAGACATGTCCCTGCATGCCCAGGGGGGGCTGCGATGTCGCCCCCCCGTCGGCGATCGCTGTGATTGGCTGTTCAGTGTGAACAGCCATTCACAGCGTTTTCCTGTGTTACCAGCGAATCGGACGCTCGGTAACACAGGTGTCAATCACCGCCGGGCGTCAGGGGGCATGAGGGGGTCATCGGTGACGATGACACCTCACCCCACCCTCACCCCACCTGCCCCCAAGGCTGTGATTGGTCCGTGGGACCCACGGACCAATCACAGCCAAGGCGCGACATTTAAACTACCGGTGACTGCGCTGCAGACGCCATTCCGGTCTGGAATAGCGTGCAGAGCGGTCACCGTGCCTATCTGCCGTGATACTGACCTGATCCTTGCTAATACTTACCTGATCCTTGCAAATACCTTACCTGATCACTTGATCACTGCTTGTAGCGTGCTGGACGCTTCCTGGATCTGACTTCTTGGGACTTCCTGCTGCTGCTGCAGTGTGATAGAGAGATAGAGAGATAGAGAGAGAGATAGAGAGATAGTGACAGAGAGAGCTATATTTTGTGTCTGCTACCCCCCCTTTTTGGGGGTGCAGGTTTTTTTTATATATAAATAACTGTCACTGCTGCTGCTGCAGTGTCATAGTGATAGATAGTGATAGATAGTGAGAGATAGTGATAGATAGTGATAGATAGTGAGAGATAGAGAGATTTGTGTCTGCTACCCCCCCTTTTTGGGGGTGCAGGTTTTTTTTATATATATAACTGTCAGTGCTGCTGCTGCAGTGTCATAGTGATAGATAGTGATAGATAGTGAGAGATAGAGAGATAGAGAGAGATAGTGACAGAGAGTGATAGAGAGTGTATATTTTGTGTCTGCTACCCCCCCTTTTTGGGGGTGCAGGTTTTTTTTTATACATATAACTGTCAGTGCTGCTGCTGCAGTGTGATAGATAGTGATAGATAGTGATAGATAGTGATAGATAGTGATAGATAGTGAGAGATAGTGACAGAGAGTGATAGAGAGTGTATATTTTGTGTCTGCTACCCCCGCCTTTTGTGCTGATCACTATATCTGAGGTGATCAGCAACTTTTTGGGGGCGCAGAGGTTTTTTTTTTTTATATATACCTGTCAGTTGCTGCCAGTTGCACTGTCAGTTGCACCAAAGGTTGTGCACCTGCTGCCCCTCACTGGTAATCAGTGTTGCATCACTGATCACCTTTTTTTTTTTTTGAGGCTGCTGTGGGTCTTTTTTTAATTTTTTTTTTACACACACTGTGATTTTGTGGGTGTCCTGTGGCCACTGTGCGCTGATCAGTGACGTACATCACTGATCAGCTTTTTCGGCACAGGGTTGATCTATTTTTTTTTTTTTTTTATCAAATTCCTGTTGCCTTTGAGCGCTGTTCAGTGACGGACGTTACTGACCAACATCTGTGCTCAATTTTTGGCGCAGGACCTTTTTTTTTTTTTAACCCCTTCAATTTTTTTTTTTTTTAATTGGGTTCAAATTCCTGTATAAAGTATTTTTTTTTTTCTGCACTACATACACACTACACACTACATACCCCCCGGGTTGAAATAAAGTTTGTACCCCCCCCTACACTATACACGTGTTGAAACATTTCACTACCAGTTACACAAAAATAAAAATGGCATCCCAAATGTCATCCCAAATGTCATCCCAGTCATCCAGAAGAATGTATTCAGCGGAGGAGGCATATGCCATGCTTGCCTCTGATTCTGACACAGCCAGTGAGGCAAGCGGGGAATTTGAAGGATTCATCTTAACCTCATCTTCCTCCTCTAGTGATGAGGGACCCCCTCAAAGACGTCCCCGTAGAGCAGCTGAGACCCCCCCCCCAATAATTGATCTCGTATGGACCCCACCACCAGACAATTTTGAGCCCCAGGTTCCTGAGTTTTTGGCCATGCCAGGAATCCAATTTGATTCCACAGGTCTCAGAGAAATTGACTTTTTCAAATTATTTTTCTCTGATGATTTTATAAATTTAATGGTGGACCAAACTAATTTATATGCCCAGCAGTTTATTGCTCAAAACCCCACGTCATCATTTGCTAGGTGGACCCCTGTAGATGCAGTAGAGATGATGACGTTTTGGGGTCTGGTGTTTCATATGGGCATAGTAAAAAAGCCAGAAATTAGGCAATATTGGAGTACAGATGTTCTGTACAGCACCCCATTTTACCGTATGGCCATGCCCCGGGCTCGATTTGAGACGATCCTTAAATTTTTGCATTACAACGATAATGCACAGTGCCCACCCAGAGATGATCCCACCTTTGACCGGCTATTCAAAGTCAGGCCGGTCATTGATCATTTCAGTGCCAAATTTGAAGACATGTACATCCCAGATAAATTCATTTGCATAGACGAGTCCCTTATACATTTTAAAGGAAGGGTTAAATTCCGCCAGTACCTTCCCAGTAAGAGGGCAAGGTATGGCATAAAAATGTATAAGCTGTGTGAAAGCACCTCAGGGTACACTCACAGGTTTAGGGTATATGAAGGGAAGGATTCAAGAATTGAACCGCCAGAATGCCCCCCCTCCCTCGTAGGTGTTAGTGGAAAAATTGTCTGGGATTTAGTGCACTCCTTCCTGGATAAAGGTTATCACCTCTATGTGGATAACTTTTACACCAGCATCCCCCTGTTTAAGGCCCTTGGTTCAAGAGGTACAGCAGCTTGCGGTACTGTGCGCAAGAACCAAAGAGGCCTCCCAAAAACGCACATTGCCAAGTAATGAGAAGGGGTGAAAGCAGGGGAATATGCACCGAAAATATGTTGTTGGTCAAATATAAGGACAAGAGGGATGTCCTTATACTGACAACAATTCACGGAGACAGTACCACCTCCGTCCCTGTACGAGGTACCAGTACCCACACCTCCAAACCTAATTGTATCCTGGATTACAATAGGTACATGGGCGGAGTGGATCTTTCAGATCAGGTACTGAAGCCGTACAGTGCCCTGCGGAAAACAAAAATCTGGTACAAGAAGCTGGCCGTGTATATCATCCAGATGGCACTGTATAACGCTTACGTGCTATTCCGTTCTACCGGCCAGAGGGGGACATTTATGCACTTTCAAGAGGAAGTAATAAAGGGCCTAGTATTTGGGAACCAGCAGGCAGAGGGCCCCAGTACTTCTAGTACTGGCCCCCGTATTGTACCAGGGCAGCATTTTCCTGATGAAATCCCCTCCACTGGAAAAAAGGGCAGGACACAAAAAAGGTGCAAAGTTTGCTATAAAAAGGGAATAAGAAAGCAAACTATTTTCCAGTGTGACACTTACCCCGACAAACCCGGCCTATGTATAAAGGAGTGTTTTAAAATATACCACACATCTATGGATTTTTAGGTTCATCATTTCACCGTGCTTCGGGGGTCTTGCTAATGCCACATAGCACCCACCATTCATTCCACCAGAATCTGAGCCGCAAAATCCAAAAATCACTCCTTCCCTTCTGAGTCCTGCCATGCACCCAACTGGTATTTTTTGGTCACATGTGAGGCATTGCCGTACTCGGGAGAAATTGGGGCACAGATTTTGGGGTGCTTTGTCTCCTTCATTCCTTCTGAAAATGAAAAATTTTGAGCCAGAACTGCATTTTTGTGTAAAAAAATGTAATTTTTCATTTTCACTGCCCACTTGTATCAAAATTGGTGAAACCCCTGGGGGTTTGAAATGTACACTATACCCCTAGATGAATTCCCTGAGGGGTGTAGTTTGCAAAATAGGGTCACTTGTGGGGGGGTTCCACTGTATTGGTGCTTTGGGGGTCTTGCTAATGCGACATAGCACCCACCATCATTCCACCAGAATTTGTGCTGCAAAATCCAAATATCACTCCTTCCCTTCTGAGTCCTGCCACTTTTTGGTCACACATGAGGCATTGCCGTACTCGGGAGAAATTGGGGCACAGATTTTGGGGTGCTTTTTCTCCTTCATACCTTCTGAAAATGAAAAATTTTGAGCCAGAACTGCATTTTTGTGTAAAAAATGTAATTTTTCATTTTCACTGCCCACTTGTATCAAAATTGGTGAAACCCCTGGGGGTTTGAAATGTACACTATACCCCTAGATGAATTCCCTGAGGGGTGTAGTTTGCAAAATGGGGTCACTTGTGGGGGGGTTCCACTGTATTGGTGCTTGGGGGGTCTTGCTAATGCGACATAGCACCCACCAAAATTCCACCAGAATCTGAGCTGCAAAATCCAAAAATCACTCCTTCCCTTCTGAGTCCTGCCATGCACCCAACTGGTATTTTTTGGTCACATGTGAGGCATTGCCGTACTCGGGAGAAATTGGGGCACAGATTTTGGGGTGCTTTTTCTCCTTCATACCTTCTGAAAATGAAAAATTTTGAGCCAGAACTGCATTTTTGTGTAAAAAAATGTAATTTTTCATTTTCACTGCCCACTTGTATCAAAATTGGTGAAACCCCTGGGGGTTTGAAATGTACACTATACCCCTAGATGAATTCCCTGAGGGGTGTAGTTTGCAAAATGGGGTCACTTGTGGGGGGGTTCCACTGTATTGGTGCTTGGGGGGTCTTGCTAATGCGACATAGCACCCACCAAAATTCCACCAGAATCTGAGCTGCAAAATCCAAAAATCACTCCTTCCCTTCTGAGTCCTGCCATGCACCCAACTGGTATTTTTTGGTCACATGTGAGGCATTGCCGTACTCGGGAGAAATTGGGGCACATATTTTGGGGTGCTTTTTCTCCTTCATACCTTCTGAAAATGAAAAATTTTGAGCCAGAACTGCATTTTTGTGTAAAAAAATGTAATTTTTCATTTTCACTGCCCACTTGTATCAAAATTGGTGAAACCCCTGGGGGTTTGAAATGTACACTATACCCCTAGATGAATTCCCTGAGGGGTGTAGTTTGCAAAATGGGGTCACTTGTGGGGGGGTTCCACTGTATTGGTGCTTGGGGGGTCTTGCTAATGCGACATAGCACCCACCAAAATTCCACCAGAATCTGAGCTGCAAAATCCAAAAATCACTCCTTCCCTTCTGAGTCCTGCCATGCACCCAACTGGTATTTTTTGGTCACATGTGAGGCATTGCCGTACTCGGGAGAAATTGGGGCACAGATTTTGGGGTGCTTTTTCTCCTTCATACCTTCTGAAAATGAAAAATTTTGAGCCAGAACTGCATTTTTGTGTAAAAAAATGTAATTTTTCATTTTCACTGCCCACTTGTATCAAAATTGGTGAAACCCCTGGGGGTTTGAAATGTACACTATACCCCTAGATGAATTCCCTGAGGGGTGTACTTTGCAAAATGGGGTGACTTGTGGGGGGGTTCCACTGTATTGGTGCAACATAGCACCCACCATTCATTCCACCAAAATCTGTGCTGCAAAATCCAAAAATCACTCCTTCCCTTCTGAGTCCTGCCATGCACCCAACTGGTATTTTTTGGTCACATGTGAGGCATTGCCGTACTCGGGAGAAATTGGGGCACAGATTTTGGGGTGCTTTTTCTCCTTCATACCTTTTGAAAATGAACAATTTTGAGCCAGAACTGCATTTTTGTGTAAAAAAATGTAATTTTTCATTTTCACTGCCCACTTGTATCAAAATTGGTGAAACCCCTGGGGGTTTGAAATGTACACTATACCCCTAGATGAATTCCCTGAGGGGTGTAGTTTGCAAAATGGGGTCACTTGTGGGGGGGTTCCACTGTATTGGTGCTTGGGGGGTCTTGCTAATGCGACATAGCACCCACCAAAATTCCACCAGAATCTGAGCTGCAAAATCCAAAAATCACTCCTTCCCTTCTGAGTCCTGCCATGCACCCAACTGGTATTTTTTGGTCACATGTGAGGCATTGCCGTACTCGGGAGAAATTGGGGCACAGATTTTGGGGTGCTTTTTCTCCTTCATACCTTTTGAAAATGAAAAATTTTGAGCCAGAACTGCATTTTTGTGTAAAAAAATGTAATTTTTCATTTTCACTGCCCATTTGTATCAAAATTGGTGAAACCCCTGGGGGTTTGAAATGTACACTATACCCCTAGATGAATTCCCTGAGGGGTGTACTTTGCAAAATGGGGTGACTTGTGGGGGGGTTCCACTGTATTGGTGCAACATAGCACCCACCATTCATTCCACCAAAATCTGTGCTGCAAAATCCAAAAATCACTCCTTCCCTTCTGAGTCCTGCCATGCACCCAACTGGTATTTTTTGGTCACATGTGAGGCATTGCCGTACTCGGGAGAAATTGGGGCACAGATTTTGGGGTGCTTTTTCTCCTTCATACCTTTTGAAAATGAAAAATTTTGAGCCAGAACTGCATTTTTGTGTAAAAAAATGTAATTTTTCATTTTCACTGTTCACTGTTTGAAATGTACACTATACCCCTAGATGAATTCCCTGAGGGGTGTAGTTTGCAAAATGGGGTCACTTGTGGGGGGGTTCCTAACTTTTAGCATCTTATGGTGCCTAGAAACCTACATGGTGCCTAAAAAATAATCTCATAAAAAGGAGGCTCCAAAATCAAGTAGGTGCTCCTTCTATTATGAAGCCTGTGGTTTGGTCAACGTGCACACTAGGGCCACATATAGGATATTTATGAAAACAAAAGAATTGGGGGAATCAATTTTTAGTCACATTTCTCTAGTAAAATCTACTGTGTTCCTTAGAAAAATGTATTAAAATTGCAAATCTGCAAAAAAAATGAAATGTTGAAATTTCACCTACACTTTGTTTTAATTCCTGTGAAACACCTAAAGGGTTAACAAACTTCCAAAATGCTGTTTTGAATACTGTGAGGGGTGCAGTTTTTGAAATGGTATCATTTATGGGGGTGTCTCACATACAAGTCCCTCAAAGTCACATCAGAACTGAACTGGTCCCTAAAAAAATCAGTGTTTGAAATTTTCTTGAAAATTTGAGAATTTGCTATTCATATTGTAAGCCTCCTAGTGTCCAAAAAAATGAAAAGGAAGTTGAAATAATGATGTCAACATAAAGTAGACATATGGTCTATGTTAGTTATTAACTATTTTGAGTGGTATGATTATTTGTCTCACAAGCAGAAAATTTAACATTTTGCAAATTGCTAAATTTTCCATTTTTTCACGACATTTTGGTATTTTTCACAAAAAAACACAGACTGTATCGACCCAAATTTACCACTAATTTGAAGTACAATGTGTCACGAAAAAACAATCTCAAAATCACTGGGATAAGTAAAAGCAAAAAAAAGTTATCCCCACTTAAGTGAGACATGTCAGATTTGAAAAAAAGGGCTCTGTCAGGAACGCAAAAACTGGCTCTGTCAGGAAGGGGTTAAATTTATAAAATCATCAGAGAAAAATAATTTGAAAAAGTCAATTTCTCTGAGACCTGTGGAATCAAATTGGATTCCTGGCATGGCCAAAAACTCAGGAACCTGGGGCTCAAAATTGTCTGGTGGTGGGGTCCATACGAGATCAATTATTGGGGGGGGGGGGGTCTCAGCTGCTCTACGGGGGCGTCTTTGAGGGGGACCCTCATCACCAGAGGAGGAAGAGGAGCTTAAGGCGAATCCTTCAAATTCCCCGCTTGCATCACTGGCTGTGTCAGAGTCAGAAGCAAGCATGGCATATGCCTCCTCCGCTGAATAAATTCTTCTGGATGACTGGGATGACATTTGGGATGACATTTGGGATGCCATTTTTATTTTTGTGTTACTGGTAGTGAAATGTTTCAACACGTGTATAGTGTAGGGGGGGGTACAAACTTTATTTCAACCCGGGGGGTATGTAGTGTGTAGTGTGTATGTAGTGCAGAAAAAAAAAATACTTTATACAAAAAAAAAAAATTGAAGGGGTTAAAAAAAAAAAAAAATTGAAGGGGTTAAAAAAAAAAATTGAAGGGGTTAAAAAAAAAATTGAAGGGGTTAAAAAAAAAAAAAAAAAAAGGTCCTGCGCCAAAAATTGAGCACAGATGTTGGTCAGTAACGTCCGTCACTGAACAGCGCTCAAAGGCAACAGGAATTTGATCAAAAAAAAAAAAAAATAGATCAACCCTGTGCCGAAAAAGATGATCAGTGATGTACGTCACTGATCAGCGCACAGCGGCCACAGGACACCCACAAAATCACAGTGTGTGTAAAAAAAAATTTAAAAAAAGACCCCACAGCACACACAAAAAAAAAAAAGATGATCAGTGATGCGACACTGATTACCAGTGAGGGGCAGCAGGTGCACAACCTTTGGTGCAACTGACAGTGCAACTGGCAGGTATATATAAAAAAAAAAACCTCTGCACCCCCAAAAAGTTGCTGATCACCTCAGATATAGTGATCAGCACAAAAGGCGGGGGCAGCAGACACAAAATTTAGCACTCTCTATCACTCTCTGTCACTATCTCTCTCTATCTCTCTATCTCTCACTATCTAACACTCTATGACAGCGGCAGCAGTGACAGGTATATATATATAAAAAAAAACCTGCGCCCCCAAAAAGTTGCTGATCAGTTAATTTATACTGATCAGCACAAAAGGGGGGGGGCAGCAGTCAGTTATATAAAAAATATATAGCACAATCTGTCACTATCTCTCTCTATCTCTCTCTATCTCTCTCTATCTCTCTCTATCTCTCTCTATCTCTCTCTATAACTATCACACTGCAGCAGCACAAAATATAGCACTCTCTGTCACTAGGCCTCTCTCTCTCTCTCTCTCTCTCTCTCTCTCTCTCTCTATCTCTCTCTCTCTCTCTCTCTCTATCTCTCTCTCTATCTCTCTCTCTATCTCTCTCTCTATCTCTCTCTCTATCTCTCTCTCTATCTCTCTCTCTATCTCTCTCTCTATCTCTCTCTCTATCTCTCTCTATCTCTCTCTATCTCTCTCTCTATAACTATATCACACTGCAGCAGCACAAAATATAGCACTCTCTGACACTATCTCTCTCTATCTCTCTCTATCTAACTAACGCTATTACACTGCAGCAGCACAAGTTCACAACACAGGAAGTCACAAGTAACAGGATCCAGGAAGCATCCAGCACACTACAAGCAGTGATGAAGCAGGCAAGATATTTGCAAGGATCAGGTAAGTATTTTGCAAGGTTCTGGTCAGTATATCGCGGCAGCTAGGCACGGTGACCGCACTGCACGCAATTCCAGACCGGAATGGCGTCTGCAGTGCAGTCACCGTTAGTTTAAACCCCCCTCCATGGCTGTGATTGGTCCGTCGGTCCGACGGACCAATCACGGCCTTTGGGGGCGGGCGGGGTGAGGTGGGGTGACACCAGTGTCACCCTTACACCCCGCGGTGATTGGTGCTGTACTTTACAGCACCAATCACCTCCGATCGCGTGTCACCGGCGAACGTTATTCGCCGGTGACACAGAAAACGCTGTAATTGGCTGTTCACACTGAACAGCCAATCACAGCGATCGCCGACGGGGGGGCGGCATCGCAGCCCCCCCTGGGCATGCACGGACATGTCTGCTGTCAGGGACAGCAGACATGTTGAAACTGTCACCGCGTCTATAGACGCGGTGACAGTTAAATGCCATGACGTACATTTACGCCATGTGTCGGGAAGTACTTCCCGACCATGACGTAAATGTACGTCAATTGTCGGGAAGGGGTTAAGTAGGGAGAAAAAAGTTACATAGCTTAAAGTCTGGACTTAGCCTGGACAGAAACTGCCAACCAACTTGACATCTTGATATCAAAGTGATTCAGAAAATAAGAAAACTACAGCAACTCAGAAAACCAAGGGACTGCTGTGAGTGAGCTCACTTCATACTCACTACATACTACTCCTGGCTATCTGATTATTCATCCAGCTTATCACCATTTCTGCAACTGCTAAAACTTTGAATATCACTCTTTCTGCTTGCATATGCACCGTCTGTTTTGAAAATGCCCATCTGTACCTCTAATGCCTCCACCTGTCCTGCTCTTCCATTGATAGTAGGTGTCCCCCAACATTTTATTCTTGGCCCTCTTCTTCTCTATCTCTATACGTCTTCTCTGGGTGAACTTATTTGCTCACTTAACTTCCACTATCACCTCTATGCTGATAATACTAAAATCTACAGCTCCTTTCCTGATCTCTCTCCTTCCATCCTCACTCATATCTCCTACTGTCTCTCTGCTATCTACTCCTGGATGACCCAGCGCTTTTTTAGACTTAAAATATCAAAGACTAAGCTGACCTCTTCCCACCCTCCTGCATAAAACCTGACCATCTCTCATCCTAACCTACTGTTTATGCTCACTTCTTCCCCTTCTGTGTTACCCCTGTCTGTCTAACCCTCCCCTTTAGAATGTAAGCTCTCACGAGCAGGGCCCTCTCTCCTCATGTGCCTATCTTAGAATATATAAACCTCTGCCACCCTGATGATTGCTTCAGTGTCCTGTCCCCTGATGCAACTATCCATATTAACCATGTACTTGTCCTAAACTGTCTTGTGCTGTAATTCGGTATGTGTTTTTGCTCATAACTATGCTCTGTACAGCGCTGCGGAATCTGTGCGCGCTATATAAGAAACGGTTAATAAATAAATAAATAAGTATCTCACTTCCCCACCTCTGAGTTTGGGGAAATTTTAAAAGGTAACAATATTGGGTTTTGGACCCCTCCCTGAATTACTAATTAGGTATTAAGTGTTTAAATGGTAAGTAATGATGTTATTGTTTGGGGGTACTGGAAATGCACAATGATGGAAATGAGTGTAAATGTATAGGACAGGTATATTGCGGTGCTTTAGGAGTGCTTCAGGCTTGCAGGTGGGAGTAATCAGTTTTTGTGGTTGTTTGAAAGTGCCTTAAAATGACCCAAATATGTATATTATACATGTCTAGTGTCCGTGTGTCTAGGAAACACTGCCATCTGTTGGCAGGAAGTGAAACTACATCTCTTTCTCTCATACGTGCTCAAATGAAGAAGGTAGCAAACTAGCTTTTGAAGCTTTTGCGTAGAGTGGGCTTACTATACTTATACCCATTTTTTTAGCATGAGCGCTTATATTTAAGAAAAACACTTGCTTTCTAAAAAATGCATATAACAGCAATTAGACACAATTTAAATACCCCAACGCTTTTTCATTATGACCACTAATAGGCTTCTATACGGTTTTGCTACTGTATATTAGTTTGGTGTTTTGGGGTACAGGCGGCTTTCTGCATTTCTCCTTTTCTTTTCTCTGGTTTTGACGGCGATAATGATCACAAGAATCCCGCTTTTGCCAATCTGCAATAGGTTGTGAAAGCGACGAATTCTTTGCCGATGTGCACAAAAAGTGATTGCGGTAAATAACAATATTATTGCGGCCAAGGTAATCCGGATATGGGTCATAGGGATGAAACTATATACATGATACATGAAATAGGTCGAAATGACTAAGGTTGACAGAGTCGGAAAGTTGACAAAAGCATTAGGTCGACAATGAGAAGGCAAAACGTTGACATGAGTTTTTCACGCTTTTTTTGTCCGGAATATCGACATGGACGCCATATCGGTGTACCGCTGCACTCGCAATGCTATGGATACGGTGCCTCACTGCCCTCGGCAGACTTCTATTCTCCCTCCACACCTAGTGGACGGTAGGGTATGAAATAACGCCTGCCGGCACAAGCGGTTAAAAAAACGTGAAAAACCAATGCTGACCTTTTGACTCTCGACCTTCCCATTGTTGACCTAATGCATGTGCCTACCTTCAGAACCTATTAAACTTAGCCAATATTGACCTATGCCCTGTCAACTTTTAGTGATCGACTTAATTAACTTTCAATAGTGTTGACCTAGCGACCTTTTCCCGTTAACCCCCCCCCTGTCCCTTAATGACTATTTTGAAGGTTTAACAAATTTAAAAACCCTTCCCCAAAGGTGACCTTTCCCTTTAACTCTCCCCACCCCTCCCGCCCGTCACCGAGTACATCTCTCTACAAGTAACCGCTTCTGAGAAGGAACAGATGTGATCAATGTGCGCGGTGCAGCTGCTCGCACTCTTTAGTAATACAGATTTCTGAGTGCAGGCGCAGCCTATTCATTTCACTTAAAATTGAAATGAGGTTTAATTAATTCACTATATGTACAGCAATGTTGCGGTCTAGTGATTCAGTTTTATTGTTATTGATTTTATACAAGAAACAGAGCAAAACCATTCTAGCTGGCTCTATAAACATATAAAGTAGATTAATGGATTTGTTACGGAATAAAAGACAAGTCAGCAAAAATGGAGATTCTTAATTTAAAGCAACAATAGACTCGGGATATATACGCTGCTAAATAATATATCAGTGTAAGAGCTTGTACGCACCTCAGACCGGATTAGAGGCAGGCGCACTGCCGGTGTCGGATGTAGTCCAGGGATTGTGTCCAGATTGGGCCAGATGCATCAAGCTTCAAAAAGTGATAAACCACCAGCCAATCAGCCCCTACCTGGGGCAGTACGGATGGTGTAATGGTTAGCATTACTGCCTCACAGCACTGAGGTCATGGGTTCTATCCCCACCATGTGTTATATATACGGGGCAGTACGGATGGTGTAATGGTTAGCATTACTACCTCACAGCACTGAGGTCATGGGTTCTATTCCCATCATGGCCCTAATTGTGTGGAGTTTGTATATTCTCCCCGTGCTTGCGTGGGTTTCCTCCGGGTACTCCGGTTTCCTCCCACAATCCAAAAATATACTGGTAGGTTAATTGGCTCCCAACAAATTAACCCTAGAATGTCTGTGTGTGCGTGTACCTGTGGTAGGGAATATAGATTGTAAGCTCCACTGGGGCAGGGACTGATGTGAATGTTCAAATATTCTCTGTAAAGTGCTGCGGAATATGTATGCGCTATATAAAAAACTGATAATAATAACTGCCATGTTACAGGCTGGGTTTGAAATACGACAGGTAGGAGCTGATTGGCTGGTGATTTGTCTCGCTCTACTTTATCACTTTTTGAAGCTTGATACATCTGGCCCTATATGTCATTTCAAGCACAAGTAGGGAGAAAATGTAGTGGGCGTTCCTGGCAGGGCCGGTGTGCGGCTTCTTGGCACACTAAGTAAAACAACTTACAGCCCCCCCCCCCCCCCCCCAACCACACTGCAACCAACACTCACTTTCCAGCCATGCAAGTCAAAATGTGGAGGCGGCGCCTTAGTAGTTCCACAGCCACCACCTGTATTAGTGCTCATTCTAGCGCCCTACGCCTTTCAAAACCTCTGCAGTTCCTCTTTCCTGCCTGGGGTGTCGCTCTCAGCTGTGGCGCTTCTAGCAAGGTGTGGTCTGTATATCAGTGAGAACAAAACAGACCAGAATTTTCTAAAAGCTGCAGTGCAAAGAGTCAGGAAATAGGAACTGTAGAGGTTTTGGAAGGTGTAGGATGCTAGAATGAACCTTATGTATGAAGTACAAAGAGGATATTGTCCTCAGACGTTCCTAATTTTGTGATAGGCAGACTTGGTAGTGCCCCTCCGATCGGGTCGCCCTGCCTAATGGTAGAGCTAGCTCTGGTTCCTGGGCAGCTATAGGGAAGTGTATTACCGCGTAGATGGAGATGCGCCGTCTTATGGGTGTATTATAAGAGTGTGGCGGTGCGGCTGTGTGTCCATATCTGAATAAGGCCCCTTGGTACCATGGCCAGGCATCAGGAGAGAACCTCCATGTAGCAAGTAAACTGGATCTGGAATTTGTGCAAAGGAATAAATGATCCCCAATGTACTAAATGCATTGATCAGATTTCTGTGTCTTTCAGCCAGGTGTTGATAGCATCCAACATATTTAGCTTGGTTGCCCTTGGGGAGGTCACAGAACACTTATAGTTGGATCCTTACTGAGGTTGTGTGACATACACAAGGATAACAAAGAATAAACTACTGTCTCAAAAGCTTGGGTGAGTAATACAGGCGGAAGAAAGAAAGATGAATGTATATATAAAACATACAATAGACAACGCATTAGGCAAGTCAAGTCCTTCAATGAGATGAAAGAGGACTATGGCAGTACTGTAGAGACATAAATGACAGTTTGTAAAACAAAAACAGCCAAGAACAAAAAAAACCCCAAGGAAACAAAAACAAAAAAACAGAATCCACCCCCCCCCCCCCCATCAGAAACAGCAAGAAGCACAAATATATATACCCCTTACGGCGAGCAGTGCCGCTAGCTCACTGTCAGAGTATTCAACGCCCCCCCCCCCTTCACTCGCTAGTTTCTTTCAGGGAGGTGGAATCGGCTAGTGTGGCCATCAAAATGGCCACACTGGCCAGTGCAAAAACACAAAACCGCGCAAAAACACAGAAACCGCGCAAAAACACAGAAACCGTGCAAAAAAAACAAAGCGCAAAAAATTTAAAAAAACAGAAACAGCGCAAAAAACGCAAACTCAAGTAGTTAAAAGATAGATTTGTTGATCTCCACTATCAGCTACAGCACATAGGGGCAGATGTATTGAGCTTGGCGAAGAGATAAACTGGAGATAAAGTGGAAGGAGATAACGCACCAGCCAATCAGCTGTGTTTGAAATATGACAGTTAGGAGTTTATTGGCTGGCGCGTTATCTCCTTCCACTTTATCTCCAGTTTATCTCTTCTCCAGGCTTCATACATCTGCCCCAGTATGTATAAGCCGTGAAAGGATAAGCTCCAGTATAGGAACTCTGCATGCTGGGACTTCTAGTCCCATAAAAGCTGGTGAGTCACCAGATGGCCTAGCCCTGGCCAAGTGGGAGGTGGGCGGGAACTGCAGACACTTACCACATTCCGTAGTGGAGTCTTTTTCGTGTCCTGAGGAACATCCTGCGACACAAACTTCACGGGTTCCTTAATCTGCCTCCTGGATCTCTTAGTCCCGTTTGGTAAAGTTTCCATGGCAAAATCCGCTTCTATGTCGCTGCTGCCGGCCTGGTCACACTCCGAACATTGCCTGAGAAGGAATCAAAATAGCAGGTCATTACAGCAAATCGTACGTTAACATCAAAGGCAACAACAGAGAACTCTTGCTAAAAGATTTTGTAATAAATTCCATTACAAATAAATCAGTCTTATATAGACCTAGTGTAGGCCCAAATATTTATAGTCTGCGATTTGTAAGCACCAGTGTTTTCTGTAAGAAAGCTGCTAGATTTAAAGCGGCACATTAAGGGAAATATCCACCCTGCTCTCAGGTGGTAGTAGATTGCTGCTTTAAATCCAGTGTCTCCAACCTCACACCAGAGCCCACAAATCACGGGATATTACATTTGGCCCCTACTATAGGATGGCTGTTCTGATTTCGGTTTTATTTATAAATGTCTTACAGGATGACATTTACGAAAACAAACAAACTTAAGTAAAAATGATGTTGTGGCATTTTAATATAAAAAGTTATTTTTAGGAAAAAAAAGACTGCAGAATCTACAGCTCTTGTACAAAAACACAATTTTATTTTACTTTACAATGGCTTGTTCTAAATCGGAGAGAGCCATTTAATGCGAGTGAAGCCTTAGATAACACCACTGTGGTCTCAAATGAGGTGTATGTCTAGGGGTGCCACTTGCTGAAGGCAGGGCCGGCACAACCACTAGGCAGCTTTAGGCATTTGCCTATGGTGCCGGCCACTGGAGGGTGGTACTGAGCCGCCGAGGAGAGCCAAGTACGGTACATTCCAGGCACTCGTCGTCCAAACACTACCCAGCCGGGGAAGGTTGCCTGGGGCGCTCACAGAGTTTGCACCGGCCCTGGCTGAAGGCCAGCACAGCAGGCTACGCTGCATGATAAAGTTGATCACTCTAGAGCACCACAGCTGATGCAAGTCAACAACCGAAGAGCGTCACCACCGTCCGAAATACAAACTGTACAAAAGGAAACGGTTGGACCTACCTTCGCGCTGGAAATCTATTAACATAGTGGGGTGAATTCAATGATTTGTGCGAGCTGTGACAGTGAGCAGTGCTGCTGCTAAAACAGCATAAGCCTCGCCGTTTGGGGGGAATCCTCGCTGTCCTCCGACAGCGAGGATTTCCCTGCCTCGTTAAACAGGACGAGCAGCCAGCACAGGGGTTAAACGGTGGGGATCGCTTGTTTTCGGCGATCCCCGCCGTGTAACCTCCTAGTCGGCCGCATTAAATTCACCCCATTGTAATGAAAGAAAATATATGAAATCAACTCCCCTGTGATGATTCTCTTTCCACCCTAGAATGGTCAGCCCTCGACTTCACTGTGTATGATACGCAGTTCCTCTTCCCTGCCTGAGGTGTCGCTGTCTGCTGCGGTGTTTCTAGCACAGGTCTAGTTTGCATATCAGTGCTGATACACAGACCACACTAAGCTAGAAGCACTACAGCAGACAGCGACACCCCTGGCAGGGAAGAGGAACTGCATGGGTTTTCAAAGATAACGGGTGCTAGAATGAACACTAGAATAGGTAGAAAAGGTTTCATAATGCAAAAAAATGCTTTAGTTAGTGAGCGGTAAGTATTTCCAATAAAGGTATCTTGGTAAGGAATTCGTACCCTCATTCTCAGCGACACTAAAAAAAAGTGAAAAGCCCATGTTGACCTTTTTTCATGCCAACCTACAGCATGTTGACCTTTTTTCATGCCAACTTGCATGTCGACCTTTTGACTGTCGACAAAATGTGGTGAACTGCGGAAAGACAGGTCTCAGCAAGGACAGGCAGAGACCATTACGGGTCCCCAACTCAAGGATTGAGTGCACAGATATAACTACACCTCTGAATGGAAGGGTTCTTATGCTGGACTTTATTCACAATACACAAAAAAAAAGAAGAAATGAAACACAATCGGTACAAGTGAACTTCACTAACACACCCGAGAATATCCGGGCAAATTAATGGTAAATAAGAAAAAACATGACTACCGCAACTAAGACAGAGTCAGGAGCAGACAGAAAAATAAATATAAGAACTGCCAGTACCTGACCTACTCTACCTGGCCTCCAACTGAGACGCACCCTTTCTATCCAGCCGGCAGATGACACTTAATGCTCCTTTCAATTTACTTAAAAGGCAGAACAAAATCACAGATTCCCGGCTCCACAATTTCAGAGGCAGAATGGTCTGCCAAATGACATAAATGGATCGTCCTTTAGGAGTAGCGCTACCAGGGACAGAGTACAGGCTATAAATAAACTTTTAAAGAGAACGCACCCCTCTACTAAGGGAAGAATAAAGCTATAGACATAAGATAATGAAAATCCCACTATAAAGCAGAACATCTCTATTTAACTGTAGTTTTAACTTCATTTTACATCCATGATCACGGGGGTATACAGTATTAAAAATCTGACTACACCCCGGACTTTGACCATTTTAAATTACGAGTCAGTTCATCCACAGGTGGCAAAACTAAGTCAGTTTGAGTGCTGCTGATTGACAGTCCCACCCATGTTGCAGTTCTTGGGTCAGGACTGTCAATCACTAATGTGATGCTGAAGATAAATTGGACGTGTATTCAAACTATCAGGTGCAGGGTAGGCGCTACCCACTCAGCAGCTCCTGCAAAGCAGGGAGGCGCCATGCTGAAAAGGCGCTGTCTCCCTCCCTGCTCTGCTAAAGCTGCCTCAGCCCTCACTGTCACTGCCTCCTGCACGCCGCCCACGGGCGGGCGGCAGTATAAAGATTTGTTCCCTGCACCGCAAGTGCACACAGCCTGCATGCAGCCTGAAGTGCCTGTGACAGCGGGCAGCAGTATGGAGAAGCTGAGCAGCTCCCTGCACCGCGCACACACTGTCCTCCTCCTGCGACCTGCCCCCTCTTCCTCGCGGACACTTGCGCTGAGGCATGTAGCGCTGTCTGTGAATGCCTGGATGACATGTCATGTCCGGATCCGCCCCCTACCCATTGCTCCCTGCACCTGTCAATCAAATGACAAACAGGCAGCAGCGCCACCTCCCCTTCCTTCCCTCTTCTCAGTGTGCTGTGCCAGTGCCACTGCCAGTCCTCAACATTCCGCCCCCTCTATCTCCTCCCCTCTTCTTCCATCTCCTCCTTCTCTCCCCTCCTTTCCCAATCAGTCACGAGAAGGGTGTAATGGTGTTCTCAGTGTCTTGCTTATGCAGATAGAAGAGGAGGGACTGCACAAGAGTTAAACAGAAAAAGAACAGTGAGTCTTTTATTACACGTTTATAACAAATTTTTTAATAATTGTAGATTTTTTTAAATATTTAGACACTTTTTAAATAATGGGCTGGGTTATGTGCCTAAAGGTGGCCATACATGCTGCAATAGCAGCGTGTGATGCGATGTGTGCTCCCGCGGCCATCACACAGTACAAAAAGGTAAGTGCTGCACATACTATTTGTACTGCTTTCCGTGCGATGCGATCTAGCCCATAACGTATGCGATTCTCGCAGCGTGTATGGGCACCTTTAGTGCCTGAAACATTTTGCGGACACAGCACTGAGATGGTGTATGCATACATATACATGCACCCGAGATCCTCCATAGGATCGCATGTTGCATACACTCCCACAATCGGGCTGCAGCTTGTTGCAATGGCAATGTGAAAGGGCACAAAATGTATGGTTTGGAGGAGGGCCCCGGACACCCTAGCACCGGCCCTGATCAGGTGTTACTGACCAGTCACAAACAAACAGAAGGTGCTTGTAATTAGTGTGGGCCCTTGTAATTGCGATCTACTTATTATGCTACCCATACACTGATGCGAATGGATTCGATGCAACATCGAAGTGCGATGTCTATCGAATCCAATCGCCTCTATTGGTGCAGAAAGTGTCCCCTTTCAGCACCAATGTTGTATGCCATCTTGCGATGGCACATCAGGTGCTGGAAGAGGGCGGTGGAGTAGCGTGGCGCTGTGAAGTAGGGCTTGTGGGCGGCTGGAGTCAGCGCGTCGACAGAATTTGAAAAGAAAATTAATACACTGGCCAGCCCTCTGATTGGCTGAGAGAGCTCAGCCAATCAGAGGGCTGGCCAGTGTTTTAAACAATTCTGCCACCACCACCCGCTGGTGCTCCTTCACAGCGCTAAACTACACAGACACCCGCAGTGGTCCCTTCGGCCCACTCTCACCAAAGCCGACGCCACCAAAATCATTCCCTCCGCCCCACCCGTGGATTGCCTTCGAGTGATCGCTGCAGCACATACTATCTAATCGAGTCAACATTATACCCACGCATTGCGTCAAATGGTCCCTTAAATATGCATACAATTAGATTTATCGAACAGATGTGGTCAGACTCGAATGGTTGCATGCAGTATCTCACATGTGTATGGGCAGCATTAAATCCAAAAATAATGCATAATGAGCTCAATATGCATAAAAAAAGCCCCCCAAAAAACCCATCAATTGAATGATCTCCTATCACAGGAGACTGGATGGAATCAAACAATTGAATACCGTCCTAGGATAGGTTGTCCATGATAGTGAAGGATGTTAGGGACCCACCTGAACAGCTCACCGTGACGTGGTAGGTGAGCCCTTGGAAACTATTTTACTCCATGATAATAGTTTTGATTACCAGTGTTCTTAGTTCATACATACTGCACGGTCATACATACATACATACTGTCTGTCTGTCAGCCCAGAACAAAGCCTACCCAATATGTCTGACTTTCCACATGCAGCAGGTGCACTGCAAATTGTCAGAACACATCTTAAAGCGCAGACAGAAAATGATCCATCCCTACAAACACCTCTTTCCCCACTCGCATCAATACCACGGCGGTCGCTGATACAGAGAATTTGGTTAAACTGTATCCTTGTAGATTAAAATTGCATAAAAACAAAGCCTACAGTATTTCTAACAGAAATAACTAACACAATAAATAAAAGCTGAGCATTATTGGAATGTATCAAAGAGTCAAAAAGATCTCTGCTGGTTAAGAAAGTTTTTAAAAACACTAAACTAACTTAGACACTTAGGGGTGCATTTACTAAGATGGGAGGTTCTAGTGAAGATGGAATGTTGCCCGTAGCAACCAACCAGATCCTATTTATTATCTTCTAGATCAGGGCTGGGCTATTGCGGCCCTCCAGATGTTAGTGAACTACACATCCCAGGATGCTTTGCATTAGTTTTGCTATGTGGCCATGCTGAAACTGATGCAAGGCATGCTGGGATGTGTAGTTCATCAACATCTGGAGGGCCGCAATTGCCCAGCCCTGTTGTAGATCATGCTTAATAAAAAAAAAAGTAGCATCTGATTGGTGATTGGTTGCTATGGGCAAAGTCACATCTTCAATAGAACAACCATCTTAGTAAACGCACCCCTAATTTTTCAGTCAAACACCACACTTAGACGGTGATCATGTGGACTAGGTCGAGAATCGGGCCAGAAAAAAACTCATGTCAACCTTTGGACCTTCCCATTGTCAAACTAAAGCTTGTGTCGACCTACCGACCCTGATGATCTTAGCCATGTCGACCTATTTCAGGTGTCCACCTAAGCCCTGTCCCCCTAGAGTGGTCAAACTAATGTATGTCTACTTTCGTTCAGTTGACCCATACCCAAATGGGTACGGTCCCCGCAAGGCTCAAATCGCTGATTTCCGATCACTTATCACCAGTTAGTGGCTTGACAAAATGTATAATTGTTCATTAGAAACCATGATTTATTTAGTCTATAGTACCCTCAAACAGCCTCTGCTTCCTCTCCTTTCTGCAAACCCCTCCTCTACTTTAAGCAATTACCCAAACCGTTATGTCCACAGAAACGTGGTACACCCGTCTTCAGCGGATGGCCAGGGAATCAGGACCAAACACCAGCCACATTGTTCGTGGAACAATATAAACCTATATTATAAAAAGGCTAGCATTGCATCTCACCTCTATGGCAGGGATTCAAGTGTATTGTGTGTCAGCGGCTACTGGTTGGTGCCCGACAAAGCAAATTACGCATGTTGCTCCATCGCTGGCACAGACATTACTGTTTTCCATCATTTTGACGGGCTGGTAACTAGTATCCTCATACACACAACAGTAACCTGTCACAGTACATTCTCTACATCAGGTATGTAATGTAAATGACGCAGGAGCCCGTGAGCGGAGGAATATTCGCTAATACACCATTACAGAGGGGCAGAAGAGAAGCAACATCCTGTAACTCTCACCAGTAGCTGTTCTTGGTTTTTTTCGGCATTCTGGTTAGCGGCGGGTCCAGGCACCCCAGATGATAGTGCAGCTTGCAGGTGTCACACAGCAGGAGGAGATGCTGGTCATTGTTCTTCTTACATATTCCGCAACTGTATGAGAAGGAGACACACGGAGGTGCGTAAATCACCGATGTAGAGCTAGCTGCCCTCCGGCTACAAAAGAGAATTAACACAGCGCTGGGCGAGCAGGGAGAGCGAGTGCTCTGGCAAACATATGTCTTGCTGGTCTGATTTAAAACATTAACAACCTTTTGTGGAGGGAAATGAAATTGCAATGCTAATCAAAATGTGGATAACAATTACCTGTAGAGAACCGCAGGCAACGGCAGCGTCTTCTGCGTTCCTCCCTCTCTCTTACTAGGTTTTCTTTCTTTAGGTGCCCGAAGAATGCCTGGAATATTCAGTTTCTGCAACAACATAACAGATAAACGTTATTAATATAAGGAAAGAAAAGAATGAGAAAGTGTACGCGTAAGAGAAAGTGAAATGGGACGCGAGAAAGCAAAAGAGTACGCAAGAGAAAGCAAAAGAAGGAGCGCAAAAGAGAAAGCAAAAGGAGCGCAAAAGAGAAAGCAAAAGAATGAGCGCAAAAGAGACAGCAAATGAAGGAGCGCAAAAGAGACAGCAAAAGAATGAGCGCAAAAGAGAAAGCAAAAGAAAGAGCGCAAAAGAGAAAGCAAAAGAAAGAGCGCAAAAGAGAAAGCAAAAAGGGAAAGCAAAAGAGAAAGCAAAAGAAAGAGCGCAAAAGAGAAAGCAAAAGAAAGAGCGCAAAAGAGAAAGCAAAAGAAAGAGCGCAAAAGAGAAAGCAAAAGAAAGAGCGCAAAAGAGAAAGCAAAAGAAAGAGCGCAAAAGAGAAAGCAAAAGAAAGAGCGCAAAAGAGAAAGCAAAAGAAAGAGCGCAAAAGAGAAAGCAAAAGAAAGAGCGCAAAAGAGAAAGCAAAAGAAAGAGCGCAAAAGAGAAAGCAAAAGAAAGAGCGCAAAAGAATAAGCGCAAAAGAGAAAGCAAAAGAATGAGCGCAAAAGAGAAAGCAAAAGAATGAGCGCAAAAGAGAAAGCAAAAGAATGAGCGCAAAAGAGAAAGCAAAAGAAAGAGCGCAAAAGAGAAAGCAAAAGAAAGAGCGCAAAAGAGAAAGCAAAAGAATAAGCGCAAAAGAGAAAGCAAAAGAATGAGCGCAAAAGAGAAAGCAAAAGAATGAGCGCAAAAGAGAAAGCAAAAGAATGAGCGCAAAAGAGAAAGCAAAAGGGAAAGCAAAAGAGAAAGCAAAAGAAGGAGCGCAAAAGAATGAGCGCAAAAGAGAAAGCAAAAGAAGGAGCGCAAAAGAGAAAGCAAAAGAATGAGCGCAAAAGAGAAAGCAAAAGGGAAAGCAAAAGAGAAAGCAAAAGGGAAAGCAAAAGAGAAAGCAAAAGAATGAGCGCAAAATAATGAGCGCAAAAGAGAAAGCAAAAGAAAGAGCGCAAAAGAGAAAGCAAAAGAAAGAGCGCAAAAGAGAAAGCAAAAGAAAGAGCGCAAAAGAGAAAGCAAAAGAAAGAGCGCAAAAGAATAAGCGCAAAAGAGAAAGCAAAATAATGAGCGCAAAAGAGAAAGCAAAAGAAAGAGCGCAAAAGAGAAAGCAAAAGAAAGAGCGCAAAAGAGAAAGCAAAAGAAAGTGCGCAAAAGAGAAAGCAAAAGAAAGAGCGCAAAAGAGAAAGCAAAAGAAAGAGCGCAAAAGAGAAAGCAAAAGAAAGAGCGCAAAAGAGAAAGCAAAAGAACGAGCACAAAAGGGAAAGCAAAACAATGAGCGCAAAAGAGAAAGCAAAAGAGAAAGGAGCGCAAAAGAGAAAGCAAAAAAGGCAAAACAAAAAGTGCAAAAGAAAGCGCGTGAAAGAGAAAGCACAAAGCATCTGAAAGAGTAAGCAAAAAAACGACCAAGCAAGAGCACAACATAAACCAAAAGAGAGCACAACAGGATGTAGCACATACATTATACTACTATTGGAAAAATGTATTTAGTTTATTTCGCTTTTATTAATTGCGGTGATAAGCCATCCCTTCCGGCTTATTTTCAAATAGAAGTCAATACTTACTCAGCACACATTCACTACAGAACTCCCCCCCGGCACCCACCTGATACTTAGCGGAGATGTGGGAGATAGTACGGATGGTGCATTACTGCATCACAGCACTGAGGTCATGGGTTCGATTCCCACCATGGCTCTAACTGTGTGGAGTTTGTATATTCTCCCCGTACTTGCGTGGGTTTCCTCCGGGTACTCTGGTTTCCTCCCACATTCCAAAAATATACTGGTTGGTTTTTTGGTTCCTAACAAAATTAACCCTAGAACATCTGTGAGCGTGTATATATGGTAGGGAATATAGATTGTAAGCTCTGCTGGGGCAGGGACTGATGTGAATGGTCAAATATTATCTGTAAAGCGCTGCAGAATATGTGCGCACTATATAAGAAAATGTTAATAAATAAATCCTGTTTGCACCTCACCCTCTGTGGACACCAGAGGGGCTGCAATCTAGGGTTTCTCATTGGGGACAGAAGGGGATGCTTGCAATAACTTGAAACGCGAGAAACACTTCACATTCATATGAAAAAGTCCATACTGTACATCTGATAAGGGTGTTACCCCTTCTATGGAGAAATTACAAAGTAACTCAACAGTAAATACCAGATAGGCCGTAAGCCGCAATTAAAAGGGAACAAATGCTGCTGTCTGTGAACAAGCTTACACCTAGTACAGAGCTGATTAACCGGTTACCTGGCTTGCACCATAACAACATATTTATAGAGTATTGTTGGGAAAATGCAGCTATTATAAAGTATATATAAGGAGTATACTTTAGAATCAAATTCAAAACTGTCATTTTACATCATTTTGATAAATATTATGCCAACACACAGTTGTGCGGTCAAACAGCACTGGATCCATAGGTTCTGCCTCTCAACGCATTGCCGGTATGCTGAACTAGACTTCTCCCATGTGCCACGGTTCCAACTAAAACATACATCAAAGGAAAAACATTGATCGAGGAGTGGACGATAGCCATCCCTAGGTCACTCTCTCCATCCATTCAAACTATTCGGTCTACAAACAAAATAAAGTCCAAGGGATGAGTTTCTGAAATAACAGCTGTTGAAAATACAGTAGTGTTCTGCCAGCTGCTGAGGGAAGATGTAAATTGGCAAAAATATCGCTACAGATGTGTCCATGTACATCTAGACCCTGTAGATGCACCATGGCTGGTAGGACGTACCACATCTTTTTGCACCCTATTCACTCCGTTTTGCAGATAAGACGCTACTTAATGGAAAAAGTCGCAAAAAAGACGACCAACGCTACAGAGTCACACTGAGATCACGTGTTGTGTATAATGCAACTTGTATGCACGGAGGGTAAATGTATGTGGACACATCTGTACTTGTATTATAGACGTTAAGTTATCACTATATATAAAAGGCTAAAATCTCCTCACAATTTTGAGGCAAAGTACTGCCAGTGACCACTAGAGGCCACTAGACGGGCCAAATAACCCTTTAACACAGGGGTTCCCAATCTTTTTTGAATCACGGCACCCTAGAGAGTATCAGAGTTTTTTCACGGCACCCCTATGCCTCCAAAAAATGAATTAGATTGGGTTTATATGCGACCCTTAGGGTCAGTTATGTGGTAAAGGGCAGGATTAGCATCTGTTTGTACACATATTATGATTGGCAGCCACCAGCACTGGTTTTGCCCATAAAAAATGAACCATAAATAATTTGAATTAGTCCTGGACCACTAACCTGGGGCACCCCTGCAAGTGTCCTGAGGCATCCCAGGGAGCCACAGCACACAGTTTGGGAACCACTTCTTTAACAGAAAGTGAAACCAAAATGATCTGTTTCAAACTTACTGGATAGGGAGCTGGGAAGACCGAGATTGGAGAGACATTTTGCTGTTCTATAATTTCCATAAATTATCAGTAAAAATATTTATATATTTAGTTAAATATATAAAAAAAAAAAAAAAAAACACAATTTCTATGCAGATAAGAATTTCAACTCCTTATAGAACAGAATAAGCTATTATTTGTGACTACCATTACTATTTTTCTGGAAAAATAGGTTCAGGAAATTCAGGCCTGAGGGTGGAGCTATTAAAAAATAAATATATATTATATTGCTATTTAGATAGAAACGATAGTTATTTTTTGCATTTTGGGATTTATTTGGGCCAGGAAAACAGAGCAAGCGAGAGAGAGAGAGAGAGAGAGAGAGAGAACTCTGCCTCACAAAAGAATACCGTGTATTCTCCTCAGCAGCCTCGGCTGCATCAGTGCTCTATAGGTTAATTAGAAAAATTATCTTATTGGACCAAACTCTCTACAAAACAGACAAGATTCTCTTCGGGTTTCCACTAATCTGCTGTACGCTAGCGCCTCAGACAGCAGCCATCTATCACAGTGATTTCTCAAGGGCCTCTGGGCCTACATCTGTTCAGCCAACTGGAAAAAAAAAATGTCATGCAAGCTGTGTAAATTAATTCGGGTCCTGCTTCTATCCCGGCGCAGACACACACATGTACAAACCTTCCCGTGTGCACAGATAGAACATTCACGCGTGCACAGGATGTCGGTGCCGCCAACGACAGCGTTTCATCCGGAGCTCTTGCCTATTCGCTCAAAGTTTTCACTATCCTGTGATGATGGATGTAAAATATCCTTGTCGGTGACTGTAATTATCAGGAAAGCTGCTCTAGAAGGAAAAAAGACGCGAGGCCAAGATGGATGTAGCCAAATTGGCATGGCCAATGGAATTTCACACTGGCTGATTAAATCAATGGAGAGGCTGAGCGGGGAAATGTCAGGCTGGCTTCAAGCTATAGTTTTTTTTTTCTCTTTTGAAAAATCAAAGTAGAAAAGGAACGTCTTTCTTTCCGTAACGCTGAGCGGGCGGCGAGTGCTGGTAACACATTTTCGATTCGTGCAATGCTTCACTGATAATGCGTTCGCTGCCAAGGGGGGGGGATCAGAAAAATAGATGGAGACCCGAGGACGCGGTCACTGAATTTAGGAAGAAAGTTACAAGCCTGTAGAATTGACAGATTTCATTCGGAGACAATAGTGAGGCACGTTCAGACGCATTGAAGGGTTTCGCCCATCTGACAAGCTAAGGTGTATTTTGTATAGTGAACCAACTTTCCTTTAAAAAATTGTCACTTCACCAAATCACAAAAGGATCTCAAAGAATAAAAAAAAAAAAAGGTTTCGCTCAGCTCCGACATTGACGCCAAAAACTAACGTTGATTTTTACATGCCACACCATTAAAATCTCATTGATTATCTTTTTCAATGTGCTAAAGGAATATTTTTCCTCACATGCACCTGTGAAGCACCTTTGAACTGATTGAGCGGCCACCATTTTTGAGTACTGCTTTATAGTTTTGCCTGATGTATGGCCTACCATGGTAACCACAGTCATATAACACATGAGGTAGCTTTAGAACACGCCTCTGCGCTGACAGCCATATTTTCTAACCTCCAGGGAGGCATCAAAATACTGATTTGCGTGAAAAAAAAAAGTACTTAACTTTTATATAAAAAAAAAAAAAAGAAAAGAACAAACAAGCTAATCTGGGTTTAAGACTTCAAAAAGTAGCAAAAAAAAAATAGCGAAAAAAAAATACACAACGTAAAAAAAGGAGAATGTACTGTAGGATAAGAACACGCATCCAGATACATCGATGGTCATTTTAGGATGTAAATTACCCGCAAAAACACATATGACAATAAAGTCATTGTACGGTTCCATTATCTGCTTACAACCTGTGTCCTATGTGTATGAGTGTTTGTGTAACACGCGTGTTACATAGGCATGCATGTGCACAAGTCCCTGAGCAGAAGCAGCTACCTCGCTGGCACTTACTGATAAATATCCTAGTTAACAGGAATCTATTAGAAAACGAGCCTAATCTAACACGCTTCCCTAGATGCCCGTAGAACGACTGTCCCTTTTATCAATTCAGCTGCAGACGATGACAGGAGAGAGCTGATTATGGGGACATTAATCATCCAGTTTCTCTACCAAAGTAATCTTTCAGGCATAGACACAACACAGCTTGCAACCATCCTAAAAGTCCTACCGCCTGCTAAGGCAACATTTTGGCCCAGGGAACATCGCTGCACGATACTAGCTGCCGCTGCACGCACCCCTCTTACACTCTGCGCACCCTGGGCTGCAGCTAATATATAAACACTGCTGTTGCCTTTGTAACTGCCAGAAGATTGCTAATACAGCTATGTGCAGCGTATTCCAGCATAGACATGAAGCATCATCTCCGAGCCGGGTTCAGACCAATACTGGACATGTACGCCTCTATCGCAGATGTTGCTGAACAACTGACTCTAAACTTCTATTCATTCAAAAAGGGGCACTTGGATAAATGCAGGCGGGTATCGGACCACCGAAGCGGAGACGCCTTGACGTGGCTGGTGGCTTATTTATGTCTGCAATATACGTAATGGCAATATATGTATTCTCTAGAATGTAGAATTGTAAATCTATTTTTGCTGGCCTGTCTGCAGAGTGCTGGGAGAATTCTAATTGTTTAGATTAACCCCTTCCTATGAATAGATTTGAGCTATTACCATTTTGTTTATGAACGACAGCCAATCAGGGCTTGCGCCCAGCACGCAAATCACAGCCAGGTCGTCACTGACTATTATTCCTTCAGGGGTTGGTAAACAAAAAATAGCTTCTATATAGGGGGAAATCTATTACCACTGTCGGCACTGGGCACCCAGGAAGGTTTCTGGGCTAGTATCTTCTAAATTCCTTGGGAATCGCCAGCACTGGCTGTACCGTGCCTGAGGATAACCATTAACCATCACGGTGTTAAGCCCGCCCATCAGACTCCTATTGGCCAGTGTTAACTACAGTATGTAATGGTTTATGCTGATTCCTGGGTGCTGCAAGGCAGCCTGGACTCGCACCATGATATTTTTCTTCTTTATTATGTATACAGGGCAAACATATTCTGCAGTGCTGCCCTATCAGGTGATTATTCAGACAACAGCAAGGGTCATGGCTACATACCCTTCATACCATTCCATTAGGTACACAAAGATCTGTTCCTGGTTTTCCATGCCAGTGGCAGTGCTAGAGGTGGAGCTGCAGCACAGTCCAAAGTTCAAATAGGGGAGGCAGCAACTGCCAATGTGTCCTGGACAGTGATGCTTGTGGTGGCAATTAGTGTGGCTCCCCTGTTTGAATTCTGCACTTAAGGTAGTGCCATGTCCTCTCTAAGGACATGCCAGTGCTCAGCTTCTTGATCTCGCCCCTCTTTGTGACATGATGACATCACATGTGCAGTCTCCCTGCTTTTATGGTGCCTGTTCCAAAGGGGATTACAATCTAATTGAACGTGAACTGATCAGTAGGTCTCTGAGGAGATTGAAACTACTGTATTACAAAACACAGAGGATGAGAGAGAACATACAAACTCCACACAAAGCAGAATAGTCACAAACACAAGGCCAGAGTAGAAAACTTTCGCCGTGCCAATAACCTCCCTCAAATATATATTTTTCTGTACACAGGCCCTTATTCTAGTTGACTCGGTAGGATGCGTATTTTAAAAACGGCCACCGAGTGTTCTTAGCCCCGCCTACCGTACGGATCGCTCACACCGTCCGAATGCGGTAAGACGCCGAGCGAACGGACCGCGAGTGGATGGTCGCCGACCGTCGAATGATGGACCGACCAGACCACTCTGATATTTCTCCGTGCGAAAGCAGGGATATGTGTGGGCAGCTGGCATCCGGCTATGTCAGCTGTCCGGCCCCCACACATGCGTCACGGCCGGATTACCAAACGTACATCCAGCGGTTTCATGGGAACGCCCATGAAACTCGGGGTGTACGCATATGGTAATGAGCCCAAACAGCCCTTCACGCCCCTCTCCACCCCCTGCTCGGATTGTTCCGACCGATCGTTTTCTGTACGGAATTCACTCCGCAATCGGATGTGCGCGGCATTCGCACATGCACAGAAACGCCTCTGCACATGCGCAAACACAATACATCAGCTGTCTGACCGAACACGCAGCCGTCCGACTCAATCAGAATAAGGGCCAATGTGTGAACAATAAGGCCAACTTTTTTTCTCATTGACACAATTGACAAAAAGTGTCCACTTTGTGAATATAACCTCTATCCGGGATCTAATTATTGGTTAGATAAACTTTGCGGGGTGTAACCCATATTCCGGAGGGAACACTCGCTCAAACACAGTTATTGGGTTTAAACTCACTAGAAAACATCGGACAAGGATTATAATGGTAAATATTGCATCTATTTTATGGATAAAGGCCCATTAAAAGGTCCATAAAGTCAGACTTCTAAATGATCTCCATTAATACCACACTCTCTCACCATTGTACTTTTTATTATTAAGCCAGGAATAAATTGCCAAAAAAAAAAACCACCATTTGCCATGGTTACAATTCATCCTCCGAACAATTGTAGAGAATCGCTATGAAACACATGTGTATACTCCTCCAGTTTGTGGGTCGGCGGTAGTTATGGTAATAGAGGGTGAAATCGGGTTTTTTTTATATACCGGAAACAGATATGGACGTCTCAGGCCAAACCTCCAGTATGCGATTCTTATGGCCCTCATCCACAAGTACGATATGGCCGCTTTTTATGCGATTACGACGCATTGCCGAGAAGGATCGCATAAAAAGTGGCAAATTGCAAGTCATTTACTTGCAATTGCGATGTGAGGCGATTTTCCGCGTGCCTCGCAATCGCAGATCGTAGTGTTCATTCTAGCACCCGCCATATTTGAAAACCCATGCAGTTCCTCTTCCCTGCCTGAGGTGTCGCTGTCTGCTGTGGTGTTTCTAGCACAGTTCTGGTTTGCATATCAGTGCTGATATACAGACCACACTGTGTTAGAAGCACTACAGCAGACAGCGACACCCCAGGCAGGGAAAAGGAACTGCATGGGTTTTCAAATATGGCGGGTGCTAGAATGAACACTAGATCTGATTGGCTCCCGTGAATATTTGTCACAGCCAGTTAGCCCTGCTATAATCGCATCAGATACATTGTATGCAAAATGGCCGCATACAATGTATCCTATGCGATCCTGTCACCCTAGAGCCGCCGTGTGAGATTGCGAGGTACCACATGCGATACCTCGCACTAGTGGATGTGGGCCTCTACCCTTCCATTTCTGCCATAAAACCAAGCTTTGTTATACCCCTTTTACACCGCCGAAAAATCCGGGTCAGCGGCGGGTCAGACCCGGATCTTCGGCGGTGTAAATCCCTAACGCCGTGTCCCTTTACACGGGACTTCTACCTAGGTCCTGACCTGGGTAGAACACGGCTAGGACCTGGGTAGATGGCGGTGTAAATGGGAACGCCGGGTCGGATGACCCGGCTCCCATTTACATGAATGGGGAACGTCCAACCTGCGGACCGCAGCGTCCGCAGGTTGGACGGGTTGTCAGCCTGACACTGACAGCCGGCGCTGCTGTCTGCTATACCCTGCAGACAGCAGCGGCGGCAGGGTAGGGAGGTGAACGGATGCCTGTGTGCGGCATCCATTCACCTCCTGTGCGACGGTGGCGGGGGGGTGCGCGCGGGGACTGGGGGCAGCCCAGCAGCTTACCTTAGTGCTGGGCTGCCCCCAGCAGCGTTCCGGTCCGGCGGCGGCGGTGATTGGCGCTTGGAGATGACATCATCCTGTCATCTCCAAGTACCGGGAGGGGGGGGGGGCGGGTGCGGGCCGGGCTGTCCGCCCGGTGTAAATTGCACTAAACGCCGGGTCGCACCCGGCTTGAACCTGGGTCTAAAAAAGCCCGGTGCGACCCGGCGTTTTGGTGTAAAAGGGGTATAATTAGTAAGCAGAGGCATTATAGATGCTGCAGGCAAGGTAGATAAATAGAGTAGGTGTCCGCACACGCCTATCATGAAATTAGGCAAAATATCCCCCATATGGTGACACCCCAATTGGTACAGAGGAGGAATTGTCTAAGTTACACCAGTTGTGAACAGAGGATACGCGTAGGATGGCACATCTTTCTGTGACACATCTGGAGAGCATTCACAGCGCTTCACATTTTCCATTTTGTTATGTAACAGCCTTATTCCCAAAAAAAAAAATTCCACACACACAATACCCCATAATGACGTGGAAAAAAAAAAACTTTTTGGAGATTTTTGCAACTTTATTAAAAATAAAAAACAAGAAATCACATGTACATAAGTATTCACAGCCTTTGTTCAATACTTGGTTGATGCAATTACAGCCTCAAGTCTTTTTGAAGCACATTTATCTTATTCCTCTTTGCAGCACCTATCAGGTTGGACGGGAAGCCTCCGTGAACAGCCAGTTTCAGATCTCCCCAGAGATGTTCAATCAGAGTCAAGTCTGGACTCTGGCTGGGCCACTCAAGGACATTCACAGAGTTGTCCTGAGCCACTCCTTTGATATCTTGGCTGTGTGGTTAGGGTCATTGTCCTGCTGATAGATGAACCGTCACCCCAGTCTGAGGTCAAGACTGCTCTGGAGCAGGTGCCTGGTTTCCTCCAAACATGACGCCTAGCATTCACATCCAAGAGTTCAATACTTGTCTCATCAGACCAGAGAATTTAGTTTTTCATGGTCTGAGAGTCATTCAGGTGTATTTTGGCATACTCCAGGCTGGCTGCCATGTGCTTTTTTACTAAGGAGTGGCTTCCATCTGGCCACTCTACCATAAAGGCCTGACTGGTTGATAGCTGCAGAGGTGGTTGTCCTTCTGGAAGGTTCTCCTCTCTTCACAGAGGAATGCTGTAGCTCTGACAGAGTGACCATCTGGTTCTTGGTCACCTCCCTGACTAGGGCCCTTCTCCCCCGATCAGTTTAGTTGGCTGGCCAGCTCTAGGAAGAGTCCTGGTGGTTCTGAACTTCTTCCATTTACAGATGATGGAGGCCACTCTGCTCACTGGGACCTTCAAAGCAGCAGATATTTTTCCTGCACCCTTCTCCAGAATTGTGCCTTCAGACAATCCTGTCTTGGAGGCCTACAGCTCTGACATGCAATGTCAAGTGTGGGACCTTATATAGACAGTTGTGTGCCTCTCCAAATCATGTCCAATCAACTGAATTTACCACAGGTGGACTCCAATTCAGCTGTAGGAACATCTCAAGGATGATCACTATAAACAGGATACTCCTGAGCTAAATTCTAAGCTTCATGGCAAAGACTGTGAATACTTATGTACTGTGATTTCTTAGTTTTATTTATTTTTAATAAAAGTTGCAAAAATCTCCCAAAAACATGTTTTCACATTGTCATTATGAAATGTTGGGTGTAGAATTTTGAGGGAAAAAAAATAAATATTATTCCATTTTGGATTAACGGGGGTATTCAATGTGGGGGTCATGGCAGTCGAGCTTGCTTGACTGCCGTGACCCAGTCCCGTTCTCGGTCAGTTCGACTGAGAACATGCAGGCGGGATTCAATGTCCCGCCTGCAGCGGGATGAGAAGGGGGCATGGCCACGTGTTGCGGCCAGGAAGAGGCAAGCTGGTCACTTCCCGACCGTTCTCGGCAGAACGAGCCCGACAGCTTGTGCTGTCGGGCTCGTTCTGCCGAGATACCCTGCTCAATTCTGTCGGGAAGACAGCATTGAATAGAGCCCAATGGGAGATGCTCGCCGGTGATTGAATATCCCCCTTAGGCTGTAACATAAATGTGGAAAAAATGTGAATACTTTCTGAATGCAGTGTATGGAATGCCCCACACCAACAGACTTCATCCTAGTCACAGGTAACAGCTGGAAGGTTGTGTGATATAGAGTAACACCTTACCTGTCCGCTGACTTTACACATCATGACCCATAAACCTTGCCCCTCGTTCCTCAAATTGCTGTTGACGTTCTGCAAATCATCCAAGGCTTCACACAGCTAAAAATAAACAATATATAATATATATCATCTGTGTGCAACATTCGTTCTTTATATAGATTATTATGTGCAATAATTATTTTTGTGCATTCATATTTATGTGTATTTATTCTTATATTATTTGCAGTTCTACTCAGGGCCGCCGAGAGGGAGGGGGGGAGGGTACATTTTACCTGGGCCCGGGCCTATCAGGGGGCCCGGGCCAGGGGACACAAAGACACACTTTAAAAAAAAAAAAAAAACTTTTTTAAAGGCAGCGGTTTAGCGAGGGTGCGGGTCAGCAGCGGCAGCCTGTGTCACACTCACTGTGTGCAGATCTGCAGTCTGGCATCCAGCTGCGGAGCGTCTGCAGAGAAACTGTGTCTGCTGCAGAGCACAGCTCTTGAGACGCGAGAGGGGAAGGTCAGAAGGTCAGGTGACGTGCAAGGACGCACGGCATGTGACAGGGGAAGATGAAGTGCAGGCTGGAGCCAGAGGAGCTCCTGAAACTGGCTGCCTTCTGGTCATGCCCTGTAAGTACATTTTTTTCTGCCCTGCCTCTTAATACTTAATTATTCTCCATATCTATCTATCTATCTATCTATCTATCTATCTATCTATCTATCTCTATAGATCTATCTATATCTATCTTTCTATCTATCTATCTCTATAGATCTTTCTATCTATAGATCTTTCTATCTATAGATCTATCTATCTATGTATCTCTATAGATCTATCTATCTGTCTCTATAGATCAGGGGTGGGGAACCACCGGCCCGCGGGCCAGATACGGCCCCCGCACCCAGTATGTCCGGCCCGCCCACCTATATTACTTTTTAAACAGCCACCCGCCCGGCTATATTACCGATTAATCAGCCGCCCGCCTATATTACTGAAGTATCAGCCGCCCGCCCGCCTATATTACATACCAGCCGCCGGGGATGGCTGCTGCTGCTGCTGCCGCCAGGGAGATGTGCATAAGATGCGCCCGCCAATCACTGCTGGTGCATCACCTCCACAGCCAATGTGATTGGCGGGCGCGTCTTCTGCACATCTCTCCGGCGGCAGCAGCCATCCCACGGCGGCTGCTATGTAATATAGGCGGGCGGGCGGCCGGCTGATACATCAGTAATATAGGCGGGCGGGCGGCTGATTAATCGGTAATATAGCCGGGGAGATGTGCAGAAGACGCACCCGCCAATCACAGTGGCTGTGGAGGTGTGTCGCCGGCAGTGATTGGCGGGCGTGATGCGGGCGGTAGGGAGGGGGACTCGCGAGGTTTGGGATGCGCCCGCCATGCATTGCACTGCATGGGCGGGAGCATCGGAGGTCAGAGTACAGCAGCAGCCGCAGCAGCCATCACGCTGTGGTGCCGCAGCTAAATCAGTGTAAACTTGTAAAGGTAAATGCTGCTTCTCTCACCCTCCCTTCCCCAGTGACTGACACATCCAGGGGTTGTCATTTACCCCTGAATTCACCCCCAAACAGGTTAATGTGATTATGTCTGATTCTCATAATCAGACATAATCACATTAACCTGTTTGGGGGTGACACCCCCCCTTCCTCCACACTGTCACTTTTTATGGTGTGTCTGCCCACATGTATATGTCGCTGCCCGTGTGTATATGTCGCTGCCCGTGTGTATAATGCCCACATGTATATGCCGCTGCCCTGTGTATAATGCCCACATGTATATGCCGCTGCCCTGTGTATAATGCCCACATGTATATGCCGCTGCCAGTGTGTATAATGCCCACATGTATTTGTCGCTGTCAGTGTGTATAATGCCCACATGTATATGCCGCTGCCAGTGTGTATAATGCCCACATGTATATGCCGCTGCCAGTGTGTATAATGCCCACATGTATATGCCGCTGCCAGTGTGTATAATGCCCACATGTATATGCCGCTTCCAGTGTGTATAATGCCCACATGTATATGCCCCTGTCAGTGTGTATAATGCCCACATGTATATGCCACTGCACTGTGTATAATGCCCACATGTATATGCCGCTGCCCTGTGTATAATGCCCACATGTATATGCCGCTGCCAGTGTGTATAATGCCCACATGTATATGCTGCTGCCCGTGTGTATAATGCCCACATGTATATGCCGCTTCCCTGTGTATAATGCCCACATGTATATGCCGCTGCCCTATGTATAATGCCCACAATTTTCCAAATGGCCCTCGGTAGAAAAAAGGTTCATACTTTTTGTACTGTACTTTTGTACTGTACTACGTGATGCGCGGGAGTGCGCATCGCATAGTACTAAACGGACGGCAGAAGAACGGAGCGTCTATGGGCTCCTTAACTCTGAACGGTCTTCTCCAAAGCATAAATATACACTTTCCCATTTAAAGTCACCGCTGTAGTCACCGCTGGGCGCCCGGATCCATCCTCCCAAAAGTGTTCGGCACCTTACTTCCCACTTATCCTGGAGCAGGATAAGTGGAACGCACGTGAGTGTGCCCTGACTTCCTACCGGAAGCCGGGCGCCCGGCGGGGATGGAGAGATGGGTCTACAGTGGAGGTATTTATATGGGTAAGTGAATGTCTTTTTGTGTGTATATTTATGCTGCCATGCTCCTGGGAGTGGGTTCTTCTCATGTGCTAAACACGCCCTTAACATGCCGTGTCACCCCCATGGGGGCCCCTGGAAGTTGATGTACCGGGGCCCAGGATTTCTCTTGGCAGCCCTGGTTCTACTTATCAGCAATCATTTTCTATGTGCAATAATAAGAATGGTCATACACAAGACACTAAACGAAATGTACAATGACAATGGCAGATAATGTCAGATGACTGCTGCTACTACTCTGTGACTATTAAAGTGCAAAAAACCCCCAAAAAAACAAAATAAAACCCTTCATGTATTCTTAATTTAGGGCGGTAACCAATTAGGCAGGGAAATTTACCACAGCTAATTGACTATCCGCTGGCCCTTATTGGGGTATTTGTTTCTTCTTGCCTTAGGCAAGCTAAACCAAATCCCCGGTAAGCGTTCTTCAAACCGTGATCACTGCTGTGGAAACGCATAGGTTTACGGCTTTTTGCGGAACCTTTATGCTTGCATGCAGTATAGGGTAATTAACTGCACAGAAAAAAGGTACTTGTGTATTAGCATGGCGCCCGCTAAGCAAATTACTTTTCTTTTGCGATTTTTGTATGCGATTTTCCTATGTAATTTATTCATTGCTCTCTGGCCGCGGGCAGTGTGATTGCATCGCACGCAAAAATCGCATGCAATTTTATAGGGTGCGATGCCATTGACTTTACTATACAGTTCTACGAGACGCAATGAGATTTAGGCACCCCCTATCCACGCCACTCCGAAGTGTGGTGAGCCCTGCGAGGGGCAGAGGAACGCGTCCTCCCGACCTTTTCATTCCCCCACCATCCACGTCGGCGTGGAGTTGATTCTATATAGTGTGGCGAGCACAGTGGGCCCGAAGCGTGGCGAGTGGATGTGGAATACATGTCATGTAATTTGCGTCCCCTCGCCATGCTTCTGGCCCGGTGGCTCGCTGCGCTTGCACACTATATAACATCAACTCCACGCCGACGTGTGGATAGTGCGGGGGTGTCTAAATCTCATTGCATCTCATAGAAGTGTATAGTAAAGTCAATGGCATTGTACCCTATCAAATTGCATGCGATTATCACATGCAATGCGATCGCATCGCACCGCCCAAGGGCAGAGAATAAATTACATAGGAAAATCACATTGCATGCAATGCGATTTACCTACGGTGCCGCACATATGCAAATTGGGCTCCCTGCTAATACACAAGTACCAAAAAAAAACCTAGCTATTACTGGATAACCCAAATTGCAGTAGAAGCCCCTTTTTTTGTGTGCGGAAAATAACAAGTAATAGGATATCCCTCTTAATGAACATTTGGGATTTAGAGATTCCGTGTGTTCTAATAACTATCGCTTTACACACTTGCTTTAACATTTCATATGTCCCAGTGGAGGATCCGCACAGATTTAACAAGCTTCAAAATGACCGCTAATCAGTTAACGCAGCTCGCCACTGATGGCTGGAAGTGGATGGCCATCGAACATCGAGGATTAGAAATCATTGATGGTTTATGGCCGATGTCAAATACTTTTGCCATCGACGGGGGAGAAATAGAAGAACTCCCGACAAACCTCAAGCTTCGTCCCCACGTTCTGATTGGGCCACGGGCCAGCAAGTCAAAGTAAATGAATGACCATCGATAGCTAAAACTATCGATGTTATCCATCACATAGTTTGTCACTAAGGGCCAGATTTTCTAAGCTTTAAAAGTGATAAAATAGAGTGATAAACAGCCAGCCAATCAGCTCCTACCTGCCATGTCACAGACTGTGTTTGAAAACGGTCAGGCAGGAGCTGATTGTGGCTGGCTGTTTATCACTCTCTATTTTATCACTTTTGAAGCTTAGAGAATCTAGCCCTATATATGGCTGGTTGCAAAATCACCATCAATGGCGACTACACGGATCCCTACCGCTGATCACACCCTCTTCCAGCAACTTCCAGAACTTGCACACAACAAAGTTCTCCGGCTTCTTTTTTATGTCAAGCTTAATATCATTAAAGGAAACCGGGGACATACAGAAGAGTATCAATGTTCCACACTAAAAATGAATATATAAATGTTTAAGGCTTTCCCTTGTAAAAGTAGCTGATCCAGCAGATAGCAGAAGGGATTACGGAGAAATAATCCTTCACCGCTAAGTGTCCATAAATCACAGTTAACTTGTAGTTGTGCGCAGTTTGCAAAGTGAGCAATAACACACTGAGGGCGTTTCTGGTCTATGGAATACGGAATCTGGTTTTCTTGGAAGCCACGCCCACATTTATGCAGAAGTAGCTGCTACAGGGAGTCTGAATTCGCATAATATGATGAGGATTCCGAACAGGACGAACCTTGTTATATTCAATGTGGAGTTTTTCTTGTTCGTTTTCTAACTTGTCTTTGATGTTCTTTTGCTCGGACATATTTTCCTGCAGCTGCATCATGCGCAGGTTCCGCTCTAATCCAACACAGACATTGAAATCATTACAAGTTGCAGAAATAAAAGTGTTAAAGAGAAGCTGTATGCACTTGACAAATGTAAATGCTTGTGACCGGCCACACCCCCGCACACTGTAGCCAATACGGCGCCTTAATACATGGCTTTTAGTATCACCTGCATTCCTGCTCAAACTAAAAATCTGATTGGCTGTCCTGGATTACCAAAGAATTGTGATACAGACACTGTATAATCAGGAACAAAAGCCAGTCGGTGAAAATGAATTCCAACTGGATAATTGCTTATAGCAGCAGAAACTATTATTATGGTTATAGTTCCGGGTTTGCTCTAATGACCGTAAAATCTAACTCTGGAGACGATTTCACAAGTTCAGCTGGCCATACATCTACAGATCGATTGTCAGATTGGGCTGGTTGGAACAAACACCTGGTAGTATCTGAATGACCGTTTGGCAGTTTTCCAGCATTTCAAAACAAATTGTTAACGGTCATTTGCTCTCATCCGTTACCAGGATTTTGTTCCAACCAGCCCAATCTGACAATCGATCTGTAGATGTATGGCCAGCTTTACATACGTGACCACAGTGAGGGCTCATGCAATGTACCCGTGACCTCTGAGCTTACATGTACCTCCTTCTAGCTGAAAATGTCTGACCACCAGGCATAGGGGGGGTATGCAATCCCCCGCCACTATTTCTGACAGGGGCAAATAGCGGCGGTTGCCTTGTTCAATGCGGTCTTTCCCGACAGTATTGAAGAGGCATTTCGGCAGAACAGACACGACTTTAAAAGCTGTCGGGGCCCATTCTGCCGAGAACCGCGGTGGATTGTCGTTCTCACGGCCGGATCTCGACGATCCACAGAAGTATCTCGTGGACACGCCCCCTTTCCGGTGCTCGGCAGGTGGGACATTGAATCCTGTCTGCTGATTATCAGTCGAGCAGGCCCAGAATGGAACAGGGTCATGGCTGTCAGGATGTCCAGACAGTCATGACCTGGGATTAAATATCCCCCATAGAGTTAAATAATGTTTTATGCAACTTATAACTTTATTATAATCAGATTTCATAATGGTAAACCGACAACGGCATTATAATTTAATAAGTCATGTCCTACTCGTTAACTGAAGGATAGGGAAAAGTCCACAGTATTATCCAGGATTAGGTTCTTACATTTAATTTTATCACTTGGTCACGGTTTAGGATACGGTTTCTGGGACAGTTCAATCGCAATGTTATATATTTATACTATTGTAGTGTTCATTCTAGCACTCACCATCTTTGAAAACTACAGCAGACAGCGACACCCCAGGCAGGTTACAGGAACTGCATGGGTTTTCTAAGAAGGCGGGTGCTAGGATGAACACTACAATATTATAAAATCCTGTAAAAATGGCGGCTTCTGCAATGTACTTGCACATTGGGCTTTTACAGTTTTCAGCCCACAAACTCTCCACCCCATCCCCAGTCCCTATCTGCTCCTAAATCCAATCTCTGTCTTCACAGCTCCCTCTCTACATATCCAGCAAGTTTGCAACATATCAGTGTCCCTGCAAAAATGGCTTTCACTTTCTGTTGTGACATCTTTTTAGCACACAAAGGTGTAATTTGGTCCTTCAAGTGGCCTCTAGTGAGCAGTAGTTGGCTATATAATATATTTGTATGAATATATTATATAATATACATAATTCAGTACCACCATCTACCAACTGGAAGATCTATAAAATAACTGAGGTCGCCTGTCATGTCTGGCACATACAGTAGGGGGCGCACTGCCGGAAAGATATGAAGCAGAGCGGAGAGGGCAGAGCGGAGAGGGCAGACCAAGAAGGTGGTTCTATACTACCTTAAGAGGTTAAGGGGGGTATGCAATCTGGGACCACGGCTGTCAATCCCTGCCGACAGCCTTGATCTTGGCCTGTTTGCGGTCAGATCGACAACATAATGACAGACAAGATTCAATGTCCCGTCTGCCGATGGACGCAAAGGGGGCTTGGCCGCGAAAACTGCTGTGGGTTGTCGATCTGCGGCCCGGATAACGTCAATCCACGGCCATTATCGGCAGAACAGGCCAGACAGGTTCTGAAGTCTGGGCCCGTTCTGCCGCGATCCTGCATCAATGCTGTCGTTAATGACAGCATTGAATAGGGAGCCGCAGCTATTTCCCACGTCGGAAATAGCTGCTGCACATTGCATACCCCCCTAAGAATAATAAAATAAATTAGGTACTTATATGTTAGTTGGGCGCCCACTAAGCTACTTGCTTAGTTTTACGCGTCCCCTCGCGGGGCTCGCCACACTATATAAAATCAGCTCCATGCCGACATGGATAGTTGGGGTATGAGCGTACTTACTATAGTGGGCGCCCAACTAACATAAAAGTACCATAAATGTTCAAACATTACTGAATAAAATAATGGTACTTGTTTCCTAGCACGGCCACAAATCTTGGCCATCGGGGGTAATTTTAGTGGCCTGCGACGCGACCGACGCGATGCTCCCGATTTTTCCATTGAAATGCATTGAAAACAGTGAAAAATCGGGTCGGTCGCGTCGTGTGCGCCTAAAAATGCTTAAATGGTCCACCCGCGATGGCCGCGATTTCCCCATAGGGAACAATGTTAAATGCCTCAATTTACCCGCGATGACCCCGATTTCCCATAGGAAACAATGTTAAATGGGTCAATTTACCCAAATCATCATAGGGAAGAATGGTAAATGGGCCAGAAAGCCCAAAAAACCCCCCTGACCAGTGAAATGTCCCCCCAAAAGTAGTTCACGCCACCCCGCGATGAACGTGAACCCGAAGCGTGGCGAGCGCAGCGAGTCCGCGAGGGGCGGCGGTACGCGTCCTCCGACCTTTTCATACCCCCACTATCCACTAGGGCGTGGAGTGAGAATAGAATAGTGTGGCGAGCGCAGCGAGCCACCGAGCCCGAAGCGTGGCGAGCACACGCGGATACCTGTGAAGCCCGCGAAGGGACGCGTTTACCTGTGAAGGTATTGCTCTCTATGGGGAAATCGCGGGCATCGCGTCTGGCCCATCGCACCCGATTTTTTTGCGCATGCGATGCCCGCGATGGCCCCGATTTTACCCCCGATGACCTCGATTATGATCGTTGTGGCCGTGCAAGGAAACAAGTACCAAAATAATAATTAAGGACGCATAACATGATCCACTTAAGAACCATATCAGAAATAGAATTTACCCAAAAAGATTTTAAGTACCAACAAAAATAAATATATAAACATGCAAAAACAATCAGACGCAAACACAAGATAGTCCTACAAGTAACGCAGAGAAGGGAATGTTTCTATATTAATCCAGACTACTAGAAAATACAGCAATCATATTACCCAGGTAGTAGTTGACAAAGTCGGCCGTCAGCGCAGGCTGCTTGTGCTTTCTCCTGCCATCCACGCTAGTACTAGTCTCCGAATTGTCCACCGGGAAGATGTCTGTGCTGATGCCCATCAGTTCCGCTTTGCGCATGAGTTTCCGTATAGCGGACGCGCTGCTGGTGAGCGGACGAGGGAGCTTCTCTCTTGGAACCCACGCCTGAGGCCTGGTGTTCCGGGCTAGCTCGGACTTCACGCGGTACTGCTGTAATCGGGTGGAGATGCGAGCCTGGAGAATAACGGAGAGGGGTGAGGCTTTGCAGAACTGCGCTAAGAGTGCTGCAAATACGTGATACAGGGGAGCGGGTAATGTCTGTGGCTAGAATAAGTCTACAGGGAGATAATTACAAGTGTAAGTGGGAATGTGGGAGAATATAGGATCTGCAAGGGAGACAAAACATGGTTCTACTTCTCAAATACCATATCACATTGTCATTGTTTGGGGATGATTTATCAAGCCTCAGAGAGAGATGTTTGCCCAAGGCATCCAATCAGTTCCTGCCATTGATCTAGCATGGTTGACAAAACTATAGTTAGGAAGCTGATTGGTGCTTCGTGCGACCTCTCATTCCCCCGAGGCTCGCTACATCTCCCTCTTTGTACTACATGCAAATATACACAGAAGGGGAACAGACACAAATCCTGCCCTAGAATAACCCACAAACAGCACTGCAGGACAAAACAGGATTTAATTATCAGGAATTCTGCTCTGGCTCTCGACTATTTCCGCAGCTTCTGCAAAACCTGGTCTGGACTCCGAGGGATTCTAAACACTTGTAGCCCCTAGACAACACTAGAAGATTCTCATGTGACCCGGAGCACCAGAGGGGCTGTATGGCGTGACTGCAGCAAAGATGTAGGACGACACATCTCTAACCTGACTACAATATACACTGTATATGTTATAATCTTTATGTAATTGACATTAATGTGCTCTGTTCAGGTGTCACAGATACTATCCCACCAGCCTCCGCCCTCCCCATCATTAACGCTTGCCTAAAAGCATTGCTTCAAAAACAAACGCAATAAAAAGAACAGTTGTATTATAAAAATGTCACTGTTTACTGGAAGAAACATTGGATTAATAATGAATATAATTTCCATAAGAAATACGCTGTGACTTAAACCTAGAAAAAAAAATTCTCAATTCAAAAACGTTGAAAAAAATAATTTCTCAATTCAAAAACGTTGAAAAAAACAAAACAAAACGATCCACGGCATAATGACAACAAAAGATAGCAATAAAATAGTCCAAAACAGGAGGATGCGGTCACCAGCAGATTAATTGGATCATAAACTGCATAGAGGGGAGGTGAGGGGGATGGTGCACAGCTGCAAACTGACAGTTAGGGGTTCTATAAAGACAGTGCTGTAACCATGCCCTGGGAGGGTGAGATTCCCACAGAAACAGAGCTCGAGCAATATCCAATACAATACAGAACATTGTCGACCGTCACATATTTCTGGGACAAATCACAGCCGTTATTATCTTTACTTTTACGGTCACTGAGGGACAGATGTATTAAGCCTGGTGAAGTGATAAAGTGGAAGGTGATAAAGTTTTCAGGCTAGGCTTGAAAAAAAATGAGTTAGGAGCGGATTGGCTGCTGTCCTTTTTCAAACCTAGCCTGTAGCTTAACAGTCAGGAGCTGATTGGCTGCTGTGTTATGACCTTCACCAGACTTAATAAATCTGCCCCAGAGTCAAGACACATACAGGGAAATGTACTAAGATGGGAGTTTATAATTCACATGGGACATTGCTGTAGGCACCCAATCAGAAACGACTTATTATTTAGTACCTTCTAGAAGATAACAGATAGTACCTGATTGGTTGCACATAGCAACATCCTATCTGATGTATGCCGGATACAGGTATAGGTCTATAACAATAAGTAGTACTCAATGATTGTCTCCACGTCTGGATTAAATGTGTTAGCCATAATAATATTAATAATATTAATAATAATAATTGAGACTAATACAGTTATGACATCTATAAAAGGTTTGAGATTGACAATCAGAGGCTTTAATGAAGCCGTTGGAACTTTATTCAGACCAAATACACAACTCCAGTTCAAATCTCATGTGATCAAAGACAAACATCCCACTTCCCCACTGAATGAAATGACCTTTAGCTCCAGACTTACATTTCCATCTCTAGGTACGCAAGGCCTTTTTTCATACTGAAACGCCACAGTCGATGGCATTAATACCTGAGCTTCTGGTGTGAGGTGCTTTTCTCGCTCTTTCAAGGACATTTTACAGTAAGATTGCAGAGCCAAATAATTTTTCCTTTTCCACTTCCTGTCAAAGCGGTCAGCGTGCTGCTTACAGTAAGCAAAGAACGGGTCTGCAATGTCCTGCATCAAAGAATAGATTATTCATTGGCATTTAAATGCAAAACTAAAAACGTATGAAGTACAACTTATGCACTAGCCTTGCTTTCTTACAAATCTAAAAGGGACAGGGATTCCTGATCGATCGAAGACTGGGTTGAGGTGGTGGTGGTGGGGAAGGGAAACACAGTGGGGGAAAGCCAACATCTTGGACTTCCCCAATTTGCTGATCCCTGACCAAAAATTCATTGGGTTGTTTGACATGCAGAATTTCCACGACTGGTCGGTTTTGATCAGGGAATTGCGTGCTGAGATCTCAAAACTGTGATGTATTCAAAATTAACAGATCAATGTTTCGGTGCGGGCACGCCCCTTTGTCAAGGTGGATAAATAGTGTTCCCGCTAGGCTGTTTTAGCGGGGCACTGCGCCCTGCCCGATTTTTAAGGGGCAAAATGCGCCCTGCCCTGCTAGCAGCGCCCTGCTAAAACAGCCTGGTGCCTGCCCCGACTGCTTGCACGGGGAAGCCCAGCTCCGCCTTAGACGGCGATGCCCGGCACCTTCATTGGGGCCGGGCCCGCCCCCTTTAGTGGCAGCGGCAGCTGGGCCCGTCCCTTTTCATGACATCACAGCCTGGGCATGCCCCTTTTGTGACGTCGGCGGCCCGGGACCGCACACAAGTGTGACGTCAGCGGGCCCGGTCCCCCCCCCGGCGCCCTGCAGCCCGAAAAGCTAGAGCAGGCATGTCCAACGTTGGCCCTCCAGATGTTGTGAAACTACACATCCCAGCATGCTTTGCCACAGTTTTGCTATTAGAGAATTCTAAAACTATTGCAAAGCATGCTGGGATGTGTAGTTTCACAACATCTGGAGGGCCAACGTTGGACATGCCTGAGCTAGAGTGAATACTATAAAAGTGAATCAACTTAAAAACACAAGTGCTTACCTTTAAATAAGGTGTACAGTAACTCCCCCATCCTCCGTGAGAATATATATAGATAGATATATCTATCTATCTATCTATATCTATATACATACATACATACATACATATACACACACACATATATACATACACACACAACATGGTTTCAGGTACAAATTACTAATTGTTCTTGGCTTGCCAACTCTGAATCCGACTTATTATATTAAATTACTACTGTTGAAATAAACTATTATTCCATAATATGTGAACGGATATTGAACCACTTACATGAAACCATTTTCTAGGAGTCCTTTGGTGGGACACTGGAACCATGGCTTACAGAGGGCTCAGGCAGAACTTTGGCCACTTTAACAAACCTGACCAGAAGTCTGACCCACCCTAAAAAACCCTAGGCATGCCAGGAACCCGGAAAGCAGAGGTTCCGGAACAGAAAGAGAATACCAATAAAAAAAGGATGATGTCCGCGTAGAGCATATACTGTATAATTGAGGAATCCATAGCACTGGGAAATTGCCATATCTTAAGGTGGTCGCACACTGCTGGGATTTCTTGCAGCAGTGTATGGGCCATCCGATTTCCTTGTATCGCACGTGACCCGCTCCCCGCCACCTGGTGGGGCTCCGAGTCAGGGGTGGTACATGCAGGCAGGTCCATCCTCCGACTCCGATTTCACCCAATTTCGCAGCCCTATCCGTCAGAATCGAGTGAAATCGACTCAAATCTTATACGTCTATGGGGACCTTAACCCCGCATTAGGTTAAGTACTGACTCTGAAGAGTTATTTAATTGTCTGGACAAAAAACAATGAGGCTTCCTGAAATAGCTGCACAGTCAATGACCCATTGCCCCTTCTGCCCTGGGGGCATTAACCAAATTTGGTAGAATGCACTCTGATATTTCCAAGTACAGGTTTCCCAGCTCCAATGTACTGCAAACTTGTTGAATTACGGGTTCTCAAACTCGGTCCTCGGAACCCTACACAGGTCATGCATTGGGTTTGACCACTGAAGGTTGACAGGCCTTAGGTCGACACCTGAAAGAGGTTGACATGGCTAACAGGGTCGGAATGTCGACACAAGCATTAGGCCAAAAAATGGGAAGGTCGACAGTCAAAAGGTCGAAATGAGTTTTTCCTGTTTTTTTGGCCCATATGTCGACACAGTGGACATGCACACTGTCAGGCATTCCCAACCAAGGTCCTCAAGGCACACCAACAGTGCAGGTTTTGTAGATATCCAGGCTTGAGCACAGGTGACTTAATTAGTACCCGAGTGATTCTGATTAAACCATCTGTGCTGAAGCCTGGATATCACTAATAACGGCACTGTTGGTGTGCCTTGAGGACCGTGGTTGGGAAAGCCTGGTTTAAGTGTACCGCGTCCCGTCGCATCGCTCTCTGCGCTTCCCATGCTTCGGGCACGTTGCGCATACTATTTTGTTCTCCAACCACGTTGTAGTGGATCGTAGGGCATGAAATACCGGCTGTCGGCACAAAAAAATTAAAAAACTTTAAAAAAAACCATGTCAACCTTCCCATAGTCAACCTAAAGCCTGTCGACCTTCAATGATCCACCTTAATAGGGTCGATCTAATGAGCGTAACTCACTGGCCTTCCCGATGCTACGTTACTATACACAGATAATTCCTTATAGATAGAAAAACATGGCTGAGCGGCACTTTCATCTCAATCAAATACACTTAACATGTTTAAAAGGCTTTTTTTTTTTTTTTTTTCTGTCTACAAACCAGTTTCATTTTTATCAGAATGGATGTATGGTGCATTTTTGATTTTTCACTTAAGAGTTTCATAAGCAATCTTCAAAAGAAGTATGTCTATTAATTTACCTCTTCAGCGGCGGCTTCAGATAGCAAGCCTTCCTTCTGGGCACAAGTGACATGAAAGTAAGCGCGGCACATGCCAGCGTCGCAGCTGATGCAGACTCCGGTCCTGGCAAATCGAGAATCTTCACAGAAGCTGCATTCCTACGGAACAGCACGGACCGTTCAACAAATCGACTTTGATGCAATATTTGAACATGTGTAGCATTAGCCGCATCTGTCGGAGTAAGCCGGTTTTCCGTTAAAGGACGACTCGGCTTTGCTCTCAATGTGACGAGTTTGCGAGAGTACAGTATTATCGCACTGCTGCCACTGTAATATACTTAACACACTTTCAATTGCAGGAAATTCACACAATTGAGAGGGGGGGGGGGGGGGGGACAAAAATGCATCCCAGTACAGAGCGGAAATGGGGTAAATAGGGGCTACAGGCTGTAATCTCTCTAATCACTCCGTCCCCAGTGACATCGATAACAAATTCTACTGATACTGTTAACGGTATCTGGGTCGTATAACCAGGTATGGTATAACTCTTCGACAGTTGGGATTCCGACAATCGTTTCTCTGACATTAGAATCCCGACAAGGGGGCAAGCACATTCAAGCCCCTTGAGAGCTCGGTGGCGAGCTGCCACCTATTCTATTCTCCCTCCCTGAAGGAAAAAGTAGCCCATGTAAACCGGGATTCCGACAGAGAAATCACCGGCAGAATCCCGACTGCTGGCGAGTCATCAGGCATCCGTCTAACCACCCGGATTTCCCGTAACCCTGGTAGTTACCTGGGGATTACCACGGCAACAACCAGAGTTTTTGTGGCAGTGTAGAAGGGGTACAAACCACATAATGTTCTATGTAAAACACTGACAGCGTGCGGCTCTGTGCTACATATCCTGCGATATTAGGCCATTTTTATTGTTATCATGCCGCTTCTGCACAAACAAAAACAAGGTTTTCTTGCATATTTTTAATGGGCATAGAAAGCCCTCTTCATGGGCAGCACAGAACATGGCGTCCGAATGTATCTTACATTGTGGCACAAGACAGAGGGATCTTTTGGACGATTTCCTCAAAGCTTTGTAAGAACACATCTGCAGTAATGCTAAAAATAGGAGTTACGTGCCGAGTCCCTCTGGCATCCTAATTCCAAAGTCAATCCCTTAGCAGGTACTATGTGCATATGCCTGACCCCTCACTTCTAATGTATATAATAATCACATGCTATACTGGTAAACATTACGCAGTGCGTTTAAGGTGATTGGTTCATGGAACACAAACACGGCAGCACAAAAGCTATATAAGAATTAAGCTAGACACATTTTTAAATACGCTTTTTATAATACCCCTACGTGAACAATAACATGATGTTTGTTTTATTACCGAATGTTTCCGCATCTGTGGCATCGAGCAGCAACTTGCGAAACGCGTTTTATTGATGGAAACCAAAATCTAGATGTTTTCTGGGTACTTATGTAGTATCTGGGCGCCCGATTTTTTGATTGTATGCCTTAAGTTAAGGCATACAATCAGATGCGATGCGATATCGCATCGCATACGACCATATCGCATGCGATGCGATGACCCGATTTTTCCATAGGATTCAATGTTAAAATGGAGTCCATTTTAACATGGAATTCAATGGGAAAAAGGGGTCCTTTTCATACCCCTACTATCCAAGCGGGCATGGAGTTGGATATAAACCTGCCCGAAGCGTGGCAAGCGTAGCGAGCCCGGCGAGGAAACACAGAATACCGTTCGCTCGCCACGCTTCGGGCTCGGTGGCTCGCTACGCTCGCAACAGGTTTATATCCAACTCCTGCCCACTTGGATAGTAGGGGTATGAAAAGGACCCCTTTTTCCCATTGAATTCTATGTTAAAATGGACTCAGACCATTTTAACATTGAATCCTATGGAAAAATCGGGTCCATCGCATCCGATTTGGTCGCATGCGATGTGCCCAATCCGACCCAATTTCTAAATCGGGCGCCCAGATACTACATAAGTACCGTTTTCTGCTCCCAAACATTTAGCAAAATTACCCCATGCTGGAGTAGTCTCTTTTTCAAATGATTGGACACCAGGCGTCCTATACACAACTCCCATACTGATCTCATTACTAATACTTGATATTTCAGTTTTCTAGCAAATGATCTCTTTTCTTTGTATATGTAATAATGTATGTACGAGAGATCGTTCTCTCCAGAGTAAGGGCAGACACAAGGCGCATTAATAATGAGGATAGGTAGGAAACCAAGATTACACAGAGGTGTTACGGACGCAGACATATGGTAACTCTGCGTACAAGCACATATAGGCATTTAGTTTGGGAAAATAAAGTGAAAGGAAAAGAAAAAAATAAATAAGACAATTACCTTAGCGCCATACTTTGAATAATTCATTTCTGTTAGGGTAACAGGGCGTAATTTGTCAATATCTCCGAAAGCGACACCTGGGACATAAAGTGCACAAACTATGTGGACCCATCTGGTGGTGAAAGAAAATAAAAATAGGTTAAGGGAAATTATGTCTTCACCTCGTACTGTGAAAGGATTATACAGTAACACTAAAAATCTACTGGGACCACGAGCATTTTGGATAAGGGATTATTCTGGATTTGGAATATTTTTTTTCTTACATACTCACCTTATCCCCTGGGGGCATCCCCGGTTCCAAGGATGTATTGCACAGGCGAGCCGGTGACATCACCGGCGCACCCACGCAATGCATCCCCGTCTCCCCAAACCGCCCCCCCCCCCCCCCCCCCCAAGATAAACAGTATGTACATTCAAATTAGAACATGCAAACCCTTGTTACACTAAATTATTATTACATTGTATTTAGAAGGCACCACAAGTGGTTGGTTGGTACATAGGACACACATTAGAACAATACAGGGTACACAGAACTAAACATAACAGTAACTAAAAAACAAAAACACAGGTAACGTTAAGGGAAGCATGGCGAGCGTAGTGAGCCATACAAGGGGACGCAGTGGAAAGTTTTGGTATCCATGTCAACAAGGCATGTGCTGACAGGCGGTATTTCATGCCCTACCATCCACTAGGCTGAGGGTAGAAGGGCGGCACTCCAATATAAAATCAACACATTTTGGTGCCTGGTCCATAAAGGTAGAAATACAGTACACCACCTACACGCCCCCCCCCCCCCCCGAAGGAAGGATTCCAGACCGGCACTCAGCAGAAGAAAGAAAGCAGTTTATTCCATGTACATGATAAGATGTAACAGCAGCTGTCCCAACAGCTGTTTCAACTGGACACAGCCTGAAGAAAACTGGCCATGTCCAGTTGAAACAGCTGTGGGGACAGCTGATGTTACATCTGATCAAGCACATGGAATAAACTGCTTTCTTTCTTCCGCTGAGTGCCGGTCTGGAATCCTACCACCTACTAGGGCGTGGCGGGAGAATAAAATAGTGTGCCGAGCGTAGCGAGCCATGCGAGGGGTCGCGTTGCTAAATTTAGTGTTTATGTTGACTGTGTTGACATTCCAGTAAAAAAAAAAAAAAAGTGTCGACTATTGACCTTGTCGACCTTAAGTCATGTCGACCATAATGTGGTGACCTTATAATCCATACCCATATTAAGCAGTACAGTTTTAGTACACAATACATCTGAGATGTAGTGAAGCAGAGGAGCAGTCTGTATGTTACCAGTCTGTATGTTAACAACAATGAGAAAATCGACTGACAAAAAAATGTTTTTTTGTCCCGAATGTTGACACGATCAACATGGACACTGTATCGCGAGCACTCACCATGCTTCCGGCACTATTTTATTCTCCCACCACTCTGTAGTGGATGGTAGAGCATGAAATACCGCCTGTCAGCACAAAAAAAAACCTGTGAAAAACTCATGTCAACCTAATGCTAGTGTAAACCTTAGCCACGTCGATCTATTTCAGGTGTTGACCTAAAGCCTGTCGATCCACAAAGGTTGACCCAATGCCTGTCAAACTAATGACCGTATACCACTTTAATTGATGATCCCATTCTCTAATATTGCTTTATATGCTCTTTTATAGTCTTCAGTCTAACACCCTGCACCTTTCAAATCCCGTGCAGTTCCTCTTTCCTGCCTAGCACAGTCAGATCTGTATTTAAACAGAGATACAGACCAAATTGTGCTACAAGCACCACAGTAAAGACACACATCCCAGGCAGGAAAGATGGACTGTACGGCTTTTGAAAGGTGCATGGTGCTAGAATGACCACTATTTCATATGTTCTAAAATTCTTAAGTATTCTCTCAGTTTTTACAAAAAATAAATTGTTTTATATTTGGTGCTCTTTTGATAAATTCTATGGAAGGAATTCAGTTAGCTGCGGTAGATTACTGCAGGTTAATTGATCCACTGCTGGGCTATCCAATTAGCCACAAAGCCAGCTGTCGCCTGAGAATTTCCTTTCACGTAAAGGGGACGAGTTACCATTTTAAGCCTAACTGGCACCCTTCGCAGGGCCGACTTTACTGAAAATTGCTCGCACCCCTATGGCCCTGACCCCAGCAATTAACTAGGCCGCACATTGCTATGCTACGGCCGCTACACGCACAGCCATGCAACAGAGAGAACCTGGTAGGGCATGCTGGGATTTGTAGTTTCCCTTTACCCTTCTGCAATTACAGAGCACGCCAACGCCAGTATTACGAGTGGAGAAATAGCACTCCTCAATAAAATAACAGGGGACACAAGGAAAAACATGCACACATTAGAACTGTACTAAGCTAAATTCAATAGCAAAAACTATGTTTATACTGTACAATCACCCTTAAAAATGCATATTCATACAATACAAAATGAAACATAGAAGTTATAGGGTAAGAGCTCTTTAATTTGACTGTTGTAACCGTAAATATACCATTAGTGACATCATCAAACCAGATTACCAAGCAATGGTGTTAAATGCAATCACTTGGTCAGTCACTAGCGTAGAACTAGAAAAAAATACACTTTTATGAATGCCCCCATGCACAAGTGCCTTTGGAAGGTTCTGGAGCTTACCTCCTTTATTCTGTAGTGTTTTTAATACATACCAAATAAGAGTAAACTGCGTTTGTACCATTTTCCGAATGAAGCTTCAGACGAAAAGAACTCAAACACCAAGCATTTTTGGACAGAAACCACCAAAATTCTGAATCGAGTGAGTGCCAACACTTTGAAATTTGAGCAAGTGGTACGGTCAAAATCGGCAGTCAAAAATGGGCAAATTTTACCATTTAGGGATTTTTTTAAAAGGAAATTCAGCTTTTTTCCATTCCTCGGACTTTGAATGGCTTCTTCCTAAAAATGCTTTGTTTTTAAAGTTGTTTTAGAAAAACAGCAAGAATTTTGCGTTTTAGCCATAGCACATTCAGAAAATGGTGTTAACTCTGTTTACTCTTATTTGGGATGCCCCAAGCGAAGTAAAAACCATTTCCAGCTTTCTACCAATTTTTTGAAGGCACAGCCTTTTTTTTTGGTCTAATTTGACTGGCCTATGCACCACAGGCCCCAATATAACCATTGGTGCCTAGGTAGCATGTAAACGCTGCAATAACCAAAAGCCGTAATTTGACTTTTTAGTGCCCTTTGCCAGAAAGGGAATTGGACCCCCCAGGACATAATAAAGTGCATGGGGAAGGGCCATGGCAAAACTAATCCCATGCTACGATGCTCCTTCCAACAATAACACATTTCAATATGCTTCCATAACTCAGAAACAAACCCATAAGCTTTTGCATTCCAGTCAAACACCCTACTCATTGTTCACACTATGCTGTTTTAGTAGGGCGCTGCGCCCTGCACGATTTTTAAAGGGCAAAGTGCGCCCTGCTGCCTGTTCCCGCCGGTGCGCACGAGGAAGCCCAGCACTGCCGTAGATGCCCGGCGCTGCCCCGGCAGTGACTAAGGCGGGGCCAGGCTCACCCCCTTTGTTGATGTCGGAGGGGCCAACCCACCTCCTTTGGTGATGGCGGCGTCTGGGCCCGCCCTCTTTGGTGGCGGTGGTGGGTGGTTTCAGGCCCACCCACAACACTGACATCGGCGGCCCGGGCCCACCCGCAACGGTGACATCGGTGGGCCTAGTCCACCCCCTTTATGCTGTCCCCTTGAAGCACCGCCCTGCTCAGTTCCTAAAAGGAACACTACATACGCTAGTCCTGGGATTACGCACGTGCGCGTGAAAAAATCCTGGGATTTTTGCGTATGTCGGAAAGGGGTATAATTTAAAGTAATCAACACCACCCTAGTTATGGTACTGGCATTTAATCAGTCACTCCACCTGTGGAACGGATTCAGTATTGAATCCCGGCGGTCGGGATCCCGGCGTTCAGAATCCCGACAGCCGAAATGCCGACAAGGGGGGGACGTGGATCGCCCCCCCTTGCGGGCTCGCTGCGCTCGCCACGCAGCGGGCCCGGTGCCTCGCTACGCTCGGCACACTAATTTATTCTCCCTCCAGGGGTGTCGTGGACACCCCAGGAGGGAAAATGTGTCGGCATTTCGGCGGTCGGGATTCCGGCGTCGGGATTCTGAACACCGGGATCCCGACCGCCGGGATCTTAACTGCATCCCCTGTGGAACACAAGCTCCTATTTGTAGGTGAGTTAGGCTCGGAGCGATTCTGCAAACTAAGATCACCTTATAGGACCTACTGCAATGCTTATTCGTGATTTGGCGCATCCTAACACAACTGTCACTTTGTTCTGTATAAATGGTTCATAGGTAAATCGAGGTTTAACCCATATCTACAAAAAAAACCTTTGGCAGACAGAATTAGTGGCCTGAATCCGTAATGAAATTAAAATAAGCGGGGCGAGGGTTTTTTCTTTAGCGATGTATCATAGGAGGTTAATACAACCTCGGGTGTGTATCCTGCAGAGTTCAATATAAAGATACAAATCTTCACCAAGCAGCTGCTTCTGAATTTAATTTGCACATTCCGTTCATGCTCCACTGGTGTATTAAATGCTTGTAGACTCTGTAGGAGTTTATCTGTGATAAACCTAACAGCTGGCTGCACCCTTCATACTGACCTTCTTCAAACACTCCTGTACATGACATGCCCGTACTATAAATGAAATGACGCCGTTTTGCAACACCAGTGTTGCTTTTTTTTTTTGTTCGACAGCCCCAGAGGAAAAAAAAAAAAGCAGATCGAGACACTCTCAAATTGGAGATGGTAACGGCTTCCAATCTGAGTGCAGATGCGCTTTCAGCTGTTTCTTCCAACGGCTCCGCTCGTTTGTTTTGGTGGCACATGGTCCAAAGTCTTGTAATTAAGACAAATTGGGTAATCAGAGAAGAATAATCCCCCCTTTCACTTTCTCATCTATTTCACTTACAGCTATGATGACAGATGTTGAATTAGACAGAGAAAAGGAACGGGATCGGCAGAACGCAAGTGACCGGACTTTCAGAAAAAAAGAACGGTGCTTAGAACGTGGGAGGAATTAAAACGGAATTAAACAGAGTTGATATTTTGATTTCAAAAGTTAAATCAAGTTAAAAACATGAGGTCTCTGTAATGGGAGAAGCTGCGTTATTTAGAAGTTGAGTGTTATGGAGCAATTTCTTTTCACCACAAGAGACAAAAGACATTCATAAACTAAGCTTCTGCTGTTCTTGGATCGGCTGAAAAGAATCTCGTTACCTAGAAGGCTGCAAGACACTCGCTTATATTGCTGGTGACCTCAGTAGCTTTCATAGCCGGGGCCACAGGGTGGGAGGTATGTATCAGAAAACTACAAAAAGTCTAAATTTTAGGGAGGTTTTTTCAATTTAACTTGCCAAGATCTGACCAATCAGCTTCAGTCATTTATCTGGCACAGCCTGTAAAATGACAGAAGCCGGTTGGTTGCCATGGGAACGTCTCCGCTGTATCTTTCTGCAAGATTTCAAAACTCTCACGAGTACTGTACTAGCCTGGACCAATGAGATAGTAGCAGATGGATAACACAACACACTACTTGCAAAAGGAGGGAATCCCACTAAAGTCCAGAAGTTACGTTAGCCCTAGAGAAATGAAATTATTTTAAACATAAGCAACCACTATATATAAATAAAAGGATATCTACTCCTCACCTCTATGAGGTGGAGTACCGCCAGTGGCCACTAGAGGCCACTTGACAGACCAAATAACCCGGGTGGGTTGACGGAATAGCCGCTAATCCGCCTGCTCCTTTGACGCAAACACAGCCAAAACGGAAAGGTTTTAGCCACGGCCCCTGGCATTCTCAATCCGACATGAAAAGATGCTAGATTGAGGCAGGTATGATGGTGCCGGGTGAGCAGCAGCGGCTTACATGGCACCGTCCTCCTGTCCGCCGCCACCCGCACCCTCCCGATGCCTCCCGTACCCACCCGCTGCCGGGAAGGGTGAGCATCAAGCAGCGGCCAAATCTGACATCCGGATTGCCCGCTGCATTTAATAAGGGATGCCGGATCCATTCCGGCAAAAGAATTTCGGAATAGATCCGGCATCACCTGAATATACCCCAAGGTCCCTAGTGGTATCGGATACAGCTCATACAGCTGGCGTGTCACCATGGGCCCTGCCTATGTGTAGAATTAGTATTCTAGCACAGCATGGTCTGCACATCAGTGCTGAAATACAGACCACACTATGCTAGAAGCACCACAGCAGACATCAACCCAATAAACAGAACCTCACAAAAAAAACAAACAGAACTGAAAACATATGTCCAGATAAAATGAAATAACATGGAAGAAACAAATGAGGAGGACGGGCGCCTTACCTTCCAGCGTCCGTCTCTTTAAATATTCCATCTTGGTTGGGGCACAGCTCGCAGCTCGGGGATACGCCACACTTGCAGGCATCGCAGAACCAGGGCTCTGTGGAGTTTTCCGAGGCTGAGCTCATGATGGAATCACTTTCCCCATCCACGCCATAGCAGCCTAGAAGCGGAACATGAACAAAGTGAGTAAAGAACGTTCAGCATTCTGTGCCGTAGAGTTTCCTCCGTCTACCTCAACACGGTTATGGGCAACTGAATAGAGGACTTCTGGTAGGTCATTGAGGAGAAACTAGATGACCGCTGGATTCTCTTGTGATTTTGACCAACGTGATTATAGTCCAATCACTCAACATCTTATGAAGGTTTGTTTCAACCGTGAACTATTCTTTCAGTAAAACGTCCCGTAACATTTTTGTCCCAAGAAATTAGGACATCATCCTATAGAACAGAACAGGGGTGGCCAAACCAGTCCTCGAGATCTACCAACAGTCCAAGTTGGACCAGTTGTGCTGGTGCACAGGTGTAGAAAATACTAACTGTAGCATTTTCCCGACCTCCCAGCTAATGCACAGGTTTAGTCATTACTGTCACATTTTCCAGATCCCCTAGCTGGTACACAGGTGTAGTCATTACAAATAACCCTTTTATACCTTAAAGCTAAGTCACACCTGGGCTTAATGGACCCGGCTCCAACCCGGATTTTGACCCCTTTTACACGCGCATTCCCACCCGGCAACATGCCAGGCGGGTGACGTCAACATAGGCGGGGTCGGAACCGGATTGAAATCCTGGGTCAGACGGTTTACTTCGCCTGCAAACCCAGGTTACTGCGCGCTCCCATGCAAAAACTCTGGTCATTAGGGCTGTGTAATGGGTATAACCGTCACATTTTCAAACATGTGCTGCACTCGTTCCTAACAGACACATTCTACAGATCCAGAGGTGGCCTGGAAAACATGGACTGTTGGTAGATATCGAGGACTGGTTTGGCCACCCCTGCCGTAGAACATACCATATACCGTAAATCCAATATCCTGATGTTTACAAAAGATGCACATTGTATTCATGTTCCCCTTTGTTTTCTGCACTTGTCAATGTCGACAGTGCTCAGGTCAATACATGAACTAGGTTGACAGTGGCGGAAGGTCAACGCAACCATTGGGCACGACAATGGGAAGATCGGCATGAGTTTTGCACATTTTTTGTCCCGAATGTCGACTTATATCGACATGGCCACCATATAAATGAACCAATGCGCTCGCCACACTTCAGGCGCGGTGCCTCGTTGCGTTCGGCACACTATTCTATTCTCCCTCCACGCCCCACTGGATGGTAGGGTATGAAATACCGCCTATTTTTGAAATTTTTTGGAAAAACTCATGGCGACATTTTGACTGTCCAGCTTCCCATTGTCGACCCAATGCTTGTGTCGACCTTCGACCTGTCTACCTATGTCATGTGTGAGTTCTGGAGAAACCTCACGTTCTCACAATGACCTGCGTGGGGGGGGGGGGGGGCACTGTAATAACAAACGCTATTCACACATTTAAAGTAATTGCTTTAAAAAAAAAAATAGTCAAGAGGTTTTAGTAAAAGTAATTTTCATCGTTTTTTTTTTTTTGTGATAACCAGAACCCAAATCTGAGATGAAAAAAACATATCTCCAAAAGCATTTACAAAAACAGCTACAACAGAAAAGAGTAATTGGGAAAATATTAACCTTCGATAAAAGAGATGAAACATAAAATGTATAAATTGAACTATTTGATATTAATTTGTCCTCGCATAAATCTGGACTCTGAAATTACATGTGTTGTAGTTTTACCTCAGTAATTGGTTTTGGAGGACAGAATGGGCGCGCAATTATCAGTCACATCACACGGAGCTCGGTACAAATGGGAACGTACGTATAAACTCCGCAGACTGTGGGAGGTAAATCCAGGCCAGACACCTGCAAAGCTTTAGAAGTAGGGCAGGCACCTAACGCATTCACTTTGCAGGCTGCACCAGTACAGTTACCCAGCCCAGCGGTCTCCAAACTTTTTTGAACCATGGTACCCTAAATAATCCAGATTTTTTTTCACGCCCCCTGTTACCGACAGTATTGAAGGCAGTTAGATCAGACTTATTTTAAAGTTGGATCTGTTTTGTCGGAAATGGCTGCGGATAGTCAAATTCACAGCCATTTTTCTGTGGTCATTTTTCACCGATCCACGGACTTTCTGACACTCGGCAGTTGGAACATTGAATTCCGACTGTTGTATCGAACGAAAACAGCCCGGGACGTTCTGACAGTTGGAATTTCGCATTGAATACCCTCCAATATTTGCTTCTGTTTGTCCACATAGTTTATGATTGGCAGCGACCTGCACTGGTTTTGCCTATTACATTGACCATAAATAATCTGAATTAGTCCTGGACCACCAATTCCAGACGCAAGTGCACGGCACACAGTTTGGGAACCAATGACCTAGCCTTATATGTACTAAGCCTGATAACGTGGAAGATGATAACGCACGGGTGTGGATCATTTTGTCTACAAGTTGGTCGACATGCTATACAGTCGACAGGTCATAAGGTCGACATGGGTCTAGGTCGACATGGGTCTAGGTCGACACTGAAAATGTTGACACTGAAAATGTCGACACTGAAAAGGTCGTCATGGTGTTTTCACTTTTTTTTCAGCCAAATGCCAACACAGTCGACATGGACACTGAAACGTATCGTCGCATGGCTCGCCATGCTTTTATTTTATTGTCCCTCCACACCCTAGTGGATGGTAAGGCATGAAATTCCACCTGTCGGCACATGTCGCTCCAAAAACTGTAAAAAAAAACGTGTCGACCTAGACCCATGTCGACCATCATGCTGTAGACAAAATCACACAATCAGCTGTGTTTGAAAAAGGACAGTTAGGAGTTGATTGGCTGGTGCGGTATCACTTCACCAGGCGTAATACATCTGACCAACTTCTTCCTAAGTAAATATCAAGGTCTACTGTCTGTGACTACAGGTAGGTCAATTGTGTCTGGGTCAACACCAAAGGTTGACATGCACAAGGTCAACTTTGAAAAAGGTTGACATGCCAGTCGCCGAGAGTTTTTCACAAATCTTTTAGGGACTTTTTCATGCTTTATGATCCATGTAGACTGCAATTGGGAATGGTGAAAGCATGCTGAGCACAGTGTAAAACCTCGCAACCCAGCATACCTTGCAACAGATTTAGCATTTGCTTAAAGCCAACTGTGGCAAAGCATGCTGGGACTTGTAGTTTCACAACAGCTGGAGAGCCGCAGGCTGACCAGGCCTGCTGTAGACATTTCAATCCATACCCCTTGTGACTATCGGTTCATCACATTAAATGGCTGTCAATTGTATGTAGGTGATAATCACATCTAAGTCCACTGTAGCCTATGAGAAGAAGAGCAATTATCTGGGACCCAGCTAAGAGGACTGTTACCTGCCCATTTGTGTTTGGAAACAGACATTGGGTTGAATACAATTTTCAGCGCCGGCACCGGTCGCTTCTGCGAACCGGACGTAGCTATTGCATTGTTGTTGTTGTTGGTGGCGGCAGCATTTCAGTTAGTACAGTTAGAGTGGTGAGCTGAAATGTGCAAAGAGTTACCCTTATGACAGGACTTTTTACATTGTGCCCGGTAGTTTAGCATAAAGCGGCTGAAACCGACACTAATGAGCCGGCCCTATGGCAACCGCTAGCTGCCGAGCAGATACCATTAGGAGCAGACTAGCAACCAATAAGCCAGGTATTACCATGTATAATCATGTGTCACCGTAACATGCAGATCAATGTATAACTAATTTCAGTAAACCGATATATAGACAAAAACAAAATGATATTATCCATAACTTGGAATGCAAGGACTAGCAGTAATCTGCATTCTGAATCAGGCCTGATATCCCTTATATCTGCCTTTGGCACCACTGTGGGTACGATTCTCACAGATTTGAAAAGCTTGTTACAAAGTAGCATAAAAGCTTTTTGGATTTATATAGTATCTCGCGTCCCCTCAGGGTCCCTAGTGTTTACGCTAGCACCCTGCATCTTCTAAAACCTGTGCAATTCCTTTTCCCTGACTGGGGTGCTGCGCTCTGCTGTGGTGCTGCTAGCACAGTGTGGTCTGTACTTCAGCACTGATATGCAGACCAGACCTGTGCTAAAATCACAGCATAGAGCGACACCACAGGCATTCAAGAGGAACGAGCATTGCGAGTCAACCAGAATAAGGGCCTATAACCATCCCCTGCAGCTGGAATCTTCACTCAACATTTCCCCTGCAGTTAACTTCCCTGATATATCTCTCCTCCAGAGAAGGAATCTAAAGCACAAAGTGATGCTGCTTTCACACCGCAGAACGTGCTTAGACCCGGTATTTAAAACTAATCTTTAAACAGGTCAGAGCAAGTTAAAACCCCTTTCTCACCGCACGTAAATACCGGGTCCCAAGCAGGATTGCGGTGTGAAAGCAGCTGGAGAACAGGACACACAGTAGCTATGAGACAGGCTGCTGGTGTCACCACGGTCAGGCTGAGAGGAGCGCGATGGACTACAGCAGACAGGAAGCAGCACCCCTGGCATGGCTACAGACAGGTGGCAATAACCGCATGCTGCCCTGCTCACTACAGATCCCTGATGCACTTATCCCGCTCCGTGCATATGTAATGAGCGGGTCCCGCTCATTACATATGCACATATAAGTACTTGTTTCCTAGCACGGCGCCAGCAATAAAAATTTTATCCATCGGGACCCCCAAAAATCGCGTTGATCGCATCGCATGCGATAGACACGTTTTTTACATTGGAATCAATGTAAAATGGTCCATGAGACCCGATTTTACATTGGCCCCCAGACCCCAATTTTTATTGTTTCCCAACCCTGATGGGTCAAATGCCCCCCCATTGTTAACGCCACACCACGATCAACGGCAACCCGAAGCGTGGCGAGCGCAGTACGTGTCCTCCGACCTTTTCATACCCCCACTATCCACGTCGAGTTGATTTTATATAGTGCACGAATCGTGGCGAGCGCAGCGAGCCCCGCGAGGGGACGCGCATTACTTCACAGGTATTACGCGTCCGCTCACCACGCTTCGGGCTCGGAGGCTCTCCACACTATATAGAATCAACTCCACGCCGACGTGGATAGTGGGGGGGTATGAAAAGGTCGGAGGACGCGTACTGCTGCCCCACCACGCTTCGGGTTGGCGTTCATCGTGGGGTGGCGTTAACAATGGGGGGGGGGCATTTGTCATGTAAAATACCCATAAGGGTGGGTATACAATGAAAAATCGGGTCCATTGGCCCATTTAACATTGTTCCCTATGTAAAATCGCGTCCATCGCATCGGTCGCATCGCATGCCTTAACTTAAGGCATGCGATGGACGCGATTTTTTTAATTGTCGGGGAAAAAAGGCTAAAAATAACACTGAAATCGCGTCGGTATGCGATCACCTACAACAGGCGCCGTGCTAGGAAACAAGTACCCACATATATAATGAGCAGGTCCCGCTCATTACATATGCACTGCGCTGGGTCCCTGCTCATTAAATATGCACTGCGCTGGGTCCCTGCTCATTAAATATGCACTGCGCTGAGTTCCTGCTCATTAAATATACACTGCGCTGGGTTCCTGCTTATTAAATATGCAAGGAGCGGGACCAATAGTGCTAACTGCTGCCTGGGTACCGTTTCAGTCCCATTCAGACTGCAAAAAGAAAAAACCTTTTTTACCGTTTTAAAAATAGGATTTTGGGTACCTACCGGTAAATCCTTTTCTCGTAGTCCATATGGGATACTGGGCTTCACTACTATGGGGATTGAGACCTCCGCAGGAGAGACAGGCACATAAAAGAACTTTCAGTGTGGGTGCACTGGCTCCTCCCCTCAATCTCCCTCCACTAGTCAGTTAATGCAAAAACTGTGCCGAAGGAGAGCATGTGAGGAGTATGTGATAATGTATTGTGGTGAGATTCATCCAGCACACCCAACCGAACAACAACATATAAAAGAGGTGAATCCTAACAACTTAAGAGGACACCTGTAACTAGAAAACAAGTCTATAGACATATCTATCCTATAGAAAACAAGGCAATAAGCCTAACAATGAAATAGTATCTGACAGCAGAAAAGCCGCACCGAGGTGGGCTCCCAGTATCCCATATGGACTACGAGAAAAGGATTTACCGGTAGGTACCCAAAATCCTATTTTCTCTACCGTCCAATGGGATACTGGGCTTCACTACTATGGGGAGGTCCCAAAGCTACCAGAACGGGTGGGAACGTGCGGATTCTGCTGTAGAACCGCATTCCCGAACTGGGAATCCTCCCTGGCCAGGGTGTCAAACTTGTAGAACTTCACAAATGTGTGTTGCCCTGACCAAGTTGCGGCCCTGCAGAGCTGCATTGCCGACACCCCTCGAGCAGCCGCCCAAGAGGTACCTACAGACCTGGTTGAATGAGCCTTTACTGAAAAAGGAAGCGATAAACCAGCTGATGCATAGGCCTGTTGGATAGTACATCTTATCCACCTGGCAATGGTACGCGTTGAAGCAGGTAACCCCTTCTTCTGCGCATCATAGAGCACAAAAAGGCTGTCCGTCTTCCGGATCCTCGCTGTGCGCTTGACATACCCTTTAAGGGTTAGGACCACCTAAGGACCATCTAAGGACTCAGGTATATCCGGATGTGCCGCGCTAGAAGGGACCACAATAGGTTGGTTTAGGTGGAACCCTGACACCACCTTTGGAAGGAATTGTGGTCTGGTCCTGAGCTCCGCCCTATCGTTGTGGAACACAAGGTAAGGGCTCCGACATGATAAAGCCCCAAGCTCGGATACCCTCCTGGCCGAAGCCAGAGCCAGCAGAACAACAGTCTTCCAAGTGAGGTGTCGCAGTTCAGACTCCTCCAGTGGAACAAACCGGGCAGATTTTAAGAAAGTGAGAACCACTTCCAAATCCCATGGTGCAGTGGGAGGCACAAAGGGGGGCTGAATCCTCAGAACCCCCTGTAAGAAGGTTTGCACTTCCGGCAAGGCCGCAATCTTTCTCTGGAAAAACACCGACAGCGCGGAGATTTGGACCTTTAAGGAACCCAATCTGAGCCCCTTATCCAAACCAGCCTGCAGGAAGCGTAGCAGGTTGTCTAGACGAAAGCTGGCCGGAGGCAAGTCATTCTTCTCACACCAGGCAATATATCTTCGCCATATGACGTGATAGTGGGAAGCCGTCACCGGTTTCCTGGCCTTGATCATTGTATTGACGACAGAGGGATGTAGACCCTTGTGGACTAGGATCTGCCGCTCAACCTCCAGGCCGTTAAACGTAGCCGCTGTAAGTCCTGAAAGACGAACGGGCCCTGGAGGAGCAGATCTTTTCTTATGGGCAGACGCCATGGGTCTTCCACTAGCATGGCCTGAATGTCCCCGTACCAGGCCCTTCTTGGCCAATCTGGTGCCACCAGAATGGCCTCCGTCCCCTGATGCCGGAGCCGCTTTAGCACCCGAGCCAACAATGGGAGAGGTGGGAACAGGTACACCAATTGGAAATCCCAGGTCCAGGTGAGAGCGTCCACCGCTATCGCCCCTGGGTCTCTGGTCCGTGCACAGTACATCGCTACCTTGTGGTTCAGTCGTGAAGCCATCAGGTCGATCTGAGGGAGCCCCCACAGATCCACTATGGCATCGAACACTTGAGTGTGAAGGCCCCACTCTCCCGGGTGAAGGTCGTGACGACTCAGGAAGTCCGCCTCCCAATTGTCGATCCCCGGGATGAAAATGGCAGACAGGGCCTGGACATTCAGTTCCGCCCAAGACAGAATCTTTGATGCTTCTCTCATGCAGGGCATGCTCTTGGTACCACCCTGCCGGTTTATATAGGCCACAGTGGTAGCATTGTCCGACTGGACCTGGATCGCCTTGCCCTGTAACAATGGAGCTGCCTGTAACAGGGCATAGTAGACCGCCCGCAACCCCAGCTTGTTGATGTGCAGGCCTGATTCCAGTGGAGTCCATCGACCCTGGAGGTGGACTCCCTGTGTCACCGCCCCCAGCCCCTCAGGCTGGCGTCCGTGGTTACCAGAGTCCAGTCCTGGATCTGGAATCGTCTGCCTGCTAACAGATTGGATGAATCTAGCCACCACTGTAGCGAGATCCTGGTTTTTGGTGCAAGTCCAATCCTTCTGCGCATCTGCAGGGGGGAGCCGGACCATTTTGTCAGAATGTCCAATTGAAAAATCCTGGAATGGAAACGGCCAAATTGTATTGCTTCGAATGAAGCCACCATCTTGCCTAGAAGTCGGAGGCAAAGATGGATCTGTACCAGAGGAGACTCTAGAACCTCCCTGACCAGCTGCTGAAGTGCACTGACCTTTTCCATCGGCAGAAAGACTCTCTGTTCCGATGTATCCAGTATCATGCCCAAGAAAACCATCCTCTGGGTCGGAACCAGCGATGATTTGGACATGTTCAGAATCCACCCGTGGTCTCTTAGGACTCGCATGGACAGATTGAGAGCACTCCTCAAAGCCTCTGCCGACCCTGCCTTTATTAGCAGGTCGTCCAGGTATGGCACGACATTCACCCTCTGGAGTCTGAGTAGTGACATCATTTCCGCCATTATCTTTGTAAAAACCCTCGGGGCAGTCGACAGGCCGAAAGGCAAGGCCCGGAATTGATAATGGTCGTTCCCCAAGGCAAATCTGAGATAGATTTGGTGTGGGGGCCAGATAGGGATGTGTAAATAGGCGTCCTTGACGTCTATGGAGGCCAAGAACTCCCCTCTCTCTAGGCTGGCGATCACTGAGCGCAAGGACTCCATCCTGAACTTGAACACACGCAGGAAAGGGTTCAGTGATTTTAAATTCAGGATGGGCCTTACTGAGCCGTCTGGCTTCGGTACCAGGAATAGGTTGGAATAATATCCCTGGCCCCGCTCCGTGCTTGGAACCGGTACAATTACCTGAGACTGGAGCAGCCTGGTAATGGCCCCCTGGAGGCGAACCTGGTCCTCCTGTGACGCTGGAAGAGCCGACCTGAAGTATCTTCTGGGAGGGGGCTTGTCGAATTCCAGCCTGTAACCTAGTGAAATGAGACCCCTGGCCCAGGAATCCAGACCCGAGGCGTCCCACACATGACTGAATTGCAACAATCGCGCTCCCACCGCGAGAGAGTCTCGTGGCGGGAAAACCCCGTCATGCTGCAGGCTTAGAGGATGCTGCGGCATTTGGATGGTCCTGGGTGCTGGAGGAGTTAGGCTTCCTAAACTTGCCTCTTGTGCCTCTGTTGGCATTAGAGGCGCCCCTGGCTTTGGGGCGAAACCTGTTCCCACGAAAGGACTGCTGGGAAGTACCTGTGAAGGTACGCTTTGCCACCGTGGGAGCTGATGGGAGGAAGGTAGATTTCCCTGCCGTGGCCTTGGAGATCCAACCGTCTAATTCACTCCCAAAAAGCCATTCGCCTGTAAAGGGAATACCCTCCACACTCTTCTTTGAATCTACGTCAGCAGACCACTGACGTAGCCACAAAGCCCGTCTGGCTGAAACCGCCATGGCTGAATTTCGCGCGTTTATTGCGCCCAATTCCTTTTGCGCCTCACACAGGATCTTAGCGGTATCCTGAATGTGCCTCAGGCTGTCGCCTATCTGGGCCACAGTCATGTCACCCAACAACCCTTCTTGAATCTGGGTTGACCAGGAATGAATGGCCTTAGCCATCCAGCAGCTGGCTAAAACTGGGCGTTGTGATGCCCCACTAGCCGTATATATGGACTTGAGGGTAGCTTCCAGCCTCCTGTCCGCCCCGTCTTTAAGGGTGGATACACCTGGGACCGGTAGCAACACCTTCTTAGAAAGGCGGGAGACAGATGAGTCCACTACCGGTGGCTCCTCCCACTTCTTCCTGCCCAAAGGTTCAAAAGGATAGGCATTTGTGAACCTCTTTGAAATAGTAAACCTTTTATCAGGGTTTTGCCAAGCAGCCCTGAACACAGTTTCTAACTCCGCCTGCTCAGGGAAGTACACTGGCTGTTTCCTCTGAGTCATGAAGAAAGGATCTCCTTCTGCGGATGCCTCCACTGGGAGATCTAAAACATCCCTGATGGCCCTGATAAGCGGTTCAGGCCCATGCACTGCTGCCTCAGGGACTGGTTCCTGCAGAACCTGCTCCTCACCCTCCTCTAGTATGTCCTCATCATCATCGTCTTAATCAGGGGCCATCGCAGCAGCCGGCCTCTTTTGAGGCTGTGCGGGAGGAGGTACACTAAGGGTATGAAGAATATCCACCCTGGCAGCTAACATGGACAATTCTCTCTGAACCCTCTGCGTTTGCTGAGTGTTATTGGAAAGCTGTGAAGCCACAGAATCCAACAGGGTCTTTATGTTGGAGGCCCAAACAGGCTCCTGCTCGTCAGCCTGAGACGGCCCCACAAGCTGTGGGGGCACCCCACTGATCTGAGTGTCAGCACTACTGGGCTGTGGTGACATACAAGCCTCACAAGTAACCTGGGACTGTGATTTTGGCACAAACTTGGTGCTACACACCATACAAGTGAACTTTTTCACCATGATGAGACAGTACTACAATGTCTGCAGTACAACACAACCGACACGCAGTCACACACGTGCACACCCCACACAGCTGGATGTGAAAAACAGACTATGTGCTTGTTTTATGCTGTGATAAGTAACTAATCAGTGGGGAAAAAACAGAGCAATTGGGGAGCCAAGTGCACCCTTAACCTGAACTCACAGATCTGGGTGAGCTGGTAACGCTGAACACAGTGATATGAACAAACACAGTGTCTGAGTAAGCCAGATAGCGCAGCAGCACTAAATCGCTATAAAAAACCTGCTGTCTCTGCCGTGCTGCAAGGACCCAAATCCACCACGCCAGTGAGGAGCCCTCTGTAATGGAGTCTGGCAGCGTGTGAAGAAGCAGGAAGTGACAGCGCGCGCCCAGCAGAGCTTGGTCCCGCTCTGAGTGAAGCCCCGCCCCCTGTACACGGAGCTGGCGCTTCTATATATTTATACTGACATATAATAAAGGTGTAAAATATATATATAATACAATATAACCTGAGGGGTGTCCCTGGTGGTCCAGCGGCAGCACCCCTATGCCAGTTACCAGACGCGGTGTTCACGCAGTCCCTGCTGGAGAGCCGCCATTACTAGCCGTCAGTCTTGCCGCACCAGAAATGGCTGCGGGGACCCCTTGTGGGACCCCCAGCCTGTACTCACCACTGAAGTCTTCTGACCTGTCAGGGGTGTGCGGCGGCTAGGGGGCTTGCTCGCCACAGCGCAATGCTGTGCGGTGACAAGTCCCACGCAGGACCGAATTGTCCTGTAGCAGGGTCAGCTCTGCACCTGAAGAGGTCGGGGACTGACCCTTCCCCTGACACCCACGAAGCAGGACAGCTGTGTGGTCACCACAGCGCCCCAAAATAACAAACTTTGAAAATAAATGTAGAAAAACTCTGGAGCATCCAGAAGCACTGCCTCTCCTGGGGCACATTTTTCAAAACTGACTAGTGGAGGGAGATTGAGGGGAGGAGCCAGTGCACCCACACAAAGTTCTTTTATGTGCCTGTCTCTCCTGCGGAGGTCTCAATCCCCATAGTAGTGAAGCCCAGTATCCCATTGGACGGTAGAGAAATACCGGTTATTTTAAAATGGAAAATTCACTCTGGACCTTTTAGACCGCACATATTACCGTTTTGAAACGGTAAAAAAACTACAAAATACCAGGTAATAAGTTTGGTCTGAAAGGGGCATTAATAGACCAATAACTCCTGATGGAAAGTGCTGGGACCATCCAATCAGTCGATCCAGTTAGTGTGTTGGGCCGTGCCTCTAGAAGAGGACTCGCAATATGGTCAGAGAGAGAAAACACCATGATAATATTAGACAGTAGAATAAATCAGGAACCGCACAGCAGTGGGACAAATAAACCACTTAAGAAAAAAAAAAAAATAATAATAATTAATAGAACAGATTTTTACCTTCATGCACGGTTATCCCACAATTGTCACACTGGATAATTTCATCGGCATCTTCGCTATTGTCCCCAAGGCAAACACAGCAGATTAATATATGGTCCATTTTCTGGGAACACCATTTCTCACTCTTCTCAACAAGGGAATCCTTAAAAATAATAATTTTCATATAAAATTGTAGGTGAAATGGGCTGATCTACAAAACTTAGCATTGACAGAGATACAATTATCAATAAAACCCCGTTCTCACTGCAGCCAAATTTTCCCTTTAACATGGGATTTTTGGCAGTGAGAACGGGTCGCATACCAGGATCTCAGACACAAGTAAAACCCTTCTTTTTACCCGTGTCTGAGATCCGGGTATGCAGACACGGGTTGACCCGTTCACACATTCCACAAAAACCTGTGTTAAAAGGCAAATTCCTGGGTAGAACTTCTTCACCCGGGAATTTGCCTTGCAGTGAGAATGGGGGTCCAGCGCGGCTGTCCCCTGCATTTCAATGCCGGGGAAAAGCCATGTATTTCTCACTCGCAAACGGCGGAAATAGCGGTAGGGCCCTTTTCAATGTAGTCTTTCCCCGACAGCATTGAACAGGGATTTTGGCGGTACGGACCCGACTTTAGAAGCAGTCGGGCCCGTACTTTCAATTCATTAGCGACATCTGCAATCGTAGGACTCCCTAATATAGGGCACAAATAATAACCTGTATCAGTCCGGCTCACAGGCGCAAAACCGTACAGAAAAAAAAGACTTTCTCTGCACAAAAACATTCAAAATTGTAACTTCTTTCAACTGAATTTATCATTTTAATGACTTAAAAAATCTGTGCACATTCTTGAAGCTGTTATGGAACACAGGGGTAAATGTATGACGCTTGGAGAAGTGGTATCTATCCCCCATAAATAATGTCATTGACAAGGTAATAATAAACCAGCCAATCAGCTCTAATATGTAAATTGACAGGAACTGATTGGCTGGAGCACTTCTCCAAGCTTCGTACATTTACCCTAGTACTATACAACAAGCAGCACAATGAAGCAAAGCAGGGTAGAACAAAGCTAATGTGGATTCACGAACGCCTCTGCGCCTGGCCTCACAATATCTGGTCGACTGGTCGTCAGTAATAGGTCTTAAAGTCAATAGGTCGACACATCATAAAATATCGACACGCTTTAGGCCGATCCCGGGAATTGGCCCTGAAATTGCTGGGATTTCCAATCCCGGGACTTCAGGATCAGATTGGGCATGCGCAGTCTAATGCCAGGCGGTGTCTGAGCACTCACTAAGACGCTACCCGACTGTTCCCAACCCTGGTGTGTTCCTCTGCTCAGTGTGATGTGGTCAGAGGTCATGCCACACCGCCGCACCCGTCTACTCTGATGTCTCCTGTCCGCTGACTCCCGTTGGTACCGGGCACCGCTGCTGTCTGACAATCCTGGAACTGAGCATTTTTCAATCCCGAAGTTCAGGACTGAAAAAATGGCCCGGGATTGGCATCCCTAGTCGACATTGACAAAAGATCAACACAAGCAAGGTCAACATGGAAATGATTGACATGGGAAAAGGTCAACACTAGTTGTTCGTGATTATTATTTATTTTTTTAAACAGACATGTTCTTACTTCACAATCCAAGTGGGCACAGAGTTAGATTAGAATAGTTTGCCCGAGCACAGTGAGGCTCCGTGCCCGTAGCATGGTGAGAGCAGCGGTACACTTACACGGTGTCCCTGTCATCAGATTTAGACAGCAACCAAAAAGTAAAAAACACGTCAACCTTTCCTGTATTGACCATTTTCATGTCCACATTGTACTTGTGTCGACCTTTTGTTAAAGTTGGCATAAAGCCTGTGGAACTTCCTCACGTGTTGCCCTATTGACTGTCTACCGAATGATACACACCTGCCCTCAGATCTACAGAAATGCATTACTTTGTCTGCTAGTTAAGTTTGGGCACTAATGGGAGGACTTAGGGTCAGGCTGCGGGGAGGGCGGCAAGAATAGGGTCAGGCTGCGGGGAGGGCGGGAAGAATAGGGTCAGGCTGCGGGGAGGGCGGGAAGAATAGGGTCAGGCTGCGGGGAGGGCGGGAAGAATAGGGTTAGGCTGCGGGGAGGGCGGGAAGAATAGGGTTAGGCTGCGGGGAGGGCGGGAAGAATAGGGTTAGGCTGCGGGGAGGGCGGGAAGAATAGGGTCAGGCTGCGGGGAGGGCGGGAAGAATAGGGTTAGGCTGCTGTTAGGGGCGGGAAGAATAGGGTTAGGCTGCGGGGAGGGCGGGAAGAATAGGGTCAGGCTGCGGGGAGGGCGGGAAGAATAGGGTTAGGCTGCTGTTAGGGGCGGGAAGAATAGGGTTAGGCTGCGAGGATGGCGGGAAGAATAGGGTTAGGCTGCAGGAAGCGGTGGCAAGAATAGGGTTAGGATGCGGGGAGGGCGGGAAGAATAGGGTCAGGCTGCGGGGAGGGCGGGAAGAATAGGGTTAGGCTGCGGGGAGGGCGGGAAGAATAGGGTCAGGCTGCGGGGAGGGCGGGAAGAATAGGGTTAGGCTGCTGTTAGGGGCGGGAAGAATAGGGTTAGGCTGCGGGGAGGGCAGGAAGAATAGGGTTAGGCTGCAGGAAGCGGTGGCAAGAATAGGTTTAGGCTGCAGGGAGGACGGGAAGAATAGGGTCAGGCTGCGGGGAGGGCAGGAAGAATAGGGTTAGGCTGCGGGGAGGGCGGGAAGAATAGGGTTAGGCTACTGCATACCTCCCAACAGTCCCGATTTTATCGGGACAGTCCCGATTGTCAGGGGCTGTCCCGATGTCCCACCCGCGGGCGGCAGTGTCCCGCGGTGTGGGGGGGCTGTTGGGAGTCCCCCCTGTCGGCTGCTAAGCAGCGGGGAATAAACGCTGTGCGCATGCGCACAGCGTCTATTCCCGCAGCCAGGGGGCTGGGGGCATGGCTAGAGGCTCACAGAGCCTCTGGGTCATGCCCCCATAGCGGCAAAATGGGGGCGTGGCCTCGCGGGGGAGCCGCCAAGTATAGGCCACGCCCCCGAAAATTTCGGCGAGCCTCCGGCGCGCAGCGGCAGCGTCCCGACTGGTGAGCAACGAAAGTTGGGAGGTATGCTACTGGGAGGGAAGGAAGAATAGGGTTAGGCTGCTGGGAGGGCAGGAAGAATAGGGTTAGGCTGCGGGGAGGGCGGGAAGAATAGGGTCAGGCTGCAGGAAGCGGTGGCAAGAATAGGGTTAGGTTACGGGTAGTGGTGGGAAGAATATGGTTAGGCTGCGGGGAGGGCGGGAAGAATAGGGTCAGGCTGCGGGGAGGGCGGGAAGAATAGGGTTAGGCTGCTGTTAGGGGCGGGAAGAATAGGGTTAGGCTGCGGGGAGGGCGGGAAGAATAGGGTTAGGCTGCAGGAAGCGGTGGCAAGAATAGGTTTAGGCTGCAGGTAGCGGTGGCAAGAATAGGGTTAGGCTGCAGGGAGGACGGGAAGAACAGGGTCAGGCTGCAGGGAGGGCGGGAAGAATAGGGTCAGGCTGCGGGGAGGGCAGGAAGAATAGGGTTAGGCTACTGGGAGGGCAGGAAGAATAGGGTTAGGCTGCTGGGAGGGCAGGAAGAATAGGGTTAGGCTACTGGGAGGGCAGGAAGAATAGGGTTAGGCTGCTGGGAGGGCAGGAAGAATAGCGTTAGGCTGCTGGGAGGGCAGGAAGAATAGCGTTAGGCTGCAGGTAACATTGGCAAGAATAGGGCTATGCTGCAGGTAGCAGTGGCAAGAATAGGGTTAGGCTGCACTAAGCGGTGGCAAGAATAGGGTTAGGCTGCACTAAGCGGTGGCAAGAATAGGGTTAGGCTGCACTAAGCGGTGGCAAGAATAGGGTTAGGCTGCACTAAGCGGTGGCAAGAATAGGGTTAGGCTGCACTAAGCGGTGGCAAGAATAGGGTTAGGCTGCACTAAGCGGTGGCAAGAATAGGGTTAGGCTGCACTAAGCGGTGGCAAGAATAGGGTTAGTCTGCACGAAGCGGTGGCAAGAATAGGGTTAGTCTGCACGAAGCGGTGGCAAGAATAGGGTTAGTCTGCACGAAGCGGTGGCAAGAATAGGGTTAGGCTGCAGGTAGCGGTGGCAAGAATAGGGTTAGTCTGCGGGTAGTAGTGGCAAGAATATGGTTAGTCTGCGGGTAGTGGTGGCAAGAATATGGTTAGGCTGCAAGCAGGGCAGAAAGAATAGGGTTAGGCTGTGGGTAGTGGCGGGAAGGTTAGGGTTAGGCTGCGAGTAGGGGCAGGTAGGTTAGGCTGCAGGTAGAGGTGGGATGATTAGGGTTAGGCGGCAGGTAGGTTAGGGTTAGGCTGCGGGTAGGGGTGGGATGATTAGGGTTAGGCGGCAGGTAGGTTAGGGTTAGGCTGTGGGTGGGAAAGTTAGGGTTAGGCTGCGGGTAGAGGTGGGAAGGTTAGGGTTAGGTGGCGGGGTAGGTTAGGGCTGTGGGGCCTTGAGATTAGATTAAGGTGGCAGGGTACAGGGCTGCTAAAAGGGAGGGTTATGGTTGGGAGGATGAGGGGAATGTATACTTAAATTACCCCTTTTGAGATTCCCTTCTTTGGGATGCCAGCGTCAGTGTTCTGACCGTATATATATCCCCCGAGCCAAAAGGATCCACCCAGCGTTCTCAGGAAAAATCTGGGCTACAGTTACCCTAGCTGCTGTGACATCACTGGTGCTGACCAGCAACAACAAAGTGAGCGACACAGTACTCTAGTCTACCAAACCATTACCCTCTACTCCTCCTAATATGGTGGCCTGTTGCCACAGAGAGCATTATGGTCATAGCTGGATATTGAGGTTGGCTCGCACAGCACATTTGGTTTGCTAATGGACAAAACCATGCTGCACTGCAGGTGGGGCTGATGTAACAAGTGCAGAGAGAGTTACATGTGGGTGGGGTTTGTAATTCAAACTGATATTGCAGTGTAAGAATAACGCAGTCAGTATTTACTCTGCACAGAAACAAAATAACTCACCGTAATCTAACTCTCTGCACGTTACCTCTGCCCCACCTGCAGTGCAGCATGGTTTTGTCCATTAGCAAGCCAAGGGGCTGATTTAGGTTGACTCACAATGTTGCAAGTTCGGCCCCGTTACAATGTTTTTGAGGACTGCGCATGTGCAGCCCCCCTGTGCGGATGGCTTCGGCGACTTGCATAGTCACCAAGCTGATCACAATCATCAGGTTTGGCAGGCACATGGAGTAAAGCTGGCCATACATCTACAGATCGATTGTCAGATTGGGCTGGTTGGAACAAAATCCTGGTAATGGATGAGAGCAGATGACAGTTGACCTTTTGCTTTGAAATGCTGGAAAACTGCCAAAAACTGTCATTTAGATATTACCAGGTTTTTGTTCCAACCGGCCCAATCTGGCAATCGATCTGTAGATGTATGGTCAACCATACCCAGCGTTTCCTGGGCATGCCCACATAAACGGTGGGTCCTTCAGGAAAACGCTGGGCATCCCTATGCGAACGCAGGTGAGCCGATGGCTGCCGGATGAGATCACATGATGTCAGTGCCCGCCCCATCATCAAATGATGACTTACCCGTACACTCACATGTAAATGCGGTCGAACGTATATAAAAAGGAGCGTCTGATGGCTTGGTAAGCTGCACATATACACAGTTTACCGAGCTTTGCTAATTCACCCCCCAAATACGCTGTGCAAGTGAACCTGAATAACCCCCCATTCAGAAAAGCAATATACAGCCTTTGATGCATATGAATGTCGCACTCTGCCCCTATGTGCTCTGTAAGACTGAAATCAGCATTTTCAGTCTGGTTACCGCCATCTATACCTCAGCTAGTAACATGTTTGCACATTCGGATAAAGCTGTCAGCAAGCGTTATGAATTACCTCATTACTTTTACTCTGAGACAGCGTCAAGCTGTCGTTTGTCAGCTCCTCGTCATCAGCGTTGCCTCTACTGGGAATCTTTATTTTTGTCTTCTTTCCATCCTCCTCACTGGAACTGCTGCAGTCATCTTTATTGCCGGCATGTTGGTTCGATTCCGCCTCGCTCCCATCCTCTTCCTCGTCGTCTTCCCCATCGCTGCCTTCCCCAGCAGAGGACTTTCCCTTCCTCTTGCCGCCGGTCGGTCTCCAGTCGTTGTCATCCTCGCTGTCGTAGTCGTCCATTGCGTTTAACTCTTCCATGGTGATGAAATCCAGCAGGGGGCGGTTTCTGCGCAGATTCCATTTCTTGGGCTCATTGGCTTGGTCGTCTACGCTAAGGTCCACATCTGGGACCTTTTCCTTCCTCTTCCGAGACTTATCGATCTCTTCTTTTTTGATCTCCTCTTTGCTGGGTTGCTCGCCTGTTGCCTTTTCCTCTGTGTAACTCATACCGGACTCTTCACCTCCTGGGCCCGCCTTAACCTCCTCTTCTGTAGCAGCAGCGGACATGTCTATCTCCTTTATGTCATCTTCAGAGTCACTGGCAGAACCTTCCCCACTGTCCTTTGACCCATCTTCACTGCCGATCACGCTGCCTTCAGAATCTGAAAGACAGACATAAAACATGTCCAAAAAAAAGCAGGAGACAATACTACATGAAGGACTTTACACCGAATAACTCTTTTATAGACACACATGTCGCTGAATTTAACCACAGAAATCCAACTTTCAGGATCTTCCTTAGATAGATCCAATTGTCATAATGTTTTCTGATAAAGTGTACCCCCATTGCCTAAACAATGCAGCAATTGTGTAAGGAGAACCAACGTTAATGGCATCACTAAGGGATGAGGGGCTAGAACTCTAGAACGTAGAGATGCAAATCAGCCATTTTGTTGGCTAATTATTATTATTAGTTATTTATATAGCGCACACATATTCCACAGCAGTTTCAGAGAATAGTTGAACATTCACATCAGTCACTGCCCCCAGTGGGAAAAGGTCATTGTTTCGACACATTTTAGGTTGACATGCATTGGCTTGACATGGCTAAGATCGACAGCGTGAAACAGAAGGCTTTCTATATTTATTGGAATGCCCCTGTGGGCTCCAATATATAGGACAGACCAAACTAATAATATGCTAGGCTCATCTTCCTCTCCCGCCGCTCTACCTCCACCTCCCCCCTCTGTCTATCTCTTCACTGGCTCCCCATTCCTTTCCGAGTTCTCTTTAAACTCCTCACCACCACCTACAAGGCTCTCTCCTCCTCCACCGCTCCTTACCTCTCTTCACTGATCTCTATCCACACTCCCTCCCATCCTCTTCGCTCCATCGCTGACCTCTCACCTAATCACCTCCTCCCACTCCCGTGTCCAAGACTTCTCTCACACTGCCCCACTGCACTGGAACAACCTCCCACCACCCATCAGGCTTTCTGATTCCCTTACCTCCTTCAAGCGCTCCCTCAAAACCCACTTTTTTCGACTAGCCTATCCCTCCTCCTAACCTCTTTTGATCCTCCTATCCTGCCTCCGTTCCTACTTATCCTATTGTTTTTCGTTCGTCCACCCACCTATTTTTAGTATGTTAACTCTTATGAGTAGGGTCCTCCTTCCTCACGTACTCACCCTACCTCTTTACCTCACCTGTGCTCCTGTCCTGTTCTTCCCTTCCTCTACTTCATCTTCAGTCTCCTCGACAATTTTGACACCTACTTCTGAACTGATGCTGATTTTAGTTCTACCAGCTATACCCCTATTTATACTGTATTTTATCAACACACCCTGTACGTTACCTTGTAATTTGTTTTTTGTTTGCTATGTACGGCGCTGCGGACACTTTGCGGCGCCTTATAAATAAACGTACTACTACTACTACTACTACTACTACTACTACTACTACTACTACTACGAATAAGAGAACATATTTATAACATAAGATGAGGCCTGAAGACACACAGGGGGTATTCAATCGCTGGCGAGCATCTCCCGTTAGGGAGATGCCCGCCGGGCCCTATTCAAAGCTGTCTTCCCTGACAGCATTGAGCAGGGTATCTCGGCAGAACGAGCCCGAAATCACAAGCTGTTGGGCTCCTTCTGCCTAGAACGTCCGGGAAGTGACGGCTGCAGCTCGCCTCTTCCCGGCCACGCCCCCTTCTCGTCCCGCTGCAGGCGGAACATTGAATCCCGCCTGCATATTCTCGGTCGAGCTGACCAAGAACGGGATTGGGTAACAGCGATCGAGCAAGCTCGACTGCCGTGACCCTCACATTGAATACCCCCCAAAGTCTGTCAAATCTCTTTTAGGAATGCCATAACCAAGACCCTTCAAAACTAAATTTATAGGCATCCAGAAAATAAACAAACACTGGAGAAAGGGAGACTATATAAAGTCATTACTACAAAACGAGACTAAATGGATCTACCACCTCAAAACCTTACACCCACAAGTTCTCAATATCGATTTATAGACCTGAAAAGCTTCCTAAAAACACACTTTAGACTAAAATAAATAGAAAAATTAAGATGAATGTGTTTTATTTTATTTTTATTATTTATTTTTATTTATTCTTATTTTTCTATTTTATTTATATTTATCTTCTTCTTTATTTTATTTGATATAATGAAAAAATAAGTAAGCACATGGTTGCCGCCAAAACCTATGACCACTTCCTTAGTAGGAAGTGATTCCATTTTTAACAAAGACAAATAATGTTTTATAGACATTTTTAAATAAAAGCCACACAATCCCCAGTGTGTGCATCCATGATTAAGTGCCCCCCCAAGGCAAGAAATGCATTGGAGGAGATACGGAGACCGGAAGTTCAGAAGCGCCAGAGTACACTCAGACGCCGGTCAGCACATGGAGCCGCTGAAGTTAAAGCTGTGGCGATCCTAGGAGAAAAAAAAACACCCGCAAGTATAGCTAGGGTGAGTCAGTTTCTCTACAGTTTCTCCACAGCACTACGGCAAAACTATCTGCTAAAGTACAACACCTTCCATCACCAGAAAAAAGAAAGTAAAAAGCTCTATTAAGGGCCGTAAACATTATTGGCATTGATTTTATTATTATCTTTATTTTATTTTCATTATTTGTTTTTAATTCTTTTCATTACTTATTTTTCTTTTCTTTTTCATTTTATTATTTATTTTTATCCCACCTTACCTTATTTTCACACTAAAGTGCTTTGTTTCTAGCATAACAACAATTATAAATATAAAATATACAGAGCAGATAAAACACAATTCCGTTAGCGCATAGTACAATTTATACATCTTTTTTACCATCAAAGTGTACCCTGTCCGCTCGCCATGCTTCTGGCACGGTGGCTCGCTATGCTTGTGTCGATCTTCCAGCCATGTTGACCTATTTCATGAGTTAAACTAAGCCATGTCAATGAAAACATCGGATTATACTCACCGATAATTCCTTTTCTTCTTAGAGACCATGGCAGCCTTAACATTGGGATTCCATCCCTCCTCCTCGTAATTAGACAGGTTACTTTTTTCCCAGGGACCTCCCCTTCCTGTATAAATCCCTGCTCCTCCCAGACCCTGGTGTCTTTTCGAGTGTCTCCTTCCATTCCTGGGAAAAAAGAACACAAAAGGGAGGGCAAACCATGGCTGCCATGGTCTCTAAGAAGAAAAGGAATTATCGGTGAGTATAATCCGATGTTTTCTTCTACGATCCCATGGCAGCCTTAACATTGGGAAATACCAAAGCAAAATAAGAAAGGGAGGGACACGAAAGCATGTTCTATAATATTTTACTTTTTAAACACACTCTGCAAAACTTGACTCCCAAATTGAGTTCTTGAAACATCTAGCTCATAATGCCTTGAAAAGGTATGGACTGAGGACCAAGTAGCGGCGTCGCACAGATCCTTGACTGATGCATTCGCCTTCAGAGCCCAGGAAGTCGCCGTAGCCCTCGTGGAGTGTGCCGAAATGATCGCCGGAACTTCTCTTCCTTCCAATTTATATGCAAATGAGATAACTTCTCTCAACCATCTAGCGATGGTCTGCTTGGTAGGTGTGAGCCCCTTTCTGGCTCCTTCCGGGATGATGAACAGGCTTCTTGATTGCCTAACGTCCTCCATTCTTTGTAGGTAAATGGTAATACATCTTACCACATCTAGTCTGTGTAACAATTCTTCTTCTTCACTCTGTGGGTCAGGATAGAATGAAGGTAGCGAGATCTCCTGATTGAGGTGAAATTCAGAAACCACTTTTGGAACGAAATGTGGATTTGTCTTTAAAACAATTCTTCCTGGAAGTATCTTTAAATATGGTTCTTCAGCCCAAAGGGCTTGTAGTTCACTGACTCTTCTTGCCGATGTTATGGCAACTAAGAATACTGTTTTCCATGTTAAATGTCTCAACGAAGTCTCGGACAAGGGTTCAAATGGAGGTCTCATTAAGGTCGTCAACACCAAATTCAGATCCCATGATGCTACTAGCGCTCTAATTGGAGGTCTCATCCTCTTAATTGCGTTACAGAATCTTATAATCAATTGTTCTTCTGCCAGCCTTCTCTCCACCAGGACGCTCAAGGCTGAGATCTGCACCTTTAATGTAGAGTTGGCCAGACCCTCGGAGAACCCTCTACACAGGAACTGTAGAATCTCTGCTGTGGATGTCTCTTGTATTGGTAATGTTACCCCTCTCCAGTTGATAAAGGTACGCCATACCCTATAGTAGATATTCGAAGAAACTTTCTTCCTTGCTTGTAGCAGGATCGCCACCACTTGGTCTGACAGACCTTTCTGCTTCAAGGAGTTCCTTTCAATCTCCAAGCCGTCAAAGCTAGAGTAGCTGGATCTGGGTGAAGCACTTGATCCTGTCTTAACAAATCTGGTCTCAGTGGGAGGGTCCATGGACCCAGAATCGCCAATCTCTGTACTGTTGAGAACCAGGATCTCCGAGGCCAGAAAGGAAGGATTATTATCACCTCTACCTGATCTTCCATTATTTTCTTTAACACCTTGTGAATCAATGGAAATGGTGGGAACACATACCCTAGTCGGAACGTCCACTGGACTGACAAGGCATCCGCTGCTGATGTTTGGGGTAGCCAAAATCTGGAGAAGAATTTCTCTACCTTTTTGTTCAAATGTGTCGCCATGAGGTCCACTTCTGGAACTCCAAACCGGCTGGTTAGTTCCCTGAAGGTCTCCCCATTCAACTCCCACTCGCCTGGGAGGATCTGTTTTCGACTGAGAAAGTCTGCTAGCACATTCTGTTTCCCGGGCATGAATAAGGCTGATAGTGAATTCAGATTCTCCTCTGCCCATGACACTATCTTCGCAACTACATTCATTAGGGACTTGCTCCTCGTGCCCCCCTGATGATTTATGTAGGCCACGACTGAGGTATTGTCAGAGAAGATTCTTAAATCTGACTTCCTGATTCTTGGAGAAAAGAACTCGATTGCTCTCCATACCGCCTCGGCCTCTCGCCAATTGGATGAATTCCGACTTTCTCCTTTTGTCCATAGCCCTTGTACCGTCTCTCCTTCGGAATGGGCTCCCCAGCCTAACTGGCTCGCGTCGGTTGTAATGACTATAAATTTGGGCATCTTCAACGATGTCACCTTGTCCCTCAGGGTTGGCTTGCTCCACCATGACAGAGATTTCTTTGCTTTGTCCGGAATTGACACCTTCTCTGCCTTTGTCCATCTTCTCTTTAGGTATGGCAACACTGCCCACTGTAATTCTCTCATGTTCCATTGAGCCCATGGAACTATCCCGATCGTGGATGACATCATTCCCAAAAGCCTTACCCAATCTCTGAGAACTACAACTCTTCTTCCTGCCAAGGCGACCGCTAGTTCTCTTATCTTCAAACATCTTTCCTCTGACAGGGAAATGGTGAACTTCACGGAATCTATCATCACTCCCAGAAACTTTATTCTTTGTGTTGGCTCCAGCTGGCTCTTTCCTTCGTTCACTAGCCATCCGTGCGACTGCAAGTGCTCCTTTACTATCTTGAGCTGTTTCATTAGAATTTGCTTGGAGGGAGCAGCTATCAAAATATCGTCCAAATAAGGCCATAACAGAATCCCCCTCTTCCTGAGATTCGCTATCACTGTTATTAGCACCTTGGTGAATACCCTCGGGGATGAGGCTAACCCGAAGGGGAGGCACGTGAACTGATAGTGTTTTCCCTTGATTGAAAACCTGAGAAATTTTCTGTGACTGTTGTGGATCGGAACATGATAGTAGGCGTCCTTTAAGTCTAGAGACACCATGAAGTCTCCTCTTCTTACTCCTGCTGTGATCGTCTTCATAGTCTCCATCTGGAATTTCCTTACTTCCAGGTATTGATTCAGACGCCTTAGGTCTATTATCGTTCTGAAACCTCCTGTATTCTTCCTGACTAGGAAAAGATTGGAGTAAAACCCCTCCATCCTCTGTTCTGATGGAACCGGCTCTATTGCTCTTATTAGTAGCAGATTGACTATGATCTTCTTCAATTCTGTCTCTTCCAACTTTGATCTCGGATTTCTTGATTCCATAAAATAATTCTTGATTGGTATCTGAGCAAACTCCAGCTGATAACCTTCGGACACTATGTTCTGAACCCAAATGTCCTGAACTGAATTCCCCCAAATGTTGGTAAATAGTAACAGCCGGGCTCCTACCGGGGGAAACTGCTGACTGTCATTGCCTGCCACCTCTTCGGAAGTTTTGACGAAAGGACTGGCGAGAAGAGGCGAAAGCCCCTCTCTGACTGTATGGCCTACCTGGCCTATAAGACTTGGCTTCTCTGAACGCTTGTCTGGAGCCTGAGGGATATTGGAAACGAGTCTTCCTATCTTGAGGTAATTTCAAGGATTTACCTCCCGTAAGCCTATGAATTAGTGCATCCAGTTTGGTCCCAAATAGGAATGCTCCTTCAAAAGGTAACGATACTAGACGGTTCTTTGAATTGGAGTCAGCAGCCCAGGGCCTTAGCCATAGAGCTCTTCTTGTGGCTACTCCAGCTGACATAGCCCTGGCTGCAAATGTTGTCACATCCAATGAGGCTTCGCATAAGAACTCCACCGATTTTTGGATCACCTCTAAATTCTTTAATAAATATTGTCTGGAGATTTTCTCCTCAATGTCATTATGAAGAGTGGTACACCATACCCTAAGGGCCCTGGCTACTGATGCCATGGATACACCCGCCTTCAAAGATACAGCCGTGGAGAAGTGTAGCTTTCTTAATGAGTTCTCCATTCTTCGATCCATTGGATCCTTGAAGGAGGCTCCGTCCTCCAACGGTAAGGTAGTGCGAGATGTAACCTCCGCCACAGCTGCATCAATTCTTGGTAATCCGCACCATTTAACAAAATCATCATCCTTAATGGGATACATCCGGTCGACTCGGAACAACTTGCCCTGTTTTTTCTCCACATTCGTCCATTCTTTATTAATGACCTCTTTGATTACACGGTGCACCGGAAAGGATCTTGTCTTTTTCGACCTATCCTCAAATAATACATCCGCCCCCTCCACGGGAGTTACCGGATCCTCATAATTCATGGTTTTATATATATTTTTCAGAATAATCTCAACTGTCTCAAAATTGAATATTCTAGTGTCCTCCTTGATTTCACCAGGCTCATCATCGGCAACCTGTGCCCCGTCCTGCTCATCAGAAGTATTGGGATCCTCATATGGCAGACCTGCTTGATCTCTGGACCTTTTAGAGCCCTGATCCTCCCTATACTCTGTTTTAGAAACGAAAGAGTCTCTCATCCAGTCCATCAAATCCTTAAGCATCTTAGTATGACTATCACTACTTGCTCCTGAGTCCTGTTTAGGTTGTACTTCACACTGTCCACATAGTGTTTTGCCTTGTACAAATTCAAACTTTCTGTCACAGTTCATGCAGCATGTTTCTCTATGCTTTTTCTTAATTGTTTTCTTCCTAGCTCCAGTCTGTACCTCAATATCCGGCACACTATGGAGAAAGAAAGCCTGTCACTATGCTATAACAAAAAAAACCCTATTCCTATTAGCATAAAAAAAAAAAATATCAAGGCTCACCTCACAGGGGCACTCTCTTCTCTAGTGGGGGAAGGCAGATTCTGCTGTTCCATACTGTCAAAGGACCTGAATGAACATATTCCCATGAGAGATATCCTCTAAGCATATGAGGTATCTGAGTAGTAAGGAAGTGTCCTACCTTAACCCGGCTAAAACAAGTCACTGCCACTGGCCTCTCAGAAAACGCTGTCCACCGCTTGCTCAGAGATCCCTCTGCTTTCATACAAGCTGCCATAGTGCCGCCCGTCCAGCGGCTTTTAACTGTGCAGAGCGCGCCGTGCGTGCTGTTGCCGGAAATGGCGTCCCGCAATGCATTGTGGACGCTGTAGTCCTGCCGCGGCGGAAGCGCGTCACCGCCACTCTGAAAGCCTGGCGTCGGCGGAAGTCGCCTCCGGCGCTCTGCATCCTGGTGCTTGTAGTCGCACACGCTGCCTGGACGCCGCCGCTCTCAGTAGCAGTACCCTGCTGGATTTCCGCAGCGGTTTAAGGTGATATACATATATGCTTTTTAAGGAGACTTACCCATCCGCTCCTGACCTTTTTACATGGACAGTACTCTTAGAGCCACGCTTCCATGTTGCTCTTCCCCATAGTGACCCCCTGTATCTATGAAGTGAGCCCAAAATAAAGTAACCACTCCTGCCTCTAACTACACAAGGAGACAGGAAAAAAAGACACCAGGGTCTGGGAGGAGCAGGGATTTATACAGGAAGGGGAGGTCCCTGGGAAAAAAGTAACCTGTCTAATTACGAGGAGGAGGGATGGAATCCCAATGTTAAGGCTGCCATGGGATCGTAGAAGAAATGCATGTCGTCCAAAAAAACGTATACCTATATTTTCCCTACCACATGTACACGCACACAATATTTCTAGGGTTAATTTTTGTTGGGAACCAATTAGCCAGTATATTTTTGGATCGTGGGAGGAAACCGGAGTACCCGGAGGAAACCCACGCAAGCACGGGGAGAATATACAAACTCTGCACAGTTAGGACCATGGTGAGGATTGAACCCATGACCTTAGTGCTGTGAGGCGGTAATGCTATTGCTGGTATTGCCATCCGTGCTTCCCCGGCTAATCTAAAAAGGAAAATTCAGTAAATGAAAGGACAACTTCATCTAAAATTACATTTCTAGCCAACTTTCACCTCATCATAAGATACTGTATGCCGAGGGACTTCCATTTCAGGAAATCCCCAAATCAGGAGAAAACACCTCTGCCAGTGCTGCCATTTTGCCCTAATACTAATAACCGGAAGTGGAGTCATATTCTGCTAGCTCTGTCCAATAGGGATTGGACTATTCCTGGTTGTTGAGCGAAGGCACGGATAGAAATTTGTATGTACCTGGTATAGTGTATAACAAACAGTAATTCAGACTGCAAACATGTGAATAATACCCCTTTCCCACTGCAGCGCTTAAACGGTAAATTAACAGGGTTTTTTTTGCCTTTTTAAACGGGTAGAGCTGCAGTGGGAAAGTTCCAGGCTGCTTTACCCATTTAACAAATACCGGTATGGGTAAAACGGGTAAGTGTTTTACCCATTTAAAAGCCATTTTTTTGGCAGTGGGAAAGGGGTATTCATTCTACCCGTTAAAAAAAAACCGGCATGGGGTCGTCCCCCCACTGCCGTAACCAGCACCAGGCTGAAAGAGCCGGGGCTGGTAAAAAAAAAAAAAAAAAAAAATCAGGAAACTCGGCAAATAGGGGCATCGCTGATTTTTGAGAGCTGGGACTGGTTCCCAAAATACGGAGGACAAAATGACTAGGGGTCCCCCGTATTTTAAGAACCAGCCCCAGGCCCAACCAGCCAGCAGGGTAATGCCACAGCCAGGGGACTTACCTGGCCAGGCTGAAGCCTGGTGCTGTCCCCGGTGACCCTGGAGGGGTTGTCACCGGGCTGATTAAATGGTGTAAAAAAAATAGAATAAACTATGGTCTTATTCTGTGGAACTATGAGTCCCAGCAAGCCTCCCCCGCATGGTGGGACTTGGAGAACCACAAGTCCCAGCATTCGGGGCATTAAAGGGCCCGCTGGCACTTGTAGTTCAACAGTAAAATAAATAGTTTAATAAACACACGGACAACCAAGAACAATAAAAGTTGAATACATACATTACACACACATACTGATACTTACCTATCTTGAGCCCGTAGGTAGGTCCCTGGATCCGGGGCTCCATGGTCCGGGGTCCAGGATCCGAAGAAATCCATAGGGGTACCTGTGGAAGGAAATCCTACTCACCAAGGTCCTGCGGCGAAGATCCCGTCCTCTTCTTTCCGCCGTAGTCCAGGTCGCTTATCACCCGTCCGGTACCCGCTCACGGACTGAGGAGAGACGCTGATGTTTCATCTTCAGCGCCTCTCCTCCAAATGATTCTATTGGCCGCCTAGCGGCCAATCAGGAGCCGAATTTCTCAGTTGTTCTTGGTTGTCAGTGTGTTTAACTATTTCTTTTACTGTGGAACTACAAGTGCCAGCGGGCCCTTTCATGCCCCGCATGCTGGGACATGTGGTTCTCCAAGTCCCAGCATGCGGGGGGAGGCTTGCTGGGACTCATAGTTCCACAGTATAAGACAATAGTTTATTCAATATTTTTTACACCATTTAATCAGCCCGGTGACAACCGCTCCAGGGTCATCGGGGACAGCACCAGGCTTCAGCCTGGCCAGGTAAGTCCTGGAGGCTGACTGGTCGGCAGGGATGAATGCTTTGGCCGGGGGACTTGTATAAAAAGTCTCTCTCCAGCTGTGGCATTACCCTGCTGGCTGGTTGGGCCTGTGGCAGGTTCTTACAATACGGGGGACCCCTAGTCATTTTGTCCCTGGTATTTTAGGAACCAGCCCTGGCCCTGGAGCCTGGGACTGGTTTGAAAAAAATCAGCGGAGTCCCTATTTGCCGGGTTTGCTAAATTTTTTAATACGAGCCCCGGATTTTTCAGCCAGGTGCTGGTTCTGGCAGTGGGGGGTACCCCACACTGTTTTTTTTTTTTTTAAATCCCCCCCCCATTTTTACTATGGTTTAAACGGGTTTTTAAACTGGTAAGTGTGAATGTGACAAAAATGGCTTTTAAACGGTAATTTACCGTTTAAAAGCTGCAGTGGGAAAGGGTCTTTATGGCTCTTACCCGTTTAAAAATAACGGGTCATTAACCGTTTAGGCAGTGGGAATGCAGCATCATGGAGAACAATTATATTTTAGGTGGATTTATCCTTTATATGGCAGGTTGAACATGGGGCTTGTATGTTGCAGGTTACTATTGTAGGTAATTCAACCACAATTTAATTTTTATTTACTATTTGAAGTTCTGACTGTTTTAATTCACACCTAATACAGTACTTTAAAAGACAGTTTTGCCCAATAAAATAGAGACTATATGTTGGGGGGTGGCCAAACCTGTCCTCAAGACCTACCAACAAGTCATGTGTCTCCGGCAACCTGCAAATCTATCCATTCCGAAATTCTTTTGATGGAATGGATCCGGCATCCATTATTCAATACAGCAGCCAAATCCCAATGCCGGATTTGGCTGCTGATTGATGCTCTCCCGGCCGGAAGCGGCACAATTGCCCGGGAGGTGGCTGGAGCTGGGATGGGCCGGGTGAGCGGCTCTCACCCAGTGTGGAGGGTGAGTACGGGAGGCGGCGGGAGAGTACAGGTATGCGGCAGGAGGTTATGGTAGGCGGATGGCGCCGTGTAAGCTGGTACTGCTCACCCGGCGCCATCCTCCCTGCCTCAATCCTACATCTTTGGAAACATGCTTCCGTCAAAAGCAGGTGGATTAGCAGCTATTCAGTAAATCCACCTGGTTTTCGACAGGTTGGAACATTCCGACCTACCGAAAAAAAACCAGCTAGCATTGAATAGATAGGAACCCCTTCCGATCTATTCATGTCGAAAACTTTTCAGCAAGACGGCAGTTTCGACATCAATTGAATATACCCCAAAGTATTAAAAAGTGAAAGTTTGATTTAGGATTGTTTAGTCCCATTACTTTTGGTCCCTTAAAAAGTGTGAGGCACACATAGTAACCGTTGTAATTCCTACACCGTTCACCTGATTTGGATGTAAATACCCTCAAATGAAAGCTGGAAGTCTGCAGTTAAAGAACATCTTGTTTGGTACATTTCAAATCCATTGTGGTGGTGTACATAGCCCAAAATATGAGAATTATGTCACTGTCCCAATATTTAACGACCAGACAGTTGTGATACCAGTGCATGCTAAACAAACAAGCAAAGTAACAGCTGCAAACATAGATAGCCGTGTAAGCCACATAGGCACCAATGATAGCCCGGGTATATAGTGCCAGCATTGCCACAGTTTAGGGCATTGCAGGGTTACAAGAATTACTTGTAACCCGCTGACAAACCAATGTAACAACGCTAAAATAATAATGATGATGTAAAGCAGGTTTTAAAATAAAGATCTGGAAAAAATACCTGAAGCATCTCCAACTTTAAAATCACTGTCATCTGAGCTATCATAATCCAATGCTTCAAGAAGGGAGGTTGCCAAAGGCTTCACTTGTCGTCTTTTCGAACTCCGGTCCACTGTAAAGAAAGTTTTTTTTGTTTTGTGTTTTTTTTTCTTTGTTTATTAAAAGTGGCATCCGATAAAGTTTCAACCATCAATATTTACGAAGTAAACTATAAATATATAAACAAGGACACCACCGCTGCCCAACTGTAGCCAGTTAGATGCTGACACTTCATTTTAAGGGCTATCACCATGGTGTTTTGGTTTGTTTGCAACAAAGGATAAACTGATAACAATGTAGCTTAACGTCATCAATCACATTATATATATGGTTCGAGATGAGCATGCGTCCGCTACACAAAATCTTATTCCATGCGTTAGACTTTACAAGATCATTAGTTTAAAATAAGCACACAAATATATTTCCTTGCAAGTACAATTTAAGGCTCATTGTAGGAATAAATGTAATAGAGAAGAGACAGTTGGGGTCTTTCTACTAGGGATGGCCATCGACATTAAAAATCATTGATGGTTTGTGGCCGATGTAGAATAGTTTTGCCATCGATGGTTTCACTCCACCAATGGCATGCATAACCGAATAGTTTTTTTTTCTCCCACAAGGGGCTGGGACACAGTATAGCTCCGCCTCCAGGACCCACGAAGCTCCGCCCCCAGGTTCTGATTGTCCCACAGGCCGTACAGTCAAAGAAAATGGATGACCATTGAGATAGAGAAAACCATTGATGGTCCTCTATTGCATAGTATACTATAATCGATGGACAGTTGCACTATTGCAATGGCAACGATGACCAACCCTACTTTCTACGCCCCCATTGATAACCACACTCTAGAATTCGATGCATAGTTCTGTGACATACATATAGTTCATCCACTCTAATGTATAACAGTAGTGTTCCTCTTCCCTGTCTGGGGTATCGGCTCTGCTGTAATGCTTCTAGCACAGATGTAGTCTGCTTATCAGCACTGAAATACAGACCACACTGTGCTAGAAGCATCAGAGAGAGCAGTAGCCCAGCTAGGAAAGAGGAACTGCATGGGTTTTGGAAGATGTGCGCTAATGAACACTATAATTAGGTCCTTTTATGCTGCTGCCTCCAATGTACAGTCATTGTATTAGGAGATGGGTATCTGGTTCCTGCTGTACTTATAGCCTGGACATATTAAGTCCATACCTGGCAACAAACACTCACCTAAGCTACCCTAGACTATACATGGGCTAGCCTCTATTAATAACATTATAAAGTGCAGTGACACAATGTCGCACTGCAGGACCGGTAACTTCCTGTTTACGATTCACTGAAAAGCAAGAAAGGAATGTGCAGCATGGATGCAATGTATGACAGAGGAGTGTTAAGCTTGAGGGTCAGATGTATCAAGCTTCAAAAGTGGAGAGTGATAAACAACTAGCCAATCAGCTCCTACCTGTCATTTTTCAAACCCAGCCTGTAACAGCCAGTTAGGAGATGATTGGCTGGTTGTTTATCACTCTCCAATTTATCACTTTTAGAAGCCTGATACATCTGGCCCTGAATCATAAGAGTGATGTATGTTAGGAAAGTGGTTAAACGCCTGTAACATATGTATAGTATTCAGTTGTCGGATTCCAAATAAATGGGAGATTTGTGTAAATTACTTAACATGTCTGTATATATACAGTGCATAATGGAGACTGGTTACACCAGGGATAGGAACCTTCGGCCCTCCAGCTGTTGTGGAACTACACATCCCAGCATGCCCTGCAAGAGTTGTAGCATAGACACATAGCAAAACTGTAACAAGGCATGCTGGGATGTGTAGTTCCACAACAGCTGGAGGGTCAAAGGTTCCCCATCCTCGGGTTACACCATAAGGTTCTCAAACTCAGGTCTTAGGACTCACACAGGTCATGTTATCCAGCGTGACCTCTGTCGGGTCCGAAGAACAGAGTTTGGGAACCACTGGGTTACACGTTTACTATGCGTACTGCAGGATGAATGTTCTCACGTATGCATCTTTCTCGCAGCTGTGTGCAATGTATGGATAAGACTGCTTATATGTATATAGCACATAGAGACGTTTGGTTACACATATGTTTCATGCACATTGTAGGGTGGACGAAGTCAGCATTAACGTATGTATCTTGTGGAGAGTAGCTTTGTGTGCACACTGCATGGATTAGCATGGTTACATACATATAGGAGACTGATTACATGTATGAATCATGTGTGGAGTACATATAGAAGACTATTTACATATATGCATCCTGTGTGGGGTACATGGAGGAGAATGGTTACATGTGTGCATCCTGTGTGTGGTAGATGGAGGAGGACGGTTACATGTGTGCATCCTGTGTGTGGTAGATGGAGGAGGACAGTTACATGTGTGCATCCTGTGTGTGGTAGATGGAGGAGAATGGTTACATGTGTGCATCCTGTGTGGGGTACATGGAGGAGAACGGTTACATGTGTGCATCCTGTGTGGGGTACATGGAGGAGAATAGTTACATGTGTGCATCCTGTGTGGGGTACATGGAGGAGAATAGTTACATGTGTGCATCCTGCGTGGGGTACATGGAGGAGAATAGTTACATGTGTGCATCCTGTGTGGGGTACATGGAGGAGAATAGTTACATGTGTGCATCCTGTGTGGGGTACATGGAGGAGAATGGTTACATGTGTGCATCCTATGTGAGGTACATGGAGGAGAATGGTTACATGTGTGCATCCTGTCTGAAGTACATGGAGGAGAATGGTTACATGTGTGCATCATGTGTGAGGTACATGGATGACTGGTTACATGTGTGCATCCTATGTGAGGTACATGGAGGAGGATGGTTACATGTGTGCATCATGTGTGTGGTACATGGAGGAGAATGGTTACATGTGTGCTCCCTGTGTGAGGTACATGGAGGAGGATGGTTACATGTGATGTGTGCATCCTGTGTGTGGTACATGAAGGAGAATAGTTACATGTGTGCATCCTATGTGTGGTACATGGAGGAGAATGGTCACATGTGTGCATCCTGTGTGAGGTACATGGAGGATAATGGTTACATGTGTGCATCCTGTGTGTGGTACATGGAGGAGAATGGTTACATGTATGTATCCTGTGTGAGGTACATGGAGGAGGATGGTCACATGTGTGCATCCTGTGTGAGGTACATGGAGGAGGATGGTTACATGTGTGCATCCTGTGTGAGGTACATGGAGGAGGATGGTTACATGTATGTATCCTGTGTGCAGCTTAGCACCGGATAACCCGGAACGGAAGCAGGACACTCACTTGTTGGTGTGGACGCCACAATACACAGGTAGAAGCAGAAACAGCCGGGCGCACACTCTAATAATACAAAGCACAATAAGGCCAGACACTCAGCAGCTGAGCAATTGCGCAGGCGCGTCCCCTCCCGAGGCCAAGAACGTCACTGAAACGTCACGTATGGGTCGGGGAAAAGCTTCACGTAGATTACGTGATGCGGAACTATGCGCTGGGATCGCCATCATTAAATAGGGCTCGAGGAAAGCAGCTTGCTCACGACGCCGATCGGCCATCTTTGATGAGGTCAGGAGCTGCTGAACACAAAGCTCAACCTACCATTTTTCAGAAGGGCGGGATATGTGTATAGTGATTTATGGGTCTATGTACAAAGCCTGGTAGAGAGATAACGTGTATGGAGATAAACTAGTATCAGCCAACCAGCTTCTAACTGCTATGTTACAGGCGGTTTGAAAAATGGCAGTTAGGAGCTGACTGGCTGGTATTTTACGCCTCTCCATTTTATTGCTCACCAATGCTTAAATAGACTAATACCTCATTGAAACCCACAAATCACAGGCCATTACATTTGGGCCCTCATTCTGATCACCACGCTCCCCTGCGTGCTTGCAGGGGAGCAATGTTGAACTACTGTGCATGTGCATAAACTGTTATGTGCATGTGCAGCCACTTGGTGCGAATGGGCGCAGAAAACTGCTTGTTCGCCATCCCGCTCGCACCCAGCAGTACGGGTGTGGTGGTGTCGATGGGCTACACCCATGGGAGCATTTCATGAGCGTCCCCTTGAAAATGCTGGGCGTTCCCATGTAAATGCGCCCATGCAGCTGATGTCAGCTGCCCGCCCACTTCCCTAAAGGGCACCAGAAAGGTTTCTTAAGGTGCCCATACACTAGTAAGATTTATCTTCAGATCTGGCTGGTTGGAACAAAAACATGTTATGGATGAGTGACAGTTTGTCAGTTTTCCAGCATTTCCAAGCAAATGGTCAACTCATGCCTACCTGACCCTTTCCATGCTGGAGAAAATGCTCTGTTCCTGGACTTCCCTGGTAATGTATGATTGCCATCACCTGTGGGGAGCTAGGTAAAGGTGTTTCACCACAGGTGATGGCAATCATACATTACCAAAGAAGTCCAGGAACAGAGCATCTTCTCCCACATGGAGAGGGTCAGGTAGGCAAGCATGGGTCAACTGTCATTTGCTCTCATCCATTACCAGGTTTTTTTTCCAATCAGCCAGATCTGAAGATAAATCTGCCTGTGTATGGCCACCTTTACATCTACAAGGTGCCAGAGGTCAGGGGGAAGCTTGTGAGAGTTGTTTGAGATGAGAATCCAGAGGTCACGGGTAAGCTTCTGAGAGCTGCTGGAGATGAGGAGCCAGAGGTCACGGGTAAGCTTCTAAGAGCTGCAGGAGCTGCCAGAGGTCAGGGGTAAGCTTCTGAAAGCTGCTGGAGATGAGGAGCCAGAGGTCACGGGTAAGCTTCTGAGAGCTGCAGGAGATGAGGTGCCAGAGTTCAAGGGTAAGCTACTGAGAGCTGCGGGAGATGAGGAGCCAGAGGTCACGGGTAAGCTTTTGAGAGCAGCTGGAGATGAGGAGCCAGAGGCCAGGGGTAAGCTACTGAGAGCTGCGGGAGATGAGGAGCCAGAGGTCACAGGTAAGTTTCTGAGAGCTGCGGGAGATGAGGAGCCAGAGGTCAGGGGTAAGCATCTGAGAGCTGCGGGAGATGAGGACCCAGAGGTCAGGGGTAAGCTACTGAGAGCTGCGGGAGATGAGGAGCCAGAGGTCACGGGTAAGCTTCTGAGAGCTGCTGGAGATGAGGAGCCAGAGGTCAGGGGTAAGCTTCTGAGAGCTGCAGGAGATGAGGAGCCAGAGGTCAGGGGTAAGCTTCTGAGAGCTGCTGCTGCTGACTGTCAAGCCTGTAGAAGGATAGACTCGTCTCTGTAGAGTAGCTCCATCAAGGGGGCTCTGGGTTACTTACCCCTTGGCCCCCTTCCCCCTCAATCCGGCACTGGGATAGAGCATACTTGCTAATAACCCCACCACACAATAGACGACTTTTTAAAATATATTGTTCATATTGTCCCTTCTGAGTAATATTTTTTTTAATTGGCTTAGTCATTACCAATGCCACACCCCCCACACTGGGGGCATTTATCTATGGCACTGCTGGGGGCATTTTGTCTGTATCACTATTGGCGGCATGGCATTACTGGGGGCATTATATCTGTGGCACTACTGGGGGGATTATATCTGTGGCACTACTGGCAGCATGGCACTACTGGGGGCATTTTTTCTATGGCACTCCTGGGGGGGGGGATTGTAAATGTGTTGCCAGTTCAAATGCCCTCCCAATTGAAAAAATGTGCCCTGCTTGGTGATTAGCACCCTGCCCTACAAAAAATCCTATAGTGAACACTACAAGCCCCAGCAGGCGGCCACCCTCGCTCACAGCCTCAGCAGGTAGTATCCTGGCCTCCAGTGCACACAGCCGCAGCAGCCCGGTTATCCCCACACAGAGCCGCAGCAGGTCCAGCTCCTCCTTCCACTGCGAAGCCACCATGTACCCGGCTGCTGCTACCAATAACCCCCAGCCGCTGTCTTCCTTCCCCTGGTGACCAGCAGCTGCTCAGTCGAAGCCCCGTGGGCTGGAGGGAGAGACCTGACCACTCCAATAGCACACCTCCGGCCTTAACTACAGCCTACTACAGGCCTGCCCCAGGGAAGGCGAGGCCGGGGGGCTCCCACAGTGGCACCCATAGCAACAATAATTTACTCCTGGCAGAGCATGTTAACACATTGCATCAAGCATTAAACCCATATCAATGAGCATGTAGGTAAGCGGAACTTATGTGGCATAATATGTAATTACGGCATATGGTATTATACGTACTAGGCATTACAGTGTGTGGCATATTAGGTAATGAGCATTAGGATGTTTGGTATAAATGTGTAATGGACATTACAACGTGCGGTATTTGTAATGGCCATTATGGCATGTATAAATGTAATGGGCATTATGGCGTGTGTACATGTAATGTAATGGGCATTATGGCGTGTGGACGTGTATTGTAATGGGCATTATGGCGTGTGTACATGTAATGTAATGGGCATTATGGCGCGTGTACCTGTAATGTAATAGACATTATGGCGTGTGCAAAAAAAATTTGGGGTGCACGGCTTCGGCGTGCACTGTCCCTGTTATTAGCATATCTGGCTCCTGCATTTTCATCCTGGCTCCTAGATTTTATAGAACTTTGTCGAGCCCTGGGTTATGGGGCTTATGTAGTAGCCTGCAAGAAGCCATCATGGGCACGATTCTGGTCTTTATTTTGCAGCAGGTAAATAAACAGTATGCCAGTTAATCATCATAGGCAAGCACTGTTACAGCATTACAGCATACAGGTGTCATAGTACAAACGGTACTTGTTTCCTAGCACGGCCACAATCGTTGGGATCGTGTACCTTTAAGTTAAGGTACACAATCCCAACGATGGACCCGATTTCCTTTGAAATCAGGTCCATTTAGCCGGCAAAGGTAAAAAATCGGGGGCATCGCATCGGTCGGGACCATTAACATTGATCCCGACGCGACCGACGTGATGCCCCCGATTTTGCCATAGGCTTCAACGTTAAAATATTTTTTAACATTGAAATCGTGAGCATCGCGTCGGTCTTGTGCCATTATAATGGCACAAGATGAGATGGACTTGATTAAGTCCATCTCACATTGAAAAAAATGTGAAAAATGTGAAATGGGACAATATGACCCATTTCACATTATATATGGCCCCGTCGTCACCCCACGATAGACGCCAACCCGAAGCGTGGCGAGGGGCGGCGGTGCGCGTCCTCCGACCTTTTCATTCCCCTACTATCCACGTCGGCGTGGAGTTGAGAATATATAGTGTGGCGAGCGCAGCGAGCCACCATGCCCGAAGCGTGGCGAGCGGACGCGTATACCTGTGAAGTGATATGCGTCCGCTCGCCACGCTTTGGGCTCGGTGGCTCGCTGCGCTCGCCACACTATATATTCTCAACTCCACGCCGACGTGGATAGTAGGGGAATGAAAAGGTCGGAGGACGCGCACCGCCGCCCCTCGCGGGCTCGCTGCGCTCGCCACGCTTCGGGTTGGCGTCTATCGTGGGGTGGGGGGTCTAGGGAATATTTTACATTGAATTCAATGTAAAATCGGGTCCCAGGGACCCCATTCACATTTGATTAAATCAAAAAAATCGGGTCGGTCGCGTCGATCGCATCGCATGCGACCAAATCGCATGCGATGCGATCGACGCGATTTTTCCGACACGACCACCCCGATGTAAATCGGTGTGGCCGTGCTAGGAAACAAGTACCGTACAAACTCCTCAGTATGTTCCAGTGGTCCCTACCGTAGCCCACACACCCCGGCCTATAACCTATAATCAGGAACAATGACATCCTGCCTTGGGAACACTTAATGTATATCAGAAAGCCACAGGTGCAGCTAATCAGCCTGACCCTGATCACATCAGTTAGGAAACCAGGACTGGATTTAATATTCCTGCTGCAATTAATCTTCTGCAATTAACCCCTGGCAATGAGCATGTAAGCCATGGCAACAAGCATTAAACCCCTAGCAATGAGCAATGTAACGCCTGGCAAAAGCATGAAACCCCAGGCAATATGCATGTAACTCCTGTCTGTGAGCATGAAACCCCTAGCAACAAGCATGTAACCCCCTGGCAACAAACATGAAACCCTTGGCAATGTATGTGTAACGCCTGTCAACGAGCATGAATTCCCTGGCAGCTAGCATTTAGGTAGAAAAAAATGATAATAAATGTATAAGGGGCAGAATTTTTTTTTTTTTTTTTGATGGGGGGGGGGGGGGAGTAAAATTTCTCGTTACGCCACTGACATGCAAGCATGGTCCTCGCCCCTATGGATGCCAGGAATACAGCGAACAGATTGCCTTGTCCATCCAATCCTCTATGGCAAATATAACCCTGCATGAATCTGAAAAGGAAACAGTGGGATCTTCCTTTATGAAACTTTCTCTTTACATCAAATATCAAATAAAGAGAAAAAGTGTGTTTTGCCCAGATATATAGAGATGTTCCCGATATAATGATACTTGCAGCGGTTCTCTCTTTAAATGATAATGAGTGAAAAATCACCAGGTAAACCCAGTTTCCAACCAACTTCAATATCTCGCTCTACAAAGACACTATCTTGTTTAATTCTCTTCTGCCCCCAACACCTTCGCTGTTTTATTCTACTTTGTGTTTTACATTTACTTTCATGCTTTTTGCTCTTTTTCTTTTGTCTGTGGGAGTTCAGGGGCTGAATAACAGCGATGCGTAATTCAAGCTCGTTAATAAAGCCACCGCGGAAAATATACCTTCATAACTGTTTCATGACGCACTTGTAGCTCTCTGAATATCTTATGCTTATTTCACGTGGGGCGCCTCCGCTGTCAGTGTCTAGCCTTAAACAGGAAAACATATTTATGTTAAGTAACATTGGGTCTAATTCCAACCTGATTGCTCACAGCAGTTGATTGTCGATCAACCGCGCACGCCTATGGGCCTCAATGCACATACGCCTGCTAGCGAAGGAATCCTGCTGCTTTTTTCCTTCCTTAGCCGTTTGTAAAGTGATTGACAGGAAGTAGGTGTCTGGGGGGGGGGGGGGGTAAGAAAAACACAGGTGTGCCAGAGAAAATGCTGGGAGTGTCAGGGAAAATGCAGGAGTGTTCAAGCTTTTAAGGGAAGGGTGTGTGACGACAATTCCAAGCTGGATATGGCTGAATTCATCGCATTCGCTGAGTAAGTTCAGGGCTACACAGCGCTTGTGCTTGCACTGAGTGGTGCCAGTGGAAAAAATCATTTGATAGTGAGCGGCTTGTGACAGGATTTGGACACTTTCGCACGCCTATGAATTCTTTGCTATATGTACACATCCATACACTAGAGCAGGGCGGTATCTATCCGCTGGCCGCTGCACATCCGCACAGCAGCAGCCAGGTCTGAATTAGGCCCATTATCTTAATAGATTAGGCTGCTGCCAGTTCAGAGTACATGGGGCCTAATTCAGCAGATTTGCAAAACTACAACTGCTGTCACTAGAATGCGGGGGAGGGGGCGCCGTATGCCTTGCCCCCCCCCCCATGATACGGACTGCAAAATCTTGCAATTTAGTCACTATTATGTAAGTGCTTGCATTTGCAGAGTTACCATGTTCTGGGTCGCAGCAGCTGCATGTGATGCCTGCCAGCTGCCACTGCCTGCCATGCAAACACTGGCATGTCCGGGCCACTCCCATACAATGCTGTGTATGAGGAATATCTATAACTTGCTCCGGAGACTAAAACTAATGTGTAGCTCTTTTGAAGGTTAGAGAACCACCCAGTGCTGCCCTCCATGGTGTATCAGGTTGCCTATCACTGGGGTAGTGTGAGCACATTGGAGCACATTGGAGCTGATGGAACTTGCATGCCCCTGCTTACAACTACCTGTTATTAGCTCCTCCCCCCTCACTCCTTGCAGCCAGACTCCTCTTTCACCTCACAGCGGGACTGGGCTGACAAGGGCCCTTATTCTGATTGATGCGGACTTTACCGCGTTCTTACGGATAGCGTCTTTACGGCGTCTGCGCATGCGTGGAGAACGCTACGCGCATGTGCCACGCCTTGACTCGGTACCAGTTCGGACAAAGCCCGTCCAAAACTGGTCCCCGCAATCAGTCGGGAAATAGGGGCGTATTATGGGCGTCATGCGGAATGACACATGGGCGTAGTTTCAAAGTGGGCAAAACGGGGCGGAAACATGGGCGGACACGGGGGAGTACACTTATGTTGGGGGGCGTACATTCGGAAACCACTCCGAATGCACGCGAGCAAAAAGGGCTGAAATGTGCGGTGTCCACAAGTGTACTATTGCTTTGCGGACACCACTCGTTCATGCGGTAGGCGAACGTACGCCTAATGACTACAACCATTAACACCTGAACCCAATAGAATCTACTCCTTTACTCATTACTCACTAATAGGCCGCTTGTCAGTGCTTTAATTGAAACCATTGCTGCTTCAAGGAAACCTTAATAATCACCCACATATGCTGTACTTCTGACACACTTTAAACCTGCTAACAATGGACATGACTGAATATTAATACTAGCAATACACATGTGTATGCAGTTTTTTATGAGGATAGGTAATTGAATAAGTGGGTCATGTGATGGATTGCAGAAGATACATAATAGTGGGTTGTTTGGCGTAAATACTCCGCTTACGTGCGGTAGCACCGCTTGGCTCCCGGTCGGATGCGGTATTCCCGAGCATACTCTGTAATACTCTGTAATACCGTGCCGAATCGGAGTGTTTCTCCCGCACACGCATGGTTTGTATGTCGTCCGTAAACACGCCCTGTTCTTAAAGAGTGAGTCCGTCCGAATGCGGAGGACACGTGGGCGTTTCTACGGACGATGGCCGCACGCGGCAAAACACCGTGGCGTGCGGACCGCTCCGTAAGAATGCGGGAATTTCCGCACAGATCAGAATAAGGGCCAAGATGATGTGAGGCATCAGAAACATACCCTCCAACTGTACCAATTTAGCCGGTACAGTACCGTTTTTTAATGCTCTGTACCGGCTCAATCTAACTGTACCGAATATACTGGGTGTTTTTGTAGCCAGCGCCTCCGACTCTGGGAGTTATAGTTTTGGAAACGGTCATCCAATCCGAAGATGCAGCAAGTTTCAAGTGGAGCTACGTGATTGATGTTACAGTAAGCCAATAAAGATGCGATCGCCTTCACCAATGAGATGCTGAGAAGGCTGTGCTGGGAAGAGTGACGCTAGCTGCGGCCAATGAGGCGACGATTTGTAGGCTGTGTGGGCACTGAGACTGGGTGACAGGAGCCTCTCGCACACAGTGACTATGCGCCCGCTCTTCCGGGTGTCGCTCTCTGTGCAGGCGGTTACGGGACATGGCTGCAGCTCCGCTGGCCGAAATGCCCGTGCCCTGCGCCAGCTTCTTCTGGTACCTAGGCACCCTAACGGCCTTCTGGTGGGGTGTGATGGCCACCTGGCACCTGGTGTCCGGGTCTGGGTGCTGGGGAGTGGAGTGCAGATTGGTCCGAGGACCGGGAAATAGGCAGGTGAGTCCTCCCCGGGGTTAGGGCGGCATGGTGAGAGGATAAAGTCACGCTCAGCAGGGGATATGGGGATGGGGCAGCTAGGCAAGCAGCATGGAGTGAAAAAAATGCACAGTACACATTCGGGGCAAAATGTAATAGGGTGCGATTTTTTTCGTAAGAAAAAAATCGCACCAAATCGCACCTTTAAAAATCGCATTTTTTGCAGCGAATTCGCATATGTAATGAGATGCGAATTTGCGGCAAAAAAGTGCGATATGGTGCGATTTCGGGCGCTTTTTTAGTCCTGAAAATGTGCGATTTTCAGGCATGAAAATCGGCACATTTTCAGTACAGTGCGCTGTGTTGTAAAAAAAAAAAAAAAAAGAAAAAAAACGGCGTGCGGCCCCCCTCCTAAGCATAACCAGCCCCCGGCTTAAAAAGCCGGTGCTGGTATAATAAAATCAAAGGAACAATAAAGTTGGGGTTCCCTGGATTTTATAAAACCAGCACCAGGCTCAAGGTCCGGCGCTGGTTCCCAAAATACGGGGGACAAAATGACTAGGGGTCCCCCGTATTTTAAGAACCAGCACCAGACCCAACCAGCCAGCAGGGTAATGCCACAGCCGGGGGACACTTATTATATAAGGTCCCGCGGCCAAAGCATTAACCCCCTGGCTGGTCAGCATGGGCAGGGGTCCTGGGGAAGTGGGGACCCCCCCAAAGAAGGGGTCCCCCCCCCTCCAGGACTTACCAGCCCATGCTGAAAGTCCGGGGCTGTCCCCGATGCCCCTGGGCGGTGGGCATCGGGCTGATGTAAAGTGTAAAAAAAAGATTATAAACTATTGTCTTATGCTGAAGAACTATGAGTCCCAGCAAGCCTACCCCGCATGCTGGGACTTGGAGAGCCACAAGTCCCAGCATGCGGGGCATTAAAGGGCCCGCTGGTACTTGTAGTTCCATAGTACAAGAAATAGTTAAAGAAAACACACTGACACCCTGAAAAATAAAAGTTTAATACATACACAGCCCACACACACTGATACTTACCTACCTTGAGCCCGTAGGTCGGTCCCTGGATCCTGGGTCCGGGCTCCGGGGCTCCAGGGCAGAAGAGTCCCGTTCCGGGGCCTTGGTCCTGGTTCCGGGGCTGGTCCTGGGGTTCCGGGGCTCCTGGGCTGAAGAATCCGGGGTCCAGGATCCGAGGTAGTCCCCAAGGGTACCTAAGGAAGCAAATCCTACTCACCTGGTCCCCGGCGACGACCTCGGCATCCTCTCCGGTGACAGCGCTGCTCCCATCTGGTACCCGGCTCGCAGGACTTTGACAGGCGCAGAGATGTTTCCTCCTCGGCGTCTGTATTCAGAATGATTTCTGGCCAATCAGGAGCCGAGAAAGTCAAAATTGAGGGAGCGCACTGTGTTGATCCCAATAATAAAAATTATGAACTCATTTCCTCAAATTAATAAATTGGTATATAACAACGACAATTTAAATACAATACATTTAAAATCAATTGGACATGTACAGCATTTAACCCACAATAATAAGGTATCTTCCCGGGTATCTAATTAATAATGTCCATATATATGCCAGAGTTCAGATGTAAATAATGAAAAAATCTTGTACGTTTTCCTTTTAGCTCTTACCCATAGTCCAGTATGATTGCGGGGAGCTGCTGATAAACAGAGGCGGGCAAATGAAATTGATGGTTGATTATTTTGATGTTAGATGGATAGAGAAATGGAAAACTTGACCATTTAACGGAGATTGCTGGCTGTAATGGGGTGTGGATCGTATTGCCGACCCGACTTAGGCCGACAGTCATTAGGTCGACACCGTTGGGTCGACAGGCAACTAGGTCGACATGGGTGAAGGTCGGCAGGTGTCTAGGTTGACATGGGTTTAGGTCCACAAATGCATTAGGTCAACATGGGTTTGGTCGACAGGTCATGAGGTTGACATGTTTTTTTTTCACTGTTTTTTGACCCGAATGTCGACACAGTCAACATGGACACAGCTTTCATGAATTTTTAGGTGGTTCCTCAGTCCTCCTCAGCAGTGTGATGCACGGTCCCGGCGGGTACATGGAATCTTTTTTCCCGCCCAATGCTGTCTTCTGCACCCATTTTTTTTTGAGCCACAGCGGTTGTATGTAATGTCACCCCACATATGTTCTTGACATGCCTGGGTTATCCGACGAGCACCCCCGCAATGTTGCATTGCAACCTCGAAAACCCCCATCGCCACCCCCCCACCCCCCGGCCCTTTTCTTGAATGCAACCGCACTGTAAGGGGTAGTGCACATGCACTGATGCAATGTGCAAATTGCCGATCACCTAATAGCAATTTTCAGTTGTCTCCGTCTCCTATTGAATCAGGCCCTCAGTTCACTAAAGAACAGTATGTGTAAGTACAATGTTAATCAATACAACTTGTTTATATTGATCCTATTTATCATAGGTTTTTATCTGTTACACCACAGTTTAAACAAAAATGTCAGGCAGCTGAATGTAACAATTCTGGCCCAGGGTGGTATCAGTTAAATTGCAACAGCCCTGACCTTAGTATAAAGAAAAGTCCGGAGGAAAATTTCCCCTGCCAACACAAATGTGAATGAGCCATATAAAGGCCCTTATTTAGATCTGATCGCAGTACAACTTTGTTCTCAAAATGGGCAAAACCTTGTGCACTGCAGGTGGGGCAGATGTAACATGTATAGAGAGAGTTACATTTGGGTGAGTTATTTTGTTTCTGTGCAGGGTAAACACTGGCTGCATTATTTTTACACTGCAATTTAGATTTCAGTTTCAACACACCCCACCCATATCTAACTCTCTCTGCACATGTTACATCTGCCCCACCCATTTCTTGCCTCTGGATCATTGCTGTCATTTTAATTACACTTTTCATGGTTTTGCCCATTTTGAGAACAAATTTGTACGGCGATCAGATCTGAATAAGGGCCATGTCCTGTTTTCCTAAATGCAGCCACTCTTTTACTTGTCTTTTTAAAATCCTATCATCCCTTGCTGTCTCCACCAGTTTTTAATGGCTGGACAACAGCTTCTCTTGGCACAAGGGTATTCATCTTGGTCATGGCCCAGTGGCCTAGCTGCTTACCTGTCCAGATCTGTGGTTCCTGGCCGCTCGGATGATCCTTTGCATCTCTGGCGTCCTGTCTTCTCTGCCTATGTCCGGTCGCATCTTCCCACCGCGGACAGTAATACTTAGCCTGGTTCACTATGTGCACCACCATCTTCTTGTTCATGTGGCTCGGACATCCAATCCCCAATTTCGACAGCCAATGGGAGGCCATTGGGTGGTTTAAGGACCCTGGCCTCACAAGCAGCAGATGCCAGTACATCTAAGTCTACTGAGACAGGGGTGTCCCAAACTTCTGAGTTCTTCTTCATTGCCTCTCTGTGGAATCATACCTGCATTCAGCATTATTCCCGTCATTATTATTATCAAGTCTTCTATCTTCAACTCGGTCCAGTCAGCCTGGTAAATCTTCCGGATCAAGGGCCTTATTTTGGTTCATTCTTTCTGACAAATTCCTTCTTAGATGGACAAAACCATGTGCACTGCAGGGGGGCAGATGTAACATGTACAAAGAGAATTAGATTTGGGTGAGTAATTTTGTTTCTGTGCAGGGAAAATACTGACTGCTTTATTTTTACACTGCAATATAGATCTCACTTTGAAGTAAAACCCCACCCAATTCTAACTCTCTCTACACAAGTAACATCTGCCCCACCTGCAGTGCACATGGTTTTGCCCATCTAAGAAGGATTTTGTCAGAAAGAATGAACCAAAATAAGGCCCCAAGTCTTCTATTTCTTCAGTCTTCTGCTCCGGTCCAGACAGCCTGGTTAATCTTCCGTATCAAGTCTTCTATTTTTTCAGTCTTCAGCACTAATCCAGTCAATCTGGTAAATCTTCCTGATCAGGTCTTCTATTCTTTTTTTCTTCAATTCCGGTCCAGTCAGCCTGGTAAACCTTCCGGATTAAGTCTTCTATTCTTCAGTCTTCAGCTCTGGTCCAGTCAACCTGCTAAATCTTCCAGATCAAATCTTCTATTTTTTCAGTCTTCAACTCCAGTCAGCCTGGTAAATATTCCGATTCAAGTCTTCTAGTCTTCTATCCAACTATGGTCCAGTCAGTCTGGTAAATCTCCCATATCAAGTCCTTTTTCTTCGGCCATGAGTTACAGTCTTTTCTACCTGGCCAATTGCATAGGTATATTAACATGTAGGACCTGGAGCAGTAACTTCTGCTAATTACTCCTTTACTGCACAGGTGGTGGGAGGGTGAACACTAACGTGTGGAAGGGGGCACTGAGCTGAATGAAGCGTCCCTTGTAAATGACTTCCAGGGAGGTAGGGGTGTTTTATACGCAGGGGAGGGTTGGATATTGGAGTGGGCTTAATATTTGTCATTTTTCGGTGGAAAGGCAGCTTGTTTGACTGCAGATATCGACATTATCTGGAAATAGATTTCTTAGCCTTCAATTGTATAAAAACCTAGAGTCCCAACTTTCAGGAGGTGCTGGGAACTTGGGGATCAGAGATCAGGAGCCAGAGCAATCCATTGACAAAAATATAAAACTGTACACCAGACTTTTGGAGCTGGAGCAGGGACCGACTGCTGGAAGGCTGATATCTCTGGTTCTGGGCATGGTAGAGACAAGGCACTAGTGTCTTCAGAAAGGGGAGAGTCCCAGCTTTTGGAATATACTCTCAGAAAAACTCTGAGTCTGAGAGAACCTGAGAAATATGACTAGGAATTGCAATTAACAGGTCGGATGTGGACTGCTGCTGTGAAGTTGGATATCTCCAGTTCCCCAGGGCCGATTCTCAAAATTCTGGTATCGCTGAAAAAAGGGGATCCTCAGCTATCAGCATAGGGCCCTTATACACCTGGGGCCCCTGGGCAAGTGCCCATTAAGCCCATACAAAAAGCTGGCCCTGGGAGGTGCCGAGTGTAGACCCTGCCATTAGATCTGGCTAGTGTAGGTGCCGAGCCATAAACCCTGCTCCGCCGAGCAGGAGACTACGCTGAGAGCGAGACCTGGCCAGTGGCTCTGCCAAGTGTGAGACTACTGCGCCAAATGGAAGACCCAGTAGCTGCACACAGCGTGAGACCAGTGGAGGCGCCGAGCAGGAGACCCAGCTGTCTGAGCCGCTGACCTAGAGCTCGTGACAGTGAAATTAATTGCGGTCATTAACGCAAGGGACAGCTCTTGCGGTAAGAGCTGTCCCTTGCGATGCGGCGCCGTTGCTGGACTTCCGGGTCTATGACCCGGGAGTCCGTCTCCTGCACGACGGAGCTGTCTCTGGCCCCCTTGGTAGGTCAAGACCTGTCAGCTGTATCCAGCAGCCCCTGTCCCTGCCATGTGTGCCCCTGTCATGTGTGCCCCTACCAGTGTACACCTCTGTCCCTGCCCATGTGTGCCCCTGCCCATGTGTGCCCCTACCCATGTGTTCCTTTGTCCCTGCCAGTGTATGCCCCTGCCCATATGTGCCCCTGTCCATCTGAACCCATGCGTGCCTCTGTCTCTGCCTCCCTGCGGTCCCGGACCTTGCCTCCCCCTCAGTCCCTGTCCCTGGTTCCCGAATTTTGGCTGAACCTGTGTGACATGTAAAGTTTGTCTCAACCATGTGGCAAAACATGATTTTTTTTCTCAATCTGGGTGGCATTATGTGTAATGTGGCTCAATCTGGGTGGCATTATGTGTAATGTGGCTCAATCTGGGTGGCATTATGTGTAATGTGGCTCAATCTGGGTGGCATGATGTGTAATGTGGCTCAATCTGGGTGGCATTATGTGTAATGTGGCTCAATCTGGGTGGCATTATGTGTAATGTGGCTCAATCTGGGTGGCATGATGTGTAATGTGGCTCAATCTGGGTGGCATGATGTGTAATGTGGCTCAATCTGGGTGGCATGATGTGTAATGTGGCTCAATCTGGGTGGCATTATGTGTAATGTGGCTCAATCTGGGTGGCATTATGTGTAATGTTGCTCAATCTGGGTGGCATTATGTGCAATGTGGCTCAATCTGGGTGGCTCATTCCATTTGAATTTTGGCTCATTACGTGTGGCATAATATTTAAGGGGCAAGTATAAGGGGGTCTACTATTGTGTTGCATAAAGTGTATAAGAGTTATATGGCGTGGCACACTACACTCAAGGACACGTCCCCTTTTAAATGAGCACGCCCCTTTATTTTTGGAGCGTGCACGCCTGAGGCGCGCACATAACCACGACCTTCACTTTTACATACCCCCACTTTCAAATTTACACTTCGACCACTGTATGTGTGTATATCAACGTTTCATTCCACAATTCAGAATGTCATCAGGATACATCAGTGAGTGCCACGCTTTGTTGCTGTGTATGTGTGTATATATATATATATATATATATATATATATATACACACACACACACACATGCGGCTCTCAAATATTTACTCGAAGTGCAAAGCGGCCCCCCAGCCGAAATAGTTGCCCACCCCTGGTGTAGCTGATGCCGCCTGAGTTGTTGAACCCGGCTGGTGGTTGTATCGATTGTGGAGGGTGGGAGGTTCTCTTCTTCTCCTTGGGAGGGGCAGGTGCGAGTGCGAATGCGGCCGGGGTGGGGGTTGATGATGGCGGGTCTGGATGCTCCTTGTGTCCTTTCCACAGTTCTGCCTTGCTGTGCAGGTGTCTGGTTTTTCACCGTCTGTCTTTGCTGTTGGCTGTTGCGGATTTCGGGACATGGAGCATCTGACAAAGGTCATGGGCAGGTGGAGCTTTTGATCACTCCTTCCCGCCCCGTTTCTTTGCCTACGGACCTGACCAACTCACCTACTCCCGCCCACAGTGACGCTTCTTCCTTCCATCTCGCTGCAGGGGCTCCCTGTATTCTCAGCAGTGGTCTCTTGCTGCTAGTGACGTCACCTTCTCCATGCCCGGCTTGATGTTAGTGTGCGGCGGTGTTTTCCCTGGTTCTTTCTTGGGTTCGGATGCCGATGACGTAGTCTCTCCGTGCCCGGCTTTCTTGGGGTCAGTGTTGGTGTATTTTGATTGGTGTTTCTTTTCTTTGTATCCCCCAACGCGTTTCGGCCTTGTGCTGGCCTTCTTCTAGGGAGAAGAAGGCCAGTACAAGGCCGAAACGCGTTGCCGGATACAAAGAAAGCACACAAAAGTTACACATCATTTCATAGACCCAACCCAAACCCCACCAAAAACACACACACCATAGGAGCAGAGCGCTTCACTAATATCCATTTTGCAAATTGCAAACCCTACCCAGACTGGTCAACTGGGATAGTAGCAGCTAACTCCGCACAACCGAGGATAGTGCGCAGACACCAAAAGACTTTAACATATTAGCTGTGACTTGGTTTACCTGCTTTCACATAATTTTCTGTCTTATTTCTTAGTGTTCTGGGCATTGGCATTCTGTTAGAGGTCCCTCCTTTAATTAAAGAGACACTTGAAGAGTGCTAGCTGTATGCATATTTATATTTGTGTGGATATCCAAATGTTCATATATAGAATTTGGGCGGTATTCAATGTCGTGCACTATTTCCAATAGGGAAAATAGCTCCCACTGCCTATTCAATGCTGCTGTTTCCGACAGCATCGAATACGGATTTTGACAAAACATATCCGACTTTAAAACAAGTGGAAGTTGACACCAAACAAAAAGTCCAGAAGTTTGCTCTATTAGTGAGGTAACTCGAACTTTCACCCATTTCACATCAATGTCATGACCTTAAGCAGGGTATCACACATATAATTTTCTACAATGTTCTCAACAAATGATATCCACTTTTCCTTTTTGTAGTGAATTTAGCAAATCTACTACCTAGTCTTGTTGACAGAGCAAGCTATGATGTCCTAGATGAATGTCGGCGTGGAGTTGTTTTCAGATAGTGTGGCGAGCGCAGCGAGCCACCGAGCCCGAAGAGTGGCGAGCGGACGTGGAATAAATGTAAAGTAATCCGCGTCCGCTCACCACGCTTCAGGCTCGGTGGCTCGCTGCGCTCGCCACACTATCTGAAACCAACTCCACGCCGACGTGGATAGTGGGGGTATGAAAAGGTCGGAGGACACGTACCGCCGCCCCTCGTGGGCTCGCTGCGCTCGCCGCGCTTCGGGTTGCCGTTGATACTGGGGTGGCGTTAACAATGGGGGGGGGGGGCATTTAACATAGTCATTACCCATCAGGGTGGGTGTACAATTAAAAATCGGGTCTGGGGGTGCATTTAACATAGGAATCAGGCATCAGGGTGCCTGTACAATTAAAAATCGGGTCGCATCGCATCGCATGCGATATGATCGCATGCGATGCGACCGATTTTTGATTGTACAATGCCCTACGATGGAAATCTTGGGTGCCCAGATAATACACAAGTACCAAAAATATTATATAAAACTACTGTAAATTCACAATGAAGGGTTAAAAGAGCCACACAGTAATAAATGATCAAATGTACACCTGCTTCTAAAATGATTTCTGAATAATAAAACAAATAAATGGACTGTTGGGGAAAACTATACAACTAGGTTGTAAGTTTCTATTAACACATGACAGAGGAGATTGCTTTTGCATTGGAATAATTCATACCAGCAATGCACAATGCAATTATAATAACAGAAATTGATGTTGAAGTCTTATTTTTTATTTTTTTTACAATCCCAGCATTCCTGGAAGGAACACTGATTGTAAGAAGAAACTTAACATCCCCAACTGAACAACGGAACATTAGTATGAAAACAATAATTCAGCAACACTATAGACCTGTTTTATAAAGGTCCTGTCCATCATTGTCAACTTTAAAAATATATATTTACTGCCTGGGTTCAATTTAAAACCTCCACCTCTCTGTCAGGCTCTCTCCCTCCACTGCATTCTTTAGCCAATGTCAGAGGGGTTGAACTGAGAAGTGGGTGAGGGGTGAACGGGGCCAGATTAAGCTGTGGGGAGGCCCAGGGCACCCAAACAGGTGGCCCCCCCATACACTCCCTAGAGTGCCCTCCTCTGCCCAAACCCTGAGAGGTGCCACATACACAGGGGGGGGGGGGGGGGATTCCTCTGGGAGTGACATGAAAATGCTGACTCCTGCTCAGCGGCACAAGCCCGGAGCAGTACTGTAATATTACGTGCATCACTTGGCTCCTGTCACTCTGTAGACACTGCAATCCATGGGGCAGGGCCAGATTAAGGCTTGGGGTGGGGGGGGGGCAATTAAGACAGGGGATGCCCGGTTAAATGGGGTGTATGTATATTAGATTGTGCATATCTTCCAGCATGGCCCATTGCAGGAGGGACAAAATGCTCTCTATCTGGTCTTCCCTCTAAATACAGTATGGGGGCCCCCTGACATAGGGGGACCTGGGGTACAGTATCCCACACATCCCCCCTTAATCTGGCTATGCAACAGGGGCAGCCCGCACCTCCTGGACCTCCGGAGTGCTGAAAACAGGGGCCAGGCTGCAATAACATGCCCACTCCCAGGTGGGCCATGCCCCTCCTGACAAGAACACGCCTTTCCTCCCAGTGTCAGAGAGGTGAGTGGCATCTCTGTACACACACACACACACACACACACACACACTGGTGGGGCCTGGACATACCAAATGGACTTGATGTGGATTCTCCCTTCTCACAATGATGATAAAGAAACAATGGCAAAGGTGAGTACTTGAGACAATCTGCCAGAGTACAGCAGTGTACCACAGGGTATGCTGTAACTTGTCTGTCATTTGTAAAGTCCTGACTATTGAAACATTGACCTTATACCAGACTTGCAGTGTTTGATTGGGCTAGGAGAGCCACACGTACAGAATGCCCCCCTCTCTCTCTGTCAGGAGTTAGGCAGTTGCCGGTTTAACAGGAGATTGACTGGTAGATTTATTAAACGTCGATCAGGGGAATATGCGCTATCCCCGTGCGTTATAGCAGGGGATAGCGCTTCCCCTGATCTATCACACCCGCCGAGCGTTTACTCTAACGCCGGCGGTGTGGGGCAGGAGGCATAGCGCAGGGGCGATGTTTTGCACTGCGCCCCTGCCTCCTGCCAGATTTATGAACGGTCAGCATCGCTGACCGTTCCGCCGCCTGCAGCTGTCGACTTCGCCAGCTGCAGACGGCGATGCCTATACCTAACAACAGGGACAGCGCTGTCCCTGCTGCTGGGGCTGAGCTGCGCTGGGATCTCGCGAGACTAGCGAGATCCCGCGCATGCGCAGTCAGCCGGCCGGGGGGGAAGGAGACGGCGCATCAGTATTAACTGATGCGCTGTCTCCAGGAGGGACATCGCCGGAGGGGGGAGTTAGCGCTCCCCCACTCCGGCGGCAAAATCTTAGTAGATCTTGTCGGTGTCCCCTCCTGCTTCGCCTCGCTAATGAGGTGAAGCAGGAACTGTTATAGCGATAGGCGCCGCTATAATAAATCTACCCCTGAGTTTGGTTGCTGCAGCTAGCAGCTGCCTTAACTTATTCAATCTAGCAATTCCTGTAGTGGTTGGTGGACACACACATTTAGGGAACTTCCTGTGAGCCTAGCCAATGAGAGCCGGGGGGGCGGGCTTCGGTGAATCCTAACGCTAACTGAGGGGCAGATTTATTAAGCTCGGTGAAGTGATAAAGTGTTTGGTTTTTATCACCAGCCAATCAGCTCCTAACTGTGAAGTTACAGGCTTGGTTTGAAAAGTGACAGGAAAGAGCTGATTGTTTTTTATCACCAGCCAATCAGCTCTTTCCTGTCACTTTTCAAACCAAGCCTGTAACTTCACAGTTAGGAGCTGATTGGCTGGTGATAAAAACCAGACACTTTATCACTTCACGAGCTTAATAAATCTTCCCCCAAGTCCCAGGTTCACCTCGGCGTGTGTGATATACAGCGCCACTGTCGATCCTGGATACAGTGTCAGCACATATGTTACATACATCTTCACATGTATGCTCATATGTGCTTAGCCCCCCCCCCCATGGTGCGTCATCTGCCGGTGATAATTTTTTTACTTGGTTTGAATTTGCACCATTTACATCATTTACATAATTTTACAAATCAGCCCTAATGTAGACGGTTCTTTTTCAAATTGAAATCAAACACACACACACACACACACACACACACACACACACACACAAAGAATTGTACCCCTTTTCTTACAAAAGCCAAACGTAACCTTTATATTGAATGAAAGACAAATTCAACAAAGAATGGAAATATTCTCATGTTAGTGTCAATAAAAAAAAATATTATGCTGCTTTATAACACTTTGGAATAAAAATTAATGCAGCAAAGAGAAAGATACATCTTGTAAGCGACAACTAATCTCTGAAAGTCCATTCAATTTCACACTGAGTAAATGTTCCTCTTTATAGCCACAATGTAGCCTAAAGACTGCAATATTTACTGACATTTTATAGTGGCGACAGAGCTGTGTTTACAGATATTACAGAAACACTATCACATTCACGCCGGCGGTGCTGTCCTAACCTCAGGGTGCTCGGAACACTGGACACTCTCACAACATTAGTTTCCCAAAATGACACTTAGCCCCAAGAGTTATTCTATTGATTATGATTATTTCCTATCTGTAACATTGCTAAGCTACTAACAATGTCCTTTCCATTTATTTGTTTTGCTCTTCTTATATTACGGTTACAATTATGAGGATTTTTAAAAGTATTATTTTGTCTACAGAAAGAGTACTTTTGAAGTAATTATTTATTACAATTTTTTAATTTATGTATTCATAATAAATTATGCTGGCCCAGCGAGCCCTCCGTGGCTTTCTGGTATCTAAGGGGCTCTGGAAGCCAGGAGAGCAATTGGATGGGTTTTGTGCAGCATAAGTTTCAGACAGAGAAACAGACCCGGGAATTTTCCAGCTCCAGGCAGGCAAACCCGGGTTTTTTCTCTGTCTGAAATGGATGACCGAGGTTTTAAATGCCTGGGATTCGACCCTGGAATTTACCAGGGTTTTCCATGTGTCTTAATAAAAAAAACAGGTCACCAGCTGTCTGAAAGGGTGCGACCCAGGTTTTTTGACTCAGGTCACGGAAAATGGCGCTAATTGGGTTACCTGGTGGCTGATTGGCTGAGTGGGTGGTCCTCTGGCACTGGTGTCTGAGGTAGTTAGGGCATGGTACACTGAGCAAGGTGTACTGAGCAAGGTGTACCGTATCTCTGTGTTCCCCAAAAAACTGTCCTTTTCTTATGACACACAGCTTCTGTGTGAAAGGGGTTGACACGGGAAATTCCTGGGTTAAATGTGATTTTTGAAAAGGGGGTAAGAGCTTTGAGCCGTGTCCTACCCAGGTTATTGTATATGGGAAAGACCCTGGGTATTTTTCTGTGTGAAAGTGGTGTTACTGTGACTTACAGTATGTGCTGTAATAAATTATGCTGGTTATTATTTTTTATGTGAAACAGGTGCATTTCTGTGTGTGTGTGACCTGTGTATGTGTACTAGGTATGTGTGTGTGTGTGTGTGTAGGCTGTGTGTCTGTATACCATGTGTGTGTGTCGACTGTCTGTGTGTATATTATATGTATGAGTGTCGGTTGTCTCTATGTATACTATGTGTGAGTGTCATACTTGCCTACCCTCCCGGAATGGCCGGGAGGGTCCCGCAAATCTGGTCCCCCTCCCGGTCCCCCGGGAAGGGGGGCAAGTCTCCCGCATTTCCCTACAGCCCCGGCTCCCCCTCTCCCCGCGGTCTAAAACTATGACTTTCGCGGGTCCGCGGGGAGGGGGCGGGGCTAAATGACGCAATTCGCGGCATTTCGCGTCATTTTTAGCCCCTGCACCCCACCCACTGACCCGCAAATTGAGGCTTCAGCCCGTCATGGGGGCGGGGCTTGATGACATCACCCGTGCCCCGCCCCCAAAACGAAGCCTCTACCCGCCCCCTTTCACTCCTCTCCGGGCTTCTCCCGGAAAGGAGTATGCCAAAGTCGGCAAGTATGGTGAGTGTGTGTGTCGGCTGTGAGTCTGTATACCATGTGTGGGTGTGTCGGCAGTGTGTTTACTTTGCGTGAGTGTGTTGGCTGTTTGTATGTATACTATTTGTGTGTGTATGTATGTGTGTGTCAGCTGTCTGTGTGCATTCTATATGTGTGTTGGCTGTGTGTATGTATACTATGGCTGGGATGTATCAACCAAAAATTGTGGGGGAAAAAAAAAGTTTTCTGGGTTTTAACCACATTTTCAAATGTATCAAAGTGGGACCACCACGTTTCCGACACAGAGGGTAACGCCAGATTTTTCTGGCGTTACCCTAGAGAAGGTGCAGGGACTCTCTCACTCAGCACTGGCCACTTCGCAAAGTGGGGCTCTTATTGCAAGAGCTGTCCTTTGCAATACTAATTGCGTATGTTAGTAAATATGCGATTAGTATTAATGCGATGTGTATCAGGATGTACCACAATTGGGCAGTATGGATGGTGTAGTGGTTAGCATTACTGCCTCACAGCACTGAGGTCATGGAGTCGATTCCCACCATGGCTCTAACTGTGCAGAGTTTGTATATTATCCCCGTTCTTGCGTGGGTTTCCTCCAGGTACTCTTGTTTCCTCCCACATTCCTAAAACATACTGGTACGCTAATTGGCTCCCAACAAAATTAACCCTAGAATGTCTGTGTATGCATATACATGTGGTAGGGAATATAAGTTGAAAGCTACACTGGGGCAGGGACTGATGTGACTGTACAAATATTCTCTGTAAAGCTCTGCAGGGGGAGGAGGCAGTATCAGCTCTAAGCTCTACCTCCTTCCCCACCCCCGAGGACTTGTAGCTACTCCGCCCCCTTTCTGACATCAGCGAACCGGCTTATTGCCGGGTCCCTATGGGTGCTAATCATCGCAAATGCCGGGTAGCTCCCAGGCCGGACCCTTATCCAAATCCCAGGCTCGACCCGGCATTTGCAATGTAAAAGTGATACTATACTGTAGTTTTATAATTGCCAATTATAAACATCACTTAGTTGATCTACTAATGAAATTGTTTTACCGTTATTTATTTCGTTACGCTTTAATCACTTTGGACCATGGTGGCATTTAAACCTAATTAATGTAACGATTTTATTCTTACATAACCGAGGGATAAATGGAAGAAGTTAGCGTGAACTATTCTTCATCCTAAACGGTTTTCGCCTTAATTTCTTGCTATTTCAGTCCATGAAATACTTAAGAGAACTCATTTATTTTACTTAGCACAATATTAAGAATTTAAAGAGTATAGATATCAATATTTCTGTCGCGGTCTCATGAAATATTCAGGCGTTCTTGCACACGCTATTGGAAGTAATTACGTTTAAATGGAATTTACTATACTGTAAGGTTCTATCAAGTAAGGGGCTTTTGTTTGAGGACAGAGATGGGAATTTTCCAGTACGCCCTGAGCTCTTGACAAATATTTCTGCAAACACTTATAAAACAAGAAGAAAGACCACTTTTCCCTCTATTAATCTATCAGGAAGCATTCATGGCTTCTAGTAGTCTAAAATATTCATAGACAGTAAAATGTCCTGAATGCCCTCCAGGGTTTGTGCATATAGAGGCGGATGATTGATGGCCAGACTTCCTTCTGAGTCAGGTTCACTATGTAATTCTATTTGTCATACAAAACACTAAAGAGGAGACAACTCATAAAGTAGGGAAGAGGTATCATCTTTTCGCAGATTTAGTACGAGGCTTCACTTCATTGGACCTTGTTGAATTTAACATTTTGTGTTATTATTCAAAGCAGTCAAAACACTAGTTATAAATACACGTTCCCCGCAGAGCGATGCACTTGCTTTTTTTTATTGGGCATATATTTTTTTTTTATTAGGCATTTTTTTTATTTTGGATATCATTTTTTTTTTTTTAGGTGTTGTAAAAAATAAACGACCACCCACCGTTTACTTGCAATAAAACTGGCCCTCTTTATTTGTTAGAAGATGCTGCGGTTTTGTTGCTTTTTATTGTCAAGGATACTGTATATTATATAAAAAGCGTGAAAATCTAGGCATTTCAGCATCCTTTAAAGTATTGTTGGGTTCTGTACGGGATCCCGGATGCTGAAGAGGCCGGCGTTCGGAAGACTGACAATGGCATTCTGATGCTGGGGATCCCGATGCATCCTAACCCTTTTCCCCTAAACATCCCCCCTTATTCTAGTTGACTTGGATGGATGCGTATTTTCGGACGGCCACCGAGTGTTTTTAGCCCCGCCTACCGTATGGATCGCTCACACCGTCCGATTGCTGAGCAAACGGACCGCTAGTGGATGTTTCATGTGAACCTCGCCATCCTCCGATTGTCGCCGACCATCAAATGATGGACAGAGCGGTCAGACAGCTCCGAGTGCTCCAGACCACTCGGACATTTCTCCGTGCGAAAGCAGGGATATGGGCGGGCAGCTGGCATCCGGCTATGTCATTATTACCATACGCATATAGGTCATGGATTACCATACGCACGCCCAGCGTTTTCATGGGAACGCCCATGAAACGCGGGGCGTACGCATATGGTAATGAGCACAAACAGCCCTTCACGCCCCTCTCCACCCCCTACTCGGATTGTTCCGACCGATCGTTTCCTGTACGGAATTCATGCCGTATTCGGACTGCGTACGCACATGCGCAGAAACGCCTCTGCACATGCCCAAACACAATACATCGGCCGTCCGACCAAACACGCAGCCGTCCAACTCAATCAGAATAAGGGCCTTAGTGCCTAACTCCAGCCATACTCTGTTAGTGCCTAGCCTTACCTCATTACATGGGCGGATCCAGGGGGGGGGGGGGGGTCGTTCAGGGCTGTGATCACTATCCCCTACTGTTTGTATTCTCTGTATGGTAGTTTTACCAATTTCGGAGAGCTTACATTGATTATGCTGTCTGCTAGCCTAGATGAACCTGGGTGCTATGGGGTAAATTTAATAAGATTGGAGTTCTATTGAAGATAGGATGTTGCCCATAGCAACCAATTACATTCTATCCATTATTTTCTATAAGGTGCTAAATAATAGTGTGGCAAATGAAGCGAGCCATGTGAGGGGACGATGTACACCCATACGGTGTCCATGTCGAATTACTGTAAGTCGACATGTATACAAAAAAAACACACGAAAAACTCATGTTGACATTTAACATGTCTACTTAATGCTTGTGTCGACCTAATGACCATATCAACCTATTTGATGTGTTGACCTACAGATGGAGCCCTCCTCAGCTAGCCTTCTCTGGATAGCCATGGTGAGCCAAGGCCTATCATTCTCAGCTGCAATACAATACATAGAACAATACAGCGGGGATTAGCAGAGGATTAAGTCAGACAGCTCTGGCTCACTTAGGGCCTTATTTTGGTTCATTCTTTCTGACAAAATCCTTCTTAGATGGACAAAACCATGTGCACTGCAGGGGGGCAGATGTAACATGTGCAGAGAGAATTGGATTTGGGTGAGTAATTTTGTTTCTGTGCTGGGAAAATACTGACTGCTTTATTTTTACACTGCAATATAGATCTCACTTTGAAGTAAAACCCCACCCAAATCTAATTCTCTCTGCACAAGTAACACCTGCCCCACCTGCAGTGCACATGGCTTTGCCCATCTAAGAAGGATTTTGTCAGAAAGAATGAACCAAAATAAGGCCCTTAATCCTGATAAAGGGCTAGACGAGGATGGCCTCCATCTGTAGGGACTGTCAACTTAAGTTTCGTCGACCCTATTACCCATACCCCTGAGGGTGAGGGGTAATGATTGCTGCTACCTGCTGCTTTGATCTGCGCTGATGGGTGATGGGTGCTGTGATGTGGAGGGGTTTTGTATTAGGGGTGCTGTGCTGGATGAGTATTGCTCTGTGTGCTGCTGGCTGCTGCTGTGATCTGCGCTGCTGGGTGTGGTGTGGTGTGCTGTGCTGGGAGAGCAGTGGTGGGTCAGAGGCGAGGGGCACCAGCAGGGGCGTAACTATAGCACTGCAGAACCGCGGGGGGGGGGGGGCGCTGTGCATGTGCGGGCGCCGGGAGCTGCAGTGCTATAGTTACACCCCGCCGCCCCACCGCCATCCCCCACAGTCTTTACCTGTCAGTCTTCAGTACGCGCTGGTCCACCGGCTCCCTTCTTCTGCTATGAGGACCACAACAAAATGTCCGCCCCCATGTAGCAGAGAGTTCTCTGAAACTGTCTGCTGCATGGGGGCAGACATTTTGTGGTGGTCCTCATAGCAGAAGAAGGGAGCCAGGACCAGCGCGTACTGAGCATAGGTAAGACTGCGGGGAGAGGGGGGATTGCATGGGCGGCGAGGTGGGGGTTGGTGCGGCAGGGTGGGCGAGGGTTGATGCGGCAGGGCGGGCGAGGGTTGGTGCAGCGGGGCGGGCGGCGGTTGGTGCGGCGGGGCGGGGGTTGGTGCGGCGGGGTGTGTGGGTGGGCGCCCTCCCTTTAACGGCGGGGTGGCGCCCAAAAGCTAGTTACGCCACTGGCCATCAGCCAAAACAAATCTTGCCTAGGGCATCAAACTGGTTATGGCCGGCTTTGCAGTCGTCGGTACTAACACCCATAACACACTTGTAGACTAAGTACACCAGGATGGCCAAACCTGTCCTCAAGATCTACCAACGGTGCATGTTTTCCAGGCAACCTGTGGATCTATAGTAGGAATGAATGTAGCATGTTTTAAAATGTACCAGAATTTTGGTCTTAGGTGCTAGAGACTAAAGGGGTGTAACTTGCCACCCTGCAGCCACCACGTGAGAGGATTGCCAGCCTCTAAAAAACCACAAGATGCAAAAGAAAAACGTGGGGCGCTCAAAGGTAAACAAGATGAATAACAATTTATTAAAACAAACAAGCAGCACAAACAAATACAATCTCTAAAAACACATTAATAAATGCGACAAGGTTACTAACGCTAGAATTGTGAACACATATATATGCGCTGTTCCTTCTCCCTAAGGAAGAAATATTGACCAAGTGGATCCAAATCCAATTCTTGTTTGGGGCTGAAAGTGTCCACTTAAATTAAGTCACACCATATGGATTTAAATGAAACGGCTAGTGTGGACACTTGAACTTTGCAGCAAGGCACTTTACTTTAATAAGCATATGACCGCAGATTTGGGAGCAAGGACTTCTGTCTAATTGTTGTGGTAGACAGTGTCCGTCCTGTCTCCCCAAAAGGCTCTTACCGCACGGCAGTGAGATCAGTTGAAGTGTCAGTCTGTGACGGATGTGCGCCACAGTGCTCGCTCACTCCGTATACCGCTCGCTGTCCTATAGTTCGCAGGGAATCAGCTGGCTTGTAATGTCCCGATAGCAGCTGCCCAGTGGCGTAGCTACGTTTTGGGCGCCCCCCCGCCGTTAGGGGGGGGGCGCCCCCCCCGTCGCCGCCCCGCCGAGCACCCCTACCCCGCCGCCCTGCCGAGCACCCCTACCCCGCCGCCCATGCAAACCCCCCCTCAATCCCCCACAGCCTTACCTATCGCGCAGGTCACGGCGGCTCCGTTCTTCTGCTGAGGACCACCAGAAAATGGCCGCCCCCATACAGCAGACAGTTTCAGAGAACTGTGTGCTATATGGGGGCGGCCATTTTGTGGTGGTCCTCAGCAGAAGAACGGAGCCGCCGGGACCAGCGCGATAGGTAAGTCTGCGGGGGATTAAGGGGGGGTTTAACTATAGCACCGCAGCCCCTGGTGCCCCCACATGCACAGCGCCCCCCGCGGTGGCGGGGGCTGCGGTGCTATAGTTACGCCCCTGCACCGCCTCCTCGTTGCAGACTTCCCAAGTTGTTACTCTCACACGGCGCTCTGCCACTGCGTCTGTGGTAGTGGGTCAAGTCTGTGGCTAGAGGAGGTGATGTTTCCTGCTCTGTATGTGACGGGTGATGCGGTAACGGGGGGGTCCTTTCAGATATCCTTTCAGCCCCAACAAGAATTGGATTTGCATCCACTTGGTCAATATTTCTTCCTTAGGGAGAAGGAACAGCGCATATATATGTGTGTTCACAATTCTAGCGTTAGTAACCTTGTCGCATTTATTAATGTGTTTTTAGAGATTGTATTTGTTTGTGCTGCTTGTTTGTTTTAATAAATTGTTATTCATCTTGTTTATGTTTTAAAATGTGACAGTTAGTAATGACTACAGCTGTACACCAGCTAGGTAACCTGGAAAACATGGACCGTTGTTAGATCTCGAGGACCGGTTTGGCTACCCCAGTGGCGTAACTATGAATTGGGCGCCCCCCCGCCGTTAATGGGGGGCGCCCCCCGCCGCACCCCCCGCCCGCAGCCTTACCTGTCTTGCTGGTCCCATCCCGGCTCCCTTGCTGGCTTCATTCTTCTGCTAGTGAGACGGACCAACACAAAATGTCCGCCCCCATACAGCAGACAGTTTCAGAGAACTGTCTGCTATATCGGGCGGACATTTTATTGTGGTCCATCTCACTAGCAGAATAATGAAGCCAGCAAGGGAGCCGGGACGGGACCAGTGAAGTCAGGTAAGGCTGCGGGCGGCGGATGGGCGGGCGGCAGATGGGCTGACGGGAGGGGGCTAACTATAGCACCACAGCCCCCCGGCGCCCACACATGCACAGCGCCCCCCCGCGGCCGCGGGGGCTGCGGTGCTATAGTTACGCCTCTGGGCCACCCCTGAAGTACACCAATCCAGTAACCCTGTTTTCTATTTGACTGGAAACATGGAAAATCTGCTTATAATGGCGTACTAGCTTCACAATATCATAAAAAACAATCTGCCCAAAAATTGGCGATTGATTATGTACAAAAGTCAGGGAGTTGGAAGCAAAACGAGTCGAGCTGCTTCTTCAAAGGAACAGAAGACTGTATTCTTTGAAGAAGGCCGACATGTACCGGCATTGTTTTGTAGATGCTGTTGTTGATACGTATGACATACAACATAGTCTCACTGAGCCAATGGAATATTGTCTCTGTTTTTTAACAAATCTCCTCACGCCAGCAGTGTTGCTTCTACGGAGCGGCTTATCAGCTCAGACCAGAGCCTGCTACACTTACATTCGCTTCTATTGCCTCAGAGGAAAATAAATTGCACCCAAGCAGTTAATGGGAAAGAATTATTGTGACTGAGATGCATGACATTATGAGAAAGCCACAGTGCTCGAGTAGGAAATGTTACTTGGCAAAATAACAAATTTACCAGATAGAGAGTGGGAATGTGTGTTATGGAACGGTGCTGGAATGAAGCCTTATTGCTAATTTCCTGTCTGTATGGATTTCCCGGACAACCTTCAAACAAACTGATTTTCCGTTTGTTGGATCCGTTTCGAGTTTGTCTTGCGATGGTGATAGAGTGCTGGGGAGAGACAGGGGTACGGGGGGCAGCGCACTATGTACAGACGAGAGGTTTACTCTTGTTAGGGATTTCTAAGTAGGGGCCGATTCAGAACTTTTCGCAAGCTCTGTATTCGGCCCCGTCTGCGAATGTGCGATTATGCGTATGAGTAACAGACGGGGAGTTCCGACGGGCCCGTCCACCTTATCATAAAATGGTGGGCACACCCATAGAAAAGATGGATAGACTCCAACAAACGCAGACGTGCCCCTGTGTGCAGTGGGGCGGGCGGATGAGGTCAGCGCCTGCCCCCAATTCGGCCATCTCCGTGCAGCATAAAAGTAATTTCAGGCTTACTTTTATCTGCGAGGAGAGGAAAAGTTATTGGTGATTTCTCCTCTGTGTCGGGTGCAGGGGGGAGGGGGGGGGCCTGTGATCAGCGGCATTTACCAGTTCCCTATGCAGCAAATATACGCAGCCTAGAGAACAAATCTGAATTAACCCCACACTGCAAAAATCCCTTCTCCTCCATCTGTGTCAGTTCTGTCTGCCCCATCCCTTTTAAAATGTAAGCTCTGACGAGCAGGGCCCTCTATCCTCAGAGTAAATTTACTAATATCCTTGAATATCGCACAAATAACCCGGGTCCGACCTAGGCTGTTGGCGGGTCGACCTGTGGTTTGAAAGGGCCTTTTCAAATTGACAGTTCAGCAACCCAGCATTCTGACCCGGGTTAAAAGAAGGGTTAATCTTGTTCACACTATATAGGGAGGAGGCAGCATCAGCTCCATTTGCTGCGTCCTACCCCGCTTCCCCCCCCCAATGTCACGCCTCGCTCCACCCCACCCCCTTGCTAACGGGTCACTGTGGGAGACTATAATGGCATATACCGGAGAACACTGGTCCTGACAGATCGTACAGCACACATCCCTGGTATCACATAAATGAATAACAGTTTTAGGTTCAAACTTGTGCAAATAAGGTTCTAGCTGAGCAGAAACAAAGAGCATTGGACTCTACCTTTGTTCTAAGTAATGACTTGCTGTATAGATCACTGAAGAACAAAGGATTATTAATGAGTAGTTTTCTGTTTTAGAAAACTATAGAAGTAATGGATCTGTCAGGATGTCAAGAATTATGCCATAAATGGAGTCAAAGAACTGTGAAAATGCTGAATCCTTTAACTTTCGGTATAAGACAATAAGGTACTTATGTAGTAACTGGGCTGCCGATTTCTAAATCGGGTCGGATCGGGAGATCGCATCGCATCGCATGCGACCATGCGATTCGATGCGATGCGATGCGATGCGATGACCCGATTTTTCCATAGGAATCAATGTTAAAATGGACTGAGTCCATTTTAACATGGAATTCAATGGGAAAAAATGGGTCCTTTTCATACCCCTACTATCCAAGTGGGCATGGAGTTGGATATAAACCTGTGGCGAGCGTAGCGAGCCACCGAGCCCGAAGCGTGGCGAGCGAAGCGAGCCCCGCGAGGGGACGAATACCGTCCCCTCGCGGGGCTCGCTTCGCTCGCCACGCTTCGGGCTCGGTGGCTCGCTACGCTCGCCACAGGTTTATATCCAACTCCATGCCCACTTGGATAGTAGGGGTATGAAAAGGACCCATTTTTCCATAGGAATCATTTTAACATTGATTCCTATGGAAAAATCGGGTCATCGCATCCGATATCGGATGCGATGCGATGCGATGCGATATCGCATCGCATCGCATCTGATTGTATGCCTTAACTTAAGGCATACAATCAAAAAATCGGCAGCCCAGTTACTACATAAGTACCGACAATAATTTTGAGTCATTTCCCATGAATGTATATCAGAATTGCACATATGCACTGCATATCCACCACCATCTGAAGGGTAGAAACCGCTACAAAACTGGAAAGAGGTTGTGGCCATGGGTAAAGGGGTGTGGTCATGGTTAAAGTGGGTGTGGCCATTCTCCCTTTCCTATACTTTCAATGGGGAGTCAGAGACCAAGAAAATCGGTACAAAGCCGTTTTTGGCCAGTACAGGCCAAAAACTAAAAAAAGAAAAAACGGTACGGTACTGGCCAAAAAGGTACAGTCAGGGCCGGTGTAACGCTACTCAGCACCCTAGGCAAAACTTCAACCAACTCCCCCCCCCCCCAAAAAAAAAAAAATCACGTGGTCTCACCAGCCGCCCCAGGAAGATGGGCAAGTCCCCTGCTTTCCCTGGAGGCCCTCTGCACCCTCCCCTTTGCCACCCACAAAAGAGTACAATGAGGAGAGTAGCAGCAATGTAGGCAAGTATGTCTCAAGGGAAAGGGAAAAGTATGGCGGTGTGAGGTCTTAAAAGTTCCACAGTCGCCACCTGCATTAAGTACAAGGATCCTCATAGACATCCTTAAATTTTTGATTTGCCGACTTGGTGGCACCCCCCCAGATCCTGGCGCCCTAGGCAGATGCCTAAAGCTGCCTAATGGTAGAGCCGGCCCTGGGTACAGTTGGAGGGTATGGTAATGTAGCAGAGGGAGAATACCAGGTCTTCAGGCTAGCACATGTGTAGCATTGTGTCAGGATCACATTGAGCATGTAGGAGAGTTAGGGCCAGATGTATCAAGCTTCAAAAGTGATAAACAACCAGCCAATCAGCTCCTAACTGTCATTTTCAAACCCAGCCTGTAACATGGCAAGTAGAAGCTGATTGGCTGGTTGTTTATCACTCTCCATTTTATCACTTTTTGAATTTTGATACATCTGGCCCTTTGGAACGATTTTACATATTAAGAAGAGTCTTATGACCTCAGAATGGCACATGGATGACCACCTGCATGTTAAAGGCCATGGTGAACACGTAAGGCTCTCAACACTTGATACTAGTTGTGCAGATACTGGCCAATAGATCTGAACGCATCATGTGAACAGATGGTTCCTGTCATTGGAATCCACCAACACAATGTCTGATCAACAATAACGTAAATACTGACATATAGAAAGATCACCAATGACGCCTGCTCCGGGGAGCAGGCGTCTTCAACTAAGGACTTCGGCGGCCAATTAAAATGCTACACCATCTTTTCAGCCAATCAGAGCAGCTGCCGATATGCGAGTTCTGATTGGCTCACCAGCCAGTGCTGCATTTTAATTGGCCACTGGCATCCTGAGTTGAAGGAGCTTGCGCTCTGGGACCTCCGGGCTGCAGCTCAGCGGAAGAGGAGATGGGGCAGCAGGAGCCGGGTTACGGTAAGTCAAGTGAGGAGGGGCGGTCCGGACTGGGAATGAGTCCTGGGCCCCAAAATTCCTGATGGCAGCCCTGAGTTCAAATATCCTCTGTAAAGCGCTGCGGAATATGTGTGCGCTATATAAGAAACTGGTAATAAATAATAAATAAAGCTCGGCGGAATGGACAACCGCGGCTCCAACTGTATGTGTGTGGTAAAACATTGCAGAAGCTGTCATTTTGACGTTCTTTAAAACTAGTCATCAATAAACCCCATTGATAGAATCAGTGGCGTAACTATTAATTCTTCTCCCCCTGCCGAAAATGCAGGGGCGCGCCCCCCCAGGGTAAACAACTCCTTCCCCCCCGCCGCCACCGGGTGTGTTCACTGCCGAGGCACTGCTGCCCCACTCATCTGGTGAGGACCGGTGTCCTGTCACCTTCAGCGTAGCCGCGTGGTGGAACAGCAGTCAGCTGCGGGTCGCGGCCGTGATTTTGCTGCAAGCGGAGGGGAGCCGGGGTGCGGCGGGTGGGAGCCGGGGTACTGCGGGGGGGGGGTTTACCTCCTGCCTCATCCGTCTGTGCCGAGTCCCGGCTCTCCCGGCTACTGCTGCTAATGAAAAGTGACACTTGGAAAATTGATGCCCCCATACAGCAGACTAAAAACTGTCTGCAGTATGGGGGCAGCCATTTTCCAAGTGTCACTTTTTTGTATTAGTAGCGCTGCAGCAGTAGCCGGGACAGCTGGCCCAGCACCCGGCACAGACAGAAGCGCCAACAGCTCAAGGCAGTGAGTAATAATAGTCCCGCAACCGCCCCGGTGCCCACACCCTCTCATCGCCTCCCCGCCACCGCGTGGGCTGCGGGACTATACTTACACCACTGCATACTGTATTGTGCAACATTGTATTTAGGATGAGCTTCTCTACAACCACTTAGAAGTTCCGTTAGTGCCACTTAACTCTACTTAAAAAGCCCCCTCTAGTTTAGTTTGGTCTAAAAATGGTTGACAACAGAGAACAATCGCTTATTTCAGTTATGCAGCAAATGTAAAATGTGATGTTGATCAAAACATCTTCCATAGAGATGTGGACACATCTACAGATTTGTGAATGTTAACATTGAAGGCACTTGAACAGTCCGAGTAGGAAAAAATCTTCATAGAAGATTTGTAGAAATGAAAAAATACAAAGGAACAACCACAGTACGAGTCTCCAGAAGCAGTATGATCATCTGAATTTTAGACTAGGAAACACAGCGGGTGGGGTAAAATTGCTCCTGACAAAGTCATCTGGGCACTTAATGCCTATTTTCAGCCGAAGGAAAAAAACGAGATGTTGCAGTTACATCTTTTCGTTTATATGAGCAAAAATCAACTATTATTTTAAACTAGTTTCTAAAGTGTATATTGTCAAAGTGCTTAACACCTTTTCCATGAAAATGTTGTAGTAGAATCAGCAATCATGAATATTTAACGCAAGTAGGCTTCATTACATATGTTTGTTCACACTTCTGGATTTCATCCAATTAAATCTTAAATTAAAATATCATGCAGGAAAAACACACACACACACACACACATATATAAGATATATATATATATATATATATATCACAAACAATAGTGTTAACAAGCGCCCAAATGATAATAGTCCTTCCCCTAATTTATACAACCATGATCAACCAAGTTTTCATCAGAAATAAAATATTTATTAAAACAATGATATAAAACAAGCGTATTGTTGAATTTTGGAACTGTAATATTCTCCAATATGTATCATAACAAGTACCCACCGCGTTTCGTCTCTTCACGAGACTTCATCAGGGGTGCAGTACTTTTTATGAATCTTTAAAGATTCTGTAGGAATTAAACAAGGGTGGAGATGCGATGTAATCTCAACCACAACTGTCCAAAATATATGAATAATTGACTGTAGATCTTTTAGGTATTAACTTGTAATCCACTAACAATAAATATATTAATCTTCTTCTTATGGGTTGGTGGTGTGAACCATTTTAGATGAATAATAACTTCACCTTTTTATTGTATTGGAAATGATGTAAATGGGGGAACTTTATTATGTATATGTATAGAATTTTATCATCAAAAATGATGGAGTCCCTTAATCCTTTCAATGGCTCAAATCAAGTCAATGGAGTCTCCTTGGTGCTCCCTGTGGATGTGTGCTCTCCAGTGTCTTGCTATCTGGACACTGGAGAGCACACATCCACAGGGACACTAAGGAGACTCCTTTGCCTTGATTTTAAGCCATTTAAAGGATTAAGGTACTCTATCCTTTTTTTAGGATAAAATTATATATATATATATATATATATTCCAAAGTCTGCCGGCACTCAAATGGTTTACTCATACAGCTGCCCCAGGTGCCAGAGGATGATGACATGTAGCAATCCAAGTTTTCCAAGCAGGAAAAATAACGGCACTCAGGAGACGATGGTAAGTGGTTACAAATGAGATAAGTGTATTGGGGACGTTTCGGGGGACAAACCCCGTCCTCAGCCTGGCTGTAGGATTGGGCTGAGGACGGGGTTTGTCCCCCGAAACGTCCCCAATACACTTATCTCATTTGTAACCACTTACCATCGTCTCCTGAGTGCCGTTATTTTTCCTGCTTGGAAAACTTGGATTGCTATATATATATATATATATATATATATAACTAGGTGATTCATCGCGCCCTACGGGCGCTCTTCACACCGTCGTAAGGGGCTGCGCCCCCTTAATTTGTGAACGTTTGTATATGAGAAATATGGTTAGAATTGTATGAAAGATGCCCTGTATTGCAACTTAGGTGTCCGCGAATCGCGGGAGGGGGGGTCGCGGAGGGTGCCGCGAATTGCAGGAGGGGGGTCGCGGGGGGGTGCCGCGAATTGCAGGAGGGGGGGTGGATGCTGCGAATCGCGGGAGGGGAGGGATTGCAGAGAATCGCGGGAGGGGGGTCGCGGGGTGGGATGCCGCAAATCGCGGGAGGGGGGTTACGGGGGCGGGGGGTTGCGGCGAATCATGGTAGGGGGGGTCGCGGGGGGTGTGCCGTGAATCACGGGAGGGGGGGTCACGGGGTGGGGTGCCGAGAATCGCTGGGGGGGTGTGTGTGTGCCGTGAATCGCGGGAGTGA